>NC_079169.1:20583735-20902013 GCF_947568905.1 Ostrea edulis
CCTCGCTAAAGAACACAGCACAGCAGAGGAAGGTGGTAAGTTCTAATTCACCTCGCTAATGAAAAGGCGAAGATAACTAGCAGTGATCAATCTCACTAAAGAAAAGGTGAAGATAACAAACAGTGATCAATCTCACTAATGAAAAGGTTAAGATAACGAACAGCGATCAATCTCACAAATGAAAAGATGAAGATAATGAGCAGTGATCAATCTCACTAATGAAATGGTGAAGATAATGAGCAATGATCAATCTCACAGGCACTAATGAAAAGGCGAAGATAACGAACAGCGATCAATCTCACCAATGGAAAGGTGAAGATAACGAGCAGTGATCAATCTCACTAATGAAAAGGTGAAGATAATGAGCAATGATCAATCTCACAGGCACTAATGAAAAGGCGAAGATAACGAACAGCGATCAATCTCACTAATGAAAAGGTGAAGATAACGAGCAGTGATCAATCTCACTAATGAAAAAGTGAAGATAACGAACAGCGATCAATCTCAGACACTAATGAAAAGGCGAAGATAACGAACAGCGATCAATCTCACTAATGAAAAATTGAAGATAATGAGCAGTGATCAATCTCACTAATGAAAAGTTGAAGTTAACGAACAGTGATCGATCTCAGAACTCGTATAAGGAATACAAAATAGAGAGTTGGGCAAACACAGACCCCTGGATATACCAGAGGTGGGATGAGGTGACTAGTAGGAGTAGTCATCCCCTGTTGATGGTTGACATCCACCATGAGCCTTATATCTTGATCAGGTAAACAGAGTAATCCATGGTCAGATCAGTGTATGGCAGGGAGAGAATGTGAGTCTTAATTCATTTCACTCATTGAATATGGCAGAGAAAGGGTAAGTCCAAATTTGTCCCACTAGTTAAGCACAGCAGAAGAAGAGCTTAAGCTCATAGGGCTCAGCAAACGAAGAGCAAGTCCTGATTCATCGTGATCGTAGGGCTGGCAGAACGTCCAACTTCTATCATAACCAGACTTGTCAAAAGGCTTTCATTTAGTATTCAGTGGTAATTTAATGCTTAGGTGAAAGCAACATGCCAAGGTTACTGTAAATCATGTACAGTTAACCACTTATTCATTAAGTATTTTACCCTTGATATCTCGAATCCTCATCTATCTCGAAGTTTTTTCTCAGTCCTGTCAAATTTGAGATAACAAGATTTCACTGTAGTTATTTTTCCTATATTTAGAAGACTATTGCCATGATTGTACTGTTTATACAAATTAGTCACACACAACAATCTTGCCTTCATGTTTAGGAGATGTGTACCAAAATTCTGTTGTCCAATCCTACTGAAATCATCATGTCAGTATAACTCCTGCAATTTCTGCTCAAATATGATTCTCTTAAATAAAAAATGATTTGCAGTAAATCAACTAATTAGTGATGTTGGTGTTGTTGAAGCCAGATTTGTGTTGTGTAGCAGAATAGTTTGACTTCTGACAGTGGTTTTCTCTCCACAGATATAGTAGAGAACATCATGAGAGACATGAGTGACCAGTCCAAGACAAGGGGTCAGATCATACGACAACTGAAGAAACAAAGCCTGATAGAGAGTGCTAAAGACCTCAAACAACAGAAAGGGTGAGATTAAAACTCAAAAGTGATAGAGAGTGCTAAAATCCATGCAACAATCGAAAGGGTGAGACTTAATTTCAAAAGTGATAGAGAGTGCTAAAATCCTTGAACGACCGAAAGGGTGAGACTAATTCTCAAAAGTGATAGAAAGTGCTAAAGCATGGTTCGTACAGGTCATGGAAAATCATAGAATTTGACCTCAGTCATGGAAAGTCAAGGAATTTGGGTTTAGTTCTTGAAAAGTGATGGAACATCAAAAGGTGATAGAGAATACTAAAATCATGTTAGTGTATCATGTCAGTGTAAATTAGTGTTAGTGTATCGTGACAGTGTATCATGTCAGTATAAAGTCTTAGTGTATTATGTCAGTGTAAAGTCTTAGTGTATCATGTCAGTTGAAAGTGTTAATGTATCATGTCAGTGTAAAGTGTTAGTGTATTATATCAGTGTAAAGTGTTAGTGTATCATGTCAGTGTAAAGTGTTAGTGTATCATGTCAATGTAAAGTGTTAGTGTATCATGTCAGTGTAAAGTGTTAGTGTATTATGTCAGTGTAAAGTGTTAGTGTATTATGTCAGTGTAAAGTGTTAGTGTATTATGTCAGTGTAAAGTGTTAGTGTATCATGTCAGTGTAAAGTGTTAGTGTATCATGTCAGTGTAAAGTGTTAGTGTATCATGTCAGTGTAAAGTGTTAGTATATTATGTCAGTGTAAAGTGTTAGTGTATTATGTCAGTGTAAAGTGTTAGTGTATTATATCAGTGTAAAGTGTTAGTGTATTATGTCAGTGTAAAGTGTTAGTGTATCGTGTCAGTATAAAGTGTTAGTGTATTGTGACAGTGTAAAGTATTAGTGTATTATGTTAGTGTAAAGTGTTAGTGTATTATGTCAGTGTAAAGTCTTAGTGTATCGTGTAAGTGTTAGTGTATCGTGTCAGTGTAAAGTGTTAGTGTATCGTGTCATTGTAAAGTGTTAGTGTATCGTGTCAGTGTAAAGTGTTAGTGTATCATATCAGTGTAAAGTGTTAGTGTAAAGTGTCAGTGTAAAGTGTTAGTGTATCGTGACAGTGTTAGTGTATCGTGTCAGTGTATTGTGTCAGTGTATCATGTCAGTGTAAAGTTAGTGTATTATGTCAGTGTAAAGTGTTAGTGTGTCATGTCAGTGTAAAGTGTTAGTGTATCGTGTCATTGTAAAGTGTTAGTGTATCATGTCAGTGTAAAGTGTTAGTGTATCGTGTCAGTGTAAAGTGTTAGTGTATCATGTCAGTGTAAAGTGTTAGTGTATCGTGTCAGTATAAAGTGTTAGTGTATTGTGACAGTGTAAAGTGTTAGTGTATTATGTCAGTGTAAAGTGTTAGTGTATCATGACAGTGTATTGTGTCAGTGTATCATGTCAGTGTAATGTGTGTCCATTGTTTTTTCAGCAACAAGCGACCAGTAGGTTGGAATGAGGAGCAGGACTTTGAACTGAGAAATCTGTACGACAGATTTAAGGATACCAGCGGTAAGAGGAGGGTCGGGTGCCTGAACACTGCTGTTCACTTTGCTTCTTCACTTCTACATTTCACACAAACTCTGTAGTTCTTTTTGGACAAAAAAAATCAATCTGTGAAGGATTGTTTTTCCTGATTTATGAAAAACTCCTGCAGTTACTAATTATTGGTGACTCTCCATATTTTAGATCCAGTAGGAAACATTTTATCAAATTTGACTGACAAAAGAAGTAGGGGCAAGGTGATAGAGAAGCTGTGTGCCCTTGACCTTGTGCAAGACAGGAAAGAGCTGTATAAAAAACGAAAACGAAAGCCCAAAAACCCATGGGACGCTGGGGAGGAGGACATGCCAATAGTGGATGATTGGAGCAGTGGAGGAAGTGGAAATGAGGGTCCAAAACGAAGGCAATCTAGTGGTGGTAAGTAAGGGGCCAAAACGAAGGCAATCTAGTGGTGGTAAGTAAGGGGCCAAAACGAAGGCAATCTAGTGGTGGTAAGTAAGGGGCCAAAACAAGGGGGATCTAGTGATGGTAAGTAAGGGGCTAAAAGAAGGGGGATCTAGTGGTGGTAAGGGGCAAAAACCAAGGGGATCTAGTGATGGTACATAAAGGGGCCAAAACAAGGTAGATCCATCGGTAGTAATGGTAAATAAAGGAGTCATAACAATTTTGTTTGCTTTAAGAAATGAAACTTATAATTCTTTGTTTGATGCATGTATCCCAGAATAGTCAACTTGATGACGTAGACCACTTACTGGTAGAAGTAGACAGATTACACGAGTTCCTGGTATGAATCGTCTGAACTTTTTCATCAATGTGCTTATAATTCTTTGTTTGATGCATTGGACTAAAAACTTCATCAATGCGCGTAGCACATTGATGAAAAAGTTCAGACGATTCATACCAGGAACTCGTGTAATCTGTCTACTTCTACCAGTAAGTGGTCTACGTCATCAAGTTGACTATTCTGCCACGTCATCGCCTATGTATGTTGTTTCTTTAAATTAATTTGTATTTTATTCATATCTTTAGTTGTGCTTATTTTTTATAGCAATGAAAAACAAAAATCAAACGAATGCATTTCGTTATATTTAATGTTTGTGTGGAAAATCCCATTCTATAAATAGCACTAAAATTAGAACAGGGAAGACGCATTCCAGAGAAAAGTAATCCCGCGTGCTTAGTGCAGATGAACTCCGAACGAAATTTTAACAGGGAAATCAAACAAACTTTTCAACCAATCAGCATCGTTGTTAAGTCATCACTTTAAAAGTTATTGAATGATATAAGGATCTAGTGATTATTGAAGCCCTTTAATGTGTTTCGTAGTAGAATTTGTGTCTGGGTCATATTTTTGCACAGTGAGACCTAAGACTTTCAAATCTGGTCAACAGATGCAGTGGGGGTGGGTTGTTGTTCCAAATTTAGGTATGGCATCATTTCAGAATTCTTATGGCTGTACATATTCAAATTATGTCCACATCATGTCTTGTTTGTGACATTGACATGAGCATGTAGATCCAGATGGGCGTATCATGTACTCTAGCGCTCTACTTGATTGAAATAAAGGTGTTATTTCATTTGACATGTGTAATACTACCTGCTCCTGAATCTTTACTATTTTTTCCTGCAGAGTCATCTGCTGATTCCACCTCTTCCTCAGAAGAGGAGGATAGCGATGTTGAGGAAGAGGAAGAAGAATCAGGTTCTCTCTCAGGTGTCATCAACATGACTGCTGTGATTACCAAATTAGTGGAGAAAGGTACAACATCTACAATCTTAATACTGCTATAGCATCTCCCTGTGTAGCAGACTAGTGTCCCCTGAATATGAACTTCTCTCTGCCTTAGCATCCCCTGAATCTAACATCTCCCTGCATTAGCATCCCCTGAATCTAACATCTCCCTGCATTAACATCCCCTGAATCTAACATCTCTCTGCATTAACATCCTCTAAATCTAACATCTCTCTGCATTAGCTTCCTCTAAATCTAACATCTCCCTGACCTAGCATCCCCTAATCTAACATCTCCCTGCATTAACATCCCCTAAATCTAGCATCTCCCTGCCCTAGATTCCCCTAAATCTAACATCTCCCTGACCAAGCATCCCCTAAATCTAACATCCATCCCCTAAATCTAACATCTCCCTGACCTATCATCCCCTGAATCTAACATCTCCCTGCCCTAGCATCCCCTAAATCTAACATCCATTCCCTAAATCTAACATCTCCCTGACCTAGCATCCCCTAAATCTAACATCTCCCTGCCCTAGCATCCCCTAAATCTAACATCCATCCCCTAAATCTAACATCTCCCTGACCTAGCATCCCCTAAATCTAACATCTCCCTGACCTAGCATTCCCTAAATCTAACATCTCCCTGTCCTAGCATCCCCTAAATCTAACATCCATCCCCTAAATCTAACATCTCCCTGACCTAGCATTCCCTTAATCTAACATCTCCCTGCATTAGCATTCCCTGAATTTAATATATCCCTGCTTTATGTTAGGGCTGTTCCAGAAATGATCAAATGGGGGGGTCGGGCGGCAAACGATATTTTTTTGTATGGGTGGTCGTATTTTTTCATATTTTAATTGGTCCGTGGTTGGACTGTTAAAAAAATATTTATTATGGGTGGTGGGTAGTTTCTATTGTTTTAATTTGTGCCATGTGGGTGTTGAGTTTTCAGAATATTTTTATTGTCGCTCTTGTCGTGTTGGTTACAAAACGTCGGAGGGAAAATTAAAAACGTGCTTTCGAAATGCTGCTTTCGAAATCGGAAGTAACATAGAACTATTCGAGTTGTCGCTCTTTGCAGCGCATAACTTTCCATAACGGCACTCTTCAAATTAGAGGCGCGTTTAGTAGGGTCCCTTTGGACGTGATGGCGGCGAACTCTGTTCTGTAGATTATTACAGTTTACAGTGCATCGATTTTGGGAATATTTTGAAACCAATAGGTATTCCGTTTTCTAATAAAAATAGGCAAACCTTAGTTGATTTATACGAGGGTACCGATGCGTTATATTTATCAGTCGGTGTGATGGTGATATAGAGGCCTCCAGGCGCGGGCTCCATTAGAAGACGAACGATTCGTGGAAAAACATATCCATACCCATTTCATGATAATAGCATCATTTGGACTCCCAATCTTTCCAACATTCCCGCCATAGATGCCTTTCATTGTTGATGTGACATCGTTTCTTCAGAACTACTGTGATACAATGTCACACAGGCATTACCGCGTCATTGACTAGAATGTTTGTCCCGAAAACCTCGCGAGATTTGTACCGTTTTCATTTTTTAAAATATTTTTGTGGTGGGTCTGGTTAGTTTTTTTTTTTTTTTTTTAGATGGGTCATTGTAAAATGAGTTTATTAATTTGATGGGTCATGGGGTAATTTTTTATTTTTTTTTATGGGTGCTTGGTATATACAAAAGGTGCCTCCCGACCCCCCCATGTATTTATTTCTGGAATAGCCCTTACTGTGTTCAGTCCCACTTCGCACCGGCTTCAGTTGGAGAATTTACAGCGATTTTGGGCTGATCTTCAAGAACCAAAAAATCATAACAAATGATTGTTAACTCTCGTGATTTCACTCTTAACATGTGCTCTTTGTGTTGTTAGGATATAAAGACCAGATTCTGTGGATCCAGAGATGTATCAAACGAAAGGCTGATGATAAGGAAAAGAAAGGCAAGGGTTTAGTTTCCTACAATTGTATATATGCCTACTACCTGAATAGAATCTACTGTACATTGTAAATCAACAGTGAAGGGGATGTTGGATGTTTTCTGACTATTTGAGATTTTACAGATAATGCAGTATCAGTGCCCATTGTTCCCTTGACAGAAGAAAATGAAACGGCGATGGAAGACGAGATGTTTCTGTCATTTCTTCAGAATATTGGA
Source organism: Ostrea edulis (assembly GCF_947568905.1). NCBI lineage: Eukaryota > Metazoa > Mollusca > Bivalvia > Ostreida > Ostreidae > Ostrea > Ostrea edulis. The sequence goes on from NC_079169.1 coordinate 20,590,741, forward strand.
ATTTCATCACCTTCTAGTGAACAAGTAAGGAGAAGGTTAAATGACCCATGAAATGACTGGCTTATTTAGTGTTGCACGATCTCATCATCACGTCATGCTGTAGGTAGTTCTCTGGATTTTTAGCCGATTTGCGTAGCAAATCTCGGCTTTTAAATTGGCGAAGGATGGGAGTCCAGTCGGCGGGCAGCATCCACAATTAGCTTGTCCAGTCTTTATCTTTCATACTTTTTGGTACATCTTTGTGAGACTTACATAACATGATCACATCCAAAAGAGAAAGGTTCCTATTTATTTTGGGGTCAAAGGTCAAGGTCACTTTGTCACTAAATGCCATAGATTTGAGCTTGTCCGGTCTCAAACTTTCATACTACTTGGTGCGTCTTTGTCAGACTTCCATATTTTGATCACATCCAAAAGAGAAAAAATCCTATTTATTTTAAGGTCAAAGGTCAAGGTCTCTTTTTCACTATATACTGTAGATTTGAGCTTGCCTCTAACTTTTATGTACATGTACTTTCTGGTGCTTGTTTATCAGACTTCAAATCCTGATGACATTCAAGATTCATGTTCCTTTTGAAATCCAAAGATCAAGGTCATTATCACACTAAATACCTATTGCAGCTATTCAAAGCTTCATGCTTGTAAACTATATTAACTATGTGCATGTTTTTGAGGTCAAGGGTCAAACTGGACATAGGAATATACTGTCCGTTCAATATCTTGAGAACCCTTTGCTTGACAGACATCAAACTTGGTACACTGGTACATCTTTAGGAGAAGATGACCCCTGTTGAGTCTGTGGTCACATGGTCAAGGGTCAAACTGGACATAGGAATATACTGTCTGTTCAATATCTTGAGAACCCTTTGCTCGACAGACATCAAACTTGGTACACTGGTACATCTTCAGGAGGAGATGACCCCTATTGATTTTGAGGTCACATGTTTAAAGGTCAAGGGTCAAACTAGACATAGGAATATACTCTCCGTTAAAATCTTGAGAACCCTTTGCCTGACAGACATCGAACTTGGTACACTGGTCCATCTTCAGGAGAAGATGATCTCTATTGATTTTGAGGTCACATGTTCAAAGGTTAAGGGTCAAACTGGACATAGGAATATACTGTCAGTTCAATATCTTGAGAACCCTTTGTTTGACAGACATCAAACTTGGTACACTGGTCCATCTTCAGGAGAAGATGATCCTTATTGATTTTGAAGTCACATGGTCAAGGGTCAACCTGGACATTGGAATATACTGTCCGCTCAATATCTTGAGAACCCTTTGCTTGACAGACATCAAACTTAGTACAGTGGTTATATTCAGGAGAAGATGACTTCTATTGATTTTGAGGTCACATGGTCAAAGGTCAAGGGTCAAACTAGACATAGTAATATACTGTCCACTCAATATCTTGATAACCCTTTTGCTTGACAGACATCAAACTTAATACACTGATACATCTTCAGGAGAAGATGACCCATATTGATTTTGAGGTCAAAAGTCAATTGTTGAACTGGACATAGTAATATATTGTCTCCTATATTTTAAGAATTATTTGCTTGATTGACACCAAACTTGGTACACTGCATAAGGAGTAGATGACCCCTATTAATTTTTAGGTCACATGGTCAATTCACTCTTGACATAGGAAGATATTGTCTGCTCAGTATTTTGAATTGATGATACTACAGTATAATCTGTCTAAACCAGCTATGTGTGGTTCCAAAGAAATTGGCCGGTTTGCACAGAGTCCGGAGTGCAGAATGTTGACAAGAATGAGAGTTGCTTCCCTTGTATTCACTATCTATGCATACGTGTGTAATGATTGCTAACGTTTTAATATATCACAAAAGAATTCAAAATGTAAAAATATAAATGTCAGTGTTTTATTGTCGTGCTCATTTGAAAAAGTTTCAATTTTTATTAAACAGTTTAAAATATGGGAATTATTCGCGCAATTTTCTGTTGGTAAATTGTCGATTTCATCTACATCATCGCTGTTATCAAGTGCTACATTATGTACGTTCGTCAAGTTTGTGTTGTGTTCGTTTAAAATTTGTCTTTCCCAGCTTTCATTGTAAATGTATCGCTTTCAATTGTCACAATTTGTGAAACGGAAACTAATACAATGCTGAGTGATCGACCGGACATGGCGAGTTGTGCTAACTAACTGCATTTCATCACTGTCTGACTTGCCGTAGAGCTCCGAGAAGTCCACGAGGGGAAACCCTGCTTTTGGAAAACAACAGGATTGTTGCCGATTTTGTTTCATTCCAAGAATGTATCGAATTCATCGATTAATTGAACTTTGTCTTTTAATGTCAGTTCTCGTCTCTGTCATTAGGGGGAGGGCGCCATTACCTCGTGCGTGGTGCTGTCATAACTGAAAAGTGCACCCCCTAAAAATCAGGTTTTATTTTAAACTGATCGCGACTCATCGCCAGTTGCACTCTTTTACTTACCTATGGCTTTCCTTGAGACACCCTTTGTGTACACCGCGTGTGATCGACCGAATACCGACAGGTTGGTCATCGTGGGGTGGCTGGTTTAAATGCGATAATTAGAGCTAATTACGAGCAATTGGGACCTTGTGTACACCGTATACAATTGACCGCAACAATTAGGGTGGGGTATCATCGAGGGGCCGGTTTACACAGGATAATTAAAGTTAATTGATAGCAGTTGGGACTGTGTAAGCCGGCCGATATACAGAATACGCAGTATCCGGAGTACAGGGAATTATTAATAAAGGATTTGTTAAAGAAATGTTAGGGACTGTATTTTGTGGCTGGAATTGACAGAGCGCCGGAGTACTCAGAGGCCGGTTTGGACAAATTATACTGTACTATCAATTAAATAATGTGTGTGTATAACCCTTTTCAATTTTGCACCATGGGGGGGCATATGTGTTTTACAAACATCTCTTGTTACTTCGTGAATGCAAGCGTGCATAATTTTCCAAACTGCAAACTCGGCCATACGCATCTTTGATGCGTTTTAGCGATTTTTTTTTTATTACTGGCTGATATTGAGATAATTTTATGTGTGGTTCTATTGTATCTTGATGAGTTATGGTTCAGGATTAAGTTTCACTCTGATTGACCCATTTTCAGTTTAGTTATGGTCCTACTTGACATCAACATTTCATGTAAAACATTGGGGGGGGGGGGGGGGGGGGGGGGGGGTATGATGGTACACATATATTCAAGATTCACCCAATTGATCTACTTTCAGTTGAGTTATGGCCCTTCAGATTTCTGGACTTTTTCTACAAAGGTTTTAGATATTAAGCTGATTCTTGGTGTGTAGTCGTGTATTTAGAGATCCAGGTCTAGATAATTGGTGTCGGTTCACTTTGATAATGGATTCATGAAAAATTTCAGACACTGATTCAGGGGTAGACAAATAGATTTTAAATGTAGGTTTATTACTAGCAAATACATGTACATTGATAAATGTGAATAGTTTGATACATCGATAAATGTGAATACTTTAATACATTGATAAATGTGAATACTTTAATACATCGATAAATGTGAATACTTCAATACATTGATAAATGTGAATAGTTTGATACAACATTGATAGATATGATTACTTGAATACATTGATTAATGTGAATAATTTGATACAATAGTAAATGTGAATACTTTACAACAGTGATAAATGTGAACACTTTGATACATTGATAAATGTGAATACTTTGATACATTGATAAATGTGAATACTTTGATACGACATTGATAAATATGATTACTTGAATACAATATTTTCTGAACACACAGGAGGCTTTCTGGAGAATCCCAGGAGAAATGGCTCTACAGGAACTAAGAAACTTGGAAGCTGGCTTGACACTCGACGATGACGACAAACCAGTGGCTGCCGACAGAATTCAAGTGAAGCAGTCAGGAACGACCCAGAAAGAGAAGAAAACCAAACAGAAGAAGAAGAAAGCGAAGAGGAGGGATAATAAATTCGAGAACTTATTGAAGCAGATGGCAGAGAAGAGAAAACAGGATAGAGAAGATGGTCGCTTGACGAGGAGAGAACGAAAAAGGTTTAACTATGATACAGGACCCCCTATAAAAATTGGCTATTATGTAAAAAAAATATATGCATATATATAAATAGGGCTTATTTATAAGAATACCCTATAGTGTGCTTATGAGAAACTAAAGATTTTTTTGCCTTTTACATGTTTAGATTAATTTAGTGTATTATGAATAAATTATTCTTACCAAGTAACAACAAACATATGATTGACAGGTTGTCTCCCCCTACCAGCAATGCTATCCCTTCAGATGATTCCAGCACTGCAGTGACAGGCCAGAAAGAGGCTGAGATCCCAGCACCACCTAGCTCCACAGAAAAGAACAGAAAGGGAGTCTACTCCTCCACCAAGAAACGGAGAATCAAAAGGTTGTTGGACTCGGACAGCGAAAAAAGGTTTGATCTTCGAAATGGAATCAAGATGCTTTATACCATGTACATGAATGTAAACTTAAGTGTTACAGAATATTAATTGAGATGTAAAGTTAAAATCATTTCCACTATATTCCTAAAGATTATTTTGCTTTATTACATTTAATTACATAGTGATGCTGAAACAGAAAAGGAAAACCAGATGCCTCCAGACTCCGCGGGGGAGGAGGACGATAAAGAAGAGGAGTCTCATCAGACACAGCCGCTTCAGTTTGACAGTAGCGATGATGATGATGTTCCTCTCATGACGATGGGGAAGCGAAGCAGAGTGTCCGAGTCAGAGACCACACCAGAGGGCAAGAAGAGGAAGACGATGACAGTGTCAGACGATGAGTCATCAGATGAGATGGGTAGAGGTGAGAGTTGATTCAGATTGTTTGTTTGTTTATATACACAACAGTAGAGTACTGATAAACGACATATAGGTACATAATAAGATGAACAACATATAAGTATATGATAAAGTGGACAGCTCATAGGTATAAAATATGGTGGACACTTAGGTGCTGTGTTTGTGGTGAACAATTAGATGCTGTTTTTGTGATGGACAATGAGGTACTGTTTTTGTGGTGGACAGTGAGGTACTGTTTTTGCGGTGGACATTGAGGTACTGTTTTTGTTCTGGACATTGAGGTACTGTTTTTTGGTGGACAGTGGTGCTGTTTTTGTTGTGGACAATGAGGTACTGTTTGTGTGGTGGACAATGAGGTACTGTTTGTGTGGTGGACAGTGAGGTGCTGTTTTTGTTGTGGACAATGAGGTACTGTTTGTGTGGTGGACAATGAGGTACTGTTTGTGTGGTGGACAGTGAGGTACTGTTTTTGCAGTGGAGACACTGGTGGTTTAGTGAGCTCTAGATCTGTAATGTGGATGTTATTAGAGTTAGTGTGTAGACACTGCGTTGTACTAGCGAGCTCTAGACCTGTAACTAGGTTAATACATTTCAGGTGAGACGAGTTCTAACAAGAAAACAAATCTGTCCTTTGATTCGGATGAAGACTCACAGCCTGGACCCGTGAACACTGAAGTCTCTAAAACAAACTTTAAAAGGCTGTTGATGTCAGACGACAGTGAGGATGAAGAGCCATGGCAACCCACAAAAGAGTCAGGTAAGCTTATTCTGTTTAACCCGATAAAACAATTATTTTTAGACTCCAAACAATCACCTCATGAATCGTAACTCCTGAGCCATTTATATTAGATCGACATCCTTGTAATACAGGAGGTTCAGATTACTAAGTTATATATTTAACCAGAATATGCTGGTTTTGAGATACATCCAAGTTATTTCCCTTTGGAGACCTCTCATACATAGTAAGGTGCGAAACAATTTGTTTACATGCAGGAGTGGGACAAATATTCATCACTGCATAAGTGAATGTACTCGGCAAGTTTCTCGCGTGCAGTTTTGTCACCCGAATTCAACTGATACACAAACTAAGTAAATGATAAGTATTCAGGGAGTAATTAAGTACATGGAATTCTTATTATATCACATTATTTCATTGGTCATAGTTATCATATCCAGGATATTACTTGCAAAGATGACATTGTTTTTATGTTTCCACTTTCGTAAAACTTTTCTCTTTTTTTTTTTTTTAGATTATTTTGTATTTCCTACATTTACATATTTAAAAGAGAAGCCACTTTTAATACATTCTATCGTCTTCCTCACTAACAGTAACTGTAGTTCCATTTAGGCATTCAAAGTTCCACTTAATGTTCCTCCTACACAGAAGAGCTCTTATCTAGAAAGTAGCATATTCTGTCTGCTGTGAGACTGATTATTGGGTTGAAGTTTGATGGAGCTTGTAGTGAATTGCACATGCAGGATGCATCATATATCGCATGTCATTTTAATCTCGTTCTTTTTCTCAGCCTCTTTCCCAGCGACCTTACTGTCACAGCCACCAAATGACTCGGATATGGATGATCATGTTCCGCTACGAAAAGTTTTCCACAGGAAAAACCTGATTTCTAGTGATGAGGAAGATTAAATGTAGGGAATAAAAAGATTTGTGCAGCTGTGCGTGTGCCGGGAAATACACCTGTTAAAGATTTCTAGTGATGAGGAAGATTAAATGTAGGGAATAAAAAGATTTCTAGTGATGAGGAAGATTAAATGTAGGGAATAAAAAGATTTGTGCAGCTGTGCGTGTGCCAGGAAATACACCTGTTAAAGATTTCTAGTGATGAGGAAGATTAAATGTAGGGAATAAAAAGATTTGTGCAGCTGTGCATGTGCCAGGAAATACACCTGTTAAAGATTTCTTGGGGAGGCGAAAATAAAGTGCTCCAGAACGGAAAAAAATATATATAATGACACTGAACTTACTTCTATGCAAATGACTATATGTGCTATGACCTTGATAGTTTGATGTGTGCAGGTATTTGTGAGATTGCTTTTATGTATGGGGAGAATCTAAAAGCAATTGTATAACGAGCATTGTGTATTTGGTATGATCAGTATGTAATCATTTTATTGCCATAAATAATTGGGCCACTAAACCTTGATTTTACTTTGTACTACCAACTTTTTCCATTGATTGTATTGCATTAATATTGTACAGAAGAACATTTGATTCCATAAAAGAGCATGTTCTTGGTGATATTTGTTAGTGTTTATTTATGATGTCACAAATTGTGGATTTTTTAGTTTTAATTCTGGATTAAAGTGCAGTGCAATTTATTAAAAGTTTTCTAACACTAGTTTTTGGTTGCAAATGCAAAAGACATGGTGAACTGTTAAGTTCTGTTGCATTTCTTTTTTCTTTTTTCATCAAAGTTTGCTTTTTTTATTTTTTATTTTTTTATTAGCATTGTACAAATAGAAATTAAATGCATCATAATATATACTTTTAAAGGGACTGATTCACGATTTTCCCCAAAATTTTATATTTCACTTTTAATGATCAAAATCTATTGTCTGATGTGTTTAAAAGATTTCACATAAGAATTAAGCTTTATATACATTATCACAGAAGCTCATTTTAGAGAGTTTATCATTTGTTTTGTAAACAAAGATTGCGGTGTGTTATTGTTTACGAAAGTTTCAAAAGAAATGGATATCGATCTAAGAATATTTATATCTTTCATATTTCAAGCATTCTTTGGGTAAAATGTGCCATCTGAAAGTTAAAATTTGTGAGTATGCAAATTTAAGATGCTTTATATTACAAAATTAACATTTCACTGGTTTGTCTGTTGACATGAAAAGACTCAAGTCTTTATTTACATATCACAGATTTAAGGCTAAAATATTGTTTTTATTCTCGCGTTCAGAAGGTCAAAATTTTGGCTGTCAACATTAAATCAGATATATATATTTAATGTTCAACATCAAAAATGAAAAATATTTTTTCTCAAAAATCGTGAACCAGTCCATTTAAAGGTAAGATGTACAATGGATATATAATCACTCATACCAACTATTCATACTCCACTCATACATTTCAAAAATAGGTGAAATTATACCAAAAAAATAATTATTGACATTGCTATAATAGTGTCAAAAAAATATAAATTTATACAAAACATCCAGTAAAAAATATACTATTCAGTGGGTTCAAAATATAGTGTTCCACAAAGTTTGTTTTCATTTTTTGATGTCTATATAAATATTCATTAACATTTAAGAAATGATATCAGGCCTAATTTTGAAGAAAATATTATCAAAATGCAAGATTTAATTACTCTAGTGACATTGAATTCTTTGTATTGATTGCCTACTAAATCATCATTCATAAATTCTTCAAAGGATCAAGATTAATGTTCTGAAGGTACATGTACAGTGTACATATGACAAGGACATGTATCTCGTAATTAAGCATTGAATGATATTTATTTTTAGCTCACCTGAGCCAAAGGTTCAAGTAAGTTTTTCTTATTAAAATTTGTCCAGCATCTGTTGTTGTCATATATGTAGTTGTCGTCGTTAACTTTTCATGTTTCCATCTTCTCCAGAACCAATTTCAATCAAACTTGGCACAAATCATCCTTTAGTAAAGGGAATTCAAGTTTTGTTCAAATGAAAAGCCATGCTCCCTTCTAAGGGGAGATGCACAAGAAAAGGGTAAAATAGGGTGGGTCATTTAAAAATCTTCGAGAACCACTGAGCCAGAAAAGTTGAAAATACTAGCAAGTTTCATGACATAGTGTAGAGTGTCATGACATAGTGTAGAGTGTAGTTTTTCACATCATAGTTCCCAGAGGTAGGATGAGGCCACAATATTCGTCAGAGTTTTACATGAGGATATACACAGGGGGAAAATCTTCTAAATAACAGCAGAGCCACGATTACTCATATTAATGGGCAAGCATCTCCAGGTAGAGCAGATTCAAGTTTCTTCAAAGTCTGGCCCCCAGAAGTAGGTTAGGGCCACAATAAAGGACCAGAGTTTCACATGGGGATATATAGGAAATATCTTTAATAATCATCTTCTCAAGAACAACATGGCCATCATTAGTCATATTAATATGCAAGCATCTTCAGGTAGTTCAAATTCAAGTTTGTTCAATTTAGAGGTCCTAGGGTAGGGTGGGGCCACAAAGGGAGACCAAAGTTTTATATAGGAACATCAGGGGGGAAAAATATTAAAACCAAATTCTTTTCAAGAGTAGCAGGGCCACTTTAATTCGCTGAAGTAATATAATTCTAAATCTTCATAAAATGATAAATATGGGCCCAATCAAAACTATTGTAAGATTATAAGTATAACTAACACTGAACACCTACACAATTTTATACTGATCATGTTGTAAATCAATCTCAACTTCTGGGCTTGCCAGAAAGGCCGGAGAATGTGCGATCGGTTGTAGACCTAATAGTCTATAGTGATGTAATGCCTCTGGCGCATCGTTCTGGAAATTTCCATAAGGCTGTATGCATGATTCAAGACTAGAGACAAACGGGCACACTTCATTTATTCAAAAATTATCGAAACTTATTTCTTCTTTAAGATCAAAATCAAGGATCGATAAACAATAGATTTACTTCTGAATCATATTATGTTAAGTTGTTTTCAAAAATAAAACTGGCTTAGATCCGCCAAAAGCGTGTCCACCACTGTACTCTCATTTTTGCTATTTCGGGGCAATTTAACGGAAACGAAAGTAGCTAGTTTTTATACACCCCTCTTTAGAAGGGATGTATTGTGGTATGATGATTGTGTCTGCCCCACTTTGTGTCCACTACTTAAATACAGTGAGATCTAGAATCATCGAACTTTTTCAGCTGATACATCTTGGGTAGAGGGTAGGTCACAACTTTAAACTTAGGTCACCTCAATCTGATTAAAATGCAGATCTCTCAAATAGTGCACTTGGTATTGAATCATCAAACTTGGTCATTTAATGCATCTTGAGAAGAAGGTGTGTTGTGCCCTAAATCAAGGTCACTGTGACTTATAATTAAGATGATATGGCCATACATAGCATAACCCTTTTTTGGGCTCATGTAGATACGAGTCCTAGAATCAACAAACCTTGTCTATTTGTGCATCTGTATAGAAATGTAAATTGTAGCTTAGAATCAGGTCATTAAAACTTTTAAAATGATAAGTATTTTAAAAATCAAGGGCCTAGGAGTCAACTGAGTCACTCGCCTGCGATTTCCAACAAGGGGTGGGGGTATACAGCCCCATCTTGTAAGCTTTAATTCTGAATCTTCAAAGTATAATGAAACATGCATATTGTACCTCGCTAGATATCTATGGAAATGCAATGTCACAAACTAGGAACAAGGCACATCGGCTAGAGGAGTTTACCCATAAACACTTCAAAAATTGTGTGAACATGAAAGTTCAAGATCAAAGGTCACGTCCATGGTACCCAGCACATCTACATGAGATGATCATTTACCGGTACTTGTATGTCAAAGACAAAAACAGCAACAGGCTGAACACAATTTGTTGCAGTTATCGATACAAATTGTTGTTTTTAAGTCTTCAATTATCTTGATCACCTCTTCCTTCGTTCTGTCCTGCAAAAGTACCATGTGTGTATGTAAATGATTCAACACACCCAAATACGACTAGCCCTTTTTGACGTGTACTTATTAATACATAACATTATGTCTTTCATGATTAAATTATTTCATGTTGATTTGATAAACTCTTTCAAGACATACTGTGCCACCTTAAATTTCTACAAATGCAAAGGGAAGTCCTTTTTTCGAAAACTCCTCGATATAACCTCCTAAGTGAAATTCATAGAATTATGCTAGCATCTCCATGATCACATGTATTTACTTCAGTACCATAGAACAAACACGATGTTCTATCCCCACAGGAATAAAAATAACAAGGAAAATATTTCTCATCCGACCCTGATGGGACTCGAACCCACAATCTTCGGCTCCGGAGGCCGACGCCTTATCCATTAGGCCACAGGGTCTGCGGTCGAAGAAATGGTTTAAAACGTGATCTATTAAAACCATGCATGGTTATCTCGGACCTCTATAAAGGATAGGCCGACAGAGGCACACATTATTGTAAAGTATGCCTTTTGTTCCTCCCATATAGATCCCCGCCATTCTGAATGCGCAAGCGTTCACAGATGAGATCAATCGAAAAATGAACATTTATAGTGTACTGTTTGTCCTAGGCGACAATTTTTCAACATCTAGAATTGAATACAGAATAGATCAAAGAACTCCTGGCCGCTGTAAATTCCACACTGTCGTGTTTAACGTCATTTAATTTTTTTCCTATTTACAGTGTAAAACGTGTTCCCACTTACCACGCGAAATTCAACATGTCAAGCAAACGGTAAATTTCGATGCATTCCGAAGATAAAGTATGGAAACTCATGGGCGTACAAATATATGTTAGATGCTTTCTCAGTCTCCGTCAAGCATAGTGGCGATTCTCTCTCTCTCTCTCTCTCTCTCTCTCTCTCTCTCATCCATGAAATATCCAATTTCAGCAAACATGTTGGCACACTTGTAATCGCCTAAAACACAACGATACAAAAAACAAGACACTCCGACTAAGGACCTATATACTAACTCATAAGTCCCTGCTCCGACGGTATCGGGAGAACCCGTAACCAGAAGTATAATACCCAGAATTTTGGGTACGAGTTCTCTGGACAAGAGAGTATCTAGGTACGAGTTCCACAGGAGACATTGCCATTTTAACAAATTGAAATCTGGGTACGATTTCATTATATAAAATCTAAGTACGAACTCGTTCTCGAGGAGAAAATGTCTGTCATTTCTGTCATAACCGAACTATTTGGGCTAGGATCATCAAACTTGGTACACTAATCTCGGCTGAGATTCGGCTTGGCTGAATATTTGGACTGACGCCTTCACCGAATCTCGGAGCAGTCCTTCATAATTCATGTCTGGAAATTTTCAGCTTCGGCCAGGTGTAGCAAATAATGTACAATTACGTAGTTTAAACAATATTTATTTGTGAATAATTCGATAATAATGTTTACAAACAATGTCATAGACTGAGAAACAAGCCAAAAGGTTCAATATTAATCTCGCTCCAATTAGGTGACACTACTGATCGCTTCAAATCAGTTAATTGACAGAATCTGAATCACTATTAATGCTGTATTACTTGCGGCCTACCGTCTGAGAGTATGTAAATTCCATAAAATAAACCATCACTAATTTGTTTTTTTAAATTAGCGAAGTGCAAGTGGGTATGTAGAGATACAATGTATCGGTAACTAGATACAGCAAACTATAAGACCCGTTCAATCCCAGGAGATAAAATATTGTGCCATGGAAGTCTTCATTTGAACGGAAAATTTAGTGCCCATTTTCGTTTTGGAATTTTTATACCTAGACGGTAAGCAATACAAAATTAATAGTGTTAGAGAGTTAGTTTGATAGTCAAATCACTTATTTGAAGCGAACAGCAGTGTCACCTAAGTGCACATTAATTTCAAGAACTGACCGAAGCTGAAAGTAAATTTCCAGACATGAATTATGAAGGATTGCTCCGAGATTAGGTGAAGGTGTCAGTTCAAATACAATATAATTAAAATTAGACCTTTCATCTCGCTCTTCGTTTAGTCCTATTTCACGAGCGACAAACAGAAACGAAGAGCGAGATGAAAGGTCTAATTTTAATTAGATTGGTCCAAATACTCCTCATGCCAAGTGGAGGACGCCGTCTGTTCTTCAAGGTCAAGGTCGTAGTATCATTGCGTCATTTTATTGATTTCCCTCTATCAAAAATGACAGACGATGATGTACCTTTCGCCGGTTGACACTCGTTCCATCAAAGAAAAACGCACAATATTTCAACTATTTTTAGGGTTATCTCGTCAAATCTGTGGGGAAAAAACTACCTCATCCCCACCCACCCCCATCCCCATTAAAAAAATTACTGGATCCGCCTATGATACGTATTTTTCAAAGCAAATATCAAAAATACCTAAAAATCTGTTAAATTCAAATATAATGAAGTATCATTGTGTGGTGTATTGTATTGTTTATTTACCATAGAGTTCTTAGGTATAAAGTATATTATGGGATTAAACATTATTTTTGAAGAATTTATCGATGTGTAAACTCCGGACATTTTACTCACAAACTGAATAAAAGTGCGAAGCACTTTTATGTTTAAGTTTGTGAGTAAAATGTCCGGAGTTTACACATCGATAAATTCTTCAAAAAGAATGTTTGATTCTCATAATTCCAATTCTTTCACTTTATTGACAATTGCAAAAATTTGAATAGTTTCCCCGCACTATGTTGTTTGTTTTCAGGCGTGTTTGAATACATCGCGATTTCGGATTTATTGACGTGTAAACTCTTGTTCAGCTTTATTTTTGTCCAATCAAAACAATTGTTATAAATAACATTGGAATTATACAACAACAAATTATACAATGAAATAGTAACAGAACATAATATATCATACTGATGTACATGGACAGGATAGATACTGAGGATAATCTTATAAATAACTGAGATCTAATAGATGAACATTTATATAGGTATTTACCAAGTTTACATAATTCCGTAATATTTCCAGTAGATAATAGTTGGACAAGCTTGAAAGTGATGGGGTGTTTAAAACAATATTTCTTTAGATACTGTTTTCTACAATTCAAGCTCTTGTTGTCACATGTCTAATAGGTTTGAGATCTTTTTTTTTTATGAGATTCTCTTTAAAGATCTTCGTTGAGAATGCCAGGGTTTAATATGCAAGCATTTTCACGTATAGTGTAAATTGATGTTTGTTTATGGCCCCTGAGTTTACATGGTTAAATCACTATTGGGTTCAATTCACCAGTTCAACCCTACTTTCGTAACTTTCAAGACTATACAACTGTATACTACAGATAAGGGGACAGTCACCTAATATATCTTACTTTGCATGTAAAACTAACCATCTTTCCAGGTAAAAATCACGGGAAATGAACATTGTCAGAAAAGGGCAGCCGAATCAAATTGTTTATGTACACAAGTTAACACCTTAGTATGTAGTCTCTACATAATGATACTTATAGTTATACCCAAACTCAATTCACAATAATGTGTAGCAAGTTTATTAACGTTCTCATATATACTATTCTACCAAGATTATTGCAAATATCGAAGGAATGCCGTGGTCGTTATTTTGCGATATACAGCTGTACCTTCATACGTAATAACTGATTATGAGAAAATGTATTCATACTCATCCCCTTGCGCTTCGTGTTTTGCTAATACACCAATAAAGTCGACAACTTGTTATTCAATTTTATAATCATAAAAGTTATAAGCTGACCGGTTGTGCTTACGGCCTTTGAGCAAGGAAGGTCTTTATCGTGCCACACCTGCTGTGACACGTGACCTCGGTTTTTGCGGTCTCATCCGAAGGACCGCCCCATTTCAGTCGCCTCTTAATTACGACAAACAAGGGGTACAGCAGTTAGAATTATCTAACTGTGTCTCGGGACAGGTCCTCACCGGGTCCGTAGGACATTCAGTATCACTTTAACGATAGAACATTCTATCTAGGGGTACTGAAGACGAATGCAGGTACAGACTGAATTTAAAGTTTTCAAAACAAACAATTATAAAGAAAAACTTTGTTCTTGCAATACTTTTTCCTATGTATATATCCTACATCCACCAGTAGGATTAGGGTGTTCTACATTTGTCTAAATCAGTTTTTCCTTTGATGATCACTGTGTTTTTATTTTTGATACACCATGACTTGTTGTGCTCTAACAACCATGCTCTATCAAGATAGAGCATGTCAGGGTGAATCGACAATCTCAATGACAGTTGACCTTACATTGGAGGAGAAACAATATAAACAAACTAGTCCATTTAATTATCAATAAAACAAACTCAAATAAACGTATTGGATATTACGAGCTGTCTTCTTGTTTTCTTACTTCAACACAAATCGTTGCATCTAGTAATTCATCTCGGTCAAAAATGGGACATTGCCCCGTGCGTCACGCCACTTGTTGAACGTATCAATTGCCCATTTAGTATTTTTACGAGTGTTAAGATTTTTTGTGAGTCTATCAAACGCTGAATTTCATCATCGGACACCGGTTCAAATCGTTCATTTTTCATCTCGACCTCAGGACTGGAGAAATTTGGCGCACTTAAATCAATCTCCATCATGTCCAAAATATCTCCTATATCGAAATCCATGAGGTTCATTTTTTAGTCCCAGTAGATCGAGTGTCATACTTTGCAACAAATCTTTAACATGTATCTGATTTTCTATATACGGATTCTGCAAACTGTGAGAGCAAAAATTCCCAGCCATCGTCCATGGTGGTTATTGCTTAAAAAGTGACAAGCGTTTTATTCGACCGTATCGGATAAACATGCGATTTCGATAATGAGTTTTGATTGGTCTAAATTTTGTTCACACAGTTCCTTGTTAGAGTACAGTTATATAATTAAGGATGATGCAATAATTTCTGAACGCAATGATACAAAACATTTAGAGTAACCTTGAACTCGTGCATCTTCCGATACCAGTCTCGGGGGCTCCGCCCCCTCGACTGGTATCAGAAGATACACTCGTTCAAGGATACTCTAAATATTACTAAATCAACCTTTGAAACAGTAAGTTTTCCAGGATGAATTGTAGAAGAGCTGGCGATGTCTTTATATTTATTATTCAACTGCATACATACACATAGTTTCTGGTGTTTGTAACATCAGCTGAAAAATAATAATTGATATATCAATGTAACAAAGCAGGCTTTTAACGAGACTTTTCGCATTCATCGAAAAATTGACTTCAATGATTGAGGCCGCTTAGAACATTTACTTGTGGGTGCAGTGACAATATCCGTCCACACAATGTCTCTCGTCACGGTCACAGTGGAGGTAACTGGAGTCCCGGCAGGTGTCGCGACTAGCGCAAGCTGAAAGCATTTTTAAATGAACATAAAAGGAGCGGATCGAACGTGAGAGGGGCGCTACAAATTGCATACATTTGGCGGAGTTCTTGTAAAATGCTTATCACCCTGAAGCATTACATTTATGATATAGATAGAGTTCAATGAATGTAAATATACAAGTACAACAATTAGATTTAACTCTAGATTGTATATGTAATATACAGCAGATATAGGCTATATAACAACAATGCAGTTTCAAAGTCATTAAAAATGTAGGATAACATCAAGGGTTAATTCATCTCTATACATACGACAAATTAGTCGATCGGTGTCACAACTTACAAATATCAATCCACTTCTGTTTAAAGTTAATCGCACATACATACATGTATATTTAAGAGATATGAAATTGATGCATGATATTTCATACAAAAGGTTCCAATTTCAGAAAAGAAAAAAAGTCGTAATTTACAATATAAAGTAACATTTTCTGTTAACCATTCCATGTTTGACGCGTATTTGTGATGGTGAAAATCCCGTAAATTTAGCGGCCATACACCGCCAATACCGTACCTTGTTCTATTTTAAAATACATTCATGAGGATATGAACTGTGCCATGCTTCACGCCAGCATACTTCATGAAGCGGGAGAGTGCTTCATGAAAAAATATGCCGGCGTAAAGGGTTGCAGTTCGTACTCTCATAGATGTTTATTAAATCTTATATTTACATTTGCGTTCTAGTTTCATTTCTGTTGGAATTCCCTGCAGTTATAAAATAAACGTACATCGAGATTAATACGCTCATTGTTTACGACTGCAGCGGTCGCGTTAGTCTGGTCCCCGCCACTCCTTGATCACTCGTTTTTGGGTATGCGGGTGATCAAGGAGTGGCGGGGACCAGACACGCGACCGGGTTAGAATAGGTCCTCGGTACCCCTTGCTAGCCTGGTACCCGAGGCCTCGGGTACCAGGCTATACCCCCTTGCTTTTCGTAAGAGGCCACCCTTCGGATGAGATCGGAAAAACCGAGATCCCGTGTCACAGCAGGTGTGGCACGATAAAGATCCCTTCCTGCTCAAAGACTGTGAGCGCCGAGCGTAGGCCTAAATTTTGCAGCCCTTCACGGGCAAATGATGACGTCTCTATATGAGTGAAAAATTTTCAGGCGGGATGTTAAACAATATACAATCAATCAACAACTGCAGCACGTTCATGAGGAAAATGCTGTCGGTACCGCAATTTGTAGAGATATCAAAGACAAAAACGCTGGAAATGTAAATATCAAGGAAAACATAAAACTTTAAACACTTTCTTGAAATATTTCGACCGTGTTACCGGTCTTCTTCAATCGTGTTTAGTCCCGTTGGGATCCCGGTTAGAAGAGGTCTTCAGTACTCCTTGCTTGTCGTAAGAGGCGACTAAATGGGGCGGTCCTTCGGATGAGACAGCAAAAACCGAGGTCCCGTGTCACAGCGGGTGTGGCACAATAAAGATCCCTCCCTGCTCGAAGGCCGTAAGCGCCGAGCATAGGCCGAAATTTTGAAGCCCTTCGCCGGTGTAGAGGCAAATTTTGACTCCCATAGAATAATGACCGGGGGTCATTTTTCGACGTCGAAAAGTGACCCCCGGTCATTATTCGACGTAGAATAATTACCCCTTTTGCCCGTAGAAAAAATGTCTTTTTTCAAAAAATCAGTCCATTTCACGTTTAGAAAAATGACCCCGTAGAATAATGACCCCCTTGTAAATTCAATTTAATTTGCAGAACGCATTGCTTTGCTTGCAAAAAAAAAAAGGGGGGGGGTACATTTGCTATTTTCTTTGTTGATCCAAATATCATTCAGTAAATTTAGAACAAGTAATCACAGGTTACCTATTGAGACAGGCAGATGGAGTGGTGTGCCCAAAACCAGGGAATTTGTAATTTACGTGAAAATGAGGTTGGGGATGAGTTTCACTCTATCATGACCTGTTCAGCTCTTAGGGATAGTAAAAAAAAATTATTTACCTTCTAACTACACAAACAGACCAAATGTCATAAAATTCTTTTACTTGTTTTCATGTTATGAGTAATCTTTCCAAATTCATAAATATAATTCACAAGAGAGTTACCCTTCCAGGTTAAGAATTATAAACTGTACACGCTTTCATGCATTGCATCAACTGAATTCTTTGTGTATATATTTATATCTTCTCTATGTTGTTTTGTGCAATATGAGAATAAATTGAATTGAATTGGAAAAAATAATAATATGAGTACATAACATTTTGAAATAAAAGCAACTAAATTATTTGGAAAAACAATTATAGTTATTTTATTCCTAGTACAGGTATTGCCATACAAATTAATGTATCTTTTTTATTACTAGTACAGGTACTGCCATACAAATTACAGTTATTTATTTTATTACTAGTACAGGTATTGCCGTACAAATTACATTTATCTATTTTATTACTAGTACAGATATTGCCATACAAATTACATGTACAGTTATTCATTTTATTACTAGTACAGGTGTTGTCATACAAATTAGTTATCTATTTTATTACTAGTACAGGTGTTGCCGTCCAAATTACACGGAGTCATTTTGTTACTAGTACAGGTGTTGCCGTCCAAATTATCTTTTTTATTACTAGTACAGGTATTGCCATACAAATTACAGTTATCTATTTTATTACTAGTACAGGTATTGCCGTACAAATTACAGTTATTTATTTGATTCCTGAGACCCACACACACATGTATACAGAAAGAGAGAGATACTCTTGGAGTACGTTCAGTGTACACGTTACCATGACTTCAACCTCCAGTAAAAGTACCGCCGGCAAATTAATCAGTATATAATTAATAGAAGGGGCGAACTCTTGATTTTTTTTCTCTAATAACTGGATTATAGTCAAAAAGTTATTTCATTAGAGTATCCTAAACTTACAAATTCCGTGCGTGTTGTGTGTGTAACACGTGCATTGGCGTGCGGTATGAGAGCACGCGATGAATGCCCCCGTGGCGCAGGCTGTGTTGACACAGTCAGACGTGTGACGGCAGTCCTCACCGTGCACCAAGGCTGGAAAAGACGAAAGATTTGTTTTTAAATATCCAAGTTTGATCATTTGATTTTAAAGTTATACACACGTAGATGAGTAATATTAGCTTAGGACGCGTTCGAAAGGAAATTTGAGAATCACAAAAGGTAAATTATTCAATTCGTGTAGAATTCGCATATTGCTGGTCACGGCACTCACCGAGAACACAGACACATACAGCTAAGGCGAGAACTGCTTTCATCTTGACACTGGTTGAAGACTGTTGCTGACTGAGTCGGACTGCGACCAAAATTCCTTATCTATCCAGTCTATCGCTCTCGTCGTGAGATTATCAACACTCCTGTGTACGTTATATTTATCATACCGCATACTTCACGTACTAAATCAAAGTGACCTTGAGAATTAATTACTTAGTCATTTATGCAATTGGAGAAAAAATTATGAGATCATTGATTATTAAAAATAATTACTGTAGTGGAAATTTACAAAATATTCAGAAAGCTACTAGCTTATCACAGGCACGTAATTTCAAGGGAGGGGGGGGGGGGGTCCCCTTATGGTTGTATTCACATGCAAATGCAAAGTAAGATATACAGGACAACTACTTCCCGTTTTTTTAGCTCACGTGAGCTTTTCTGATCACCTGTCGTCTGTCTGTAAACTTTTCACATTTTCAAATTCTTCCCTGGAACCACTGGGCCAATTTCAATCAAACTTGGTACAAATCGTCCTTGGATGAAGAGGATTCAATTTTGTTCAATTGAACGGTCATGCCCCTTTTAAAGGGGAGATAATCACGAAAAGGCAAAACTGTCAATTAAAAATCTTCTTACGAACCACTGGACACGAAAAGTTGAAAAATACATTAAAGCTTCCTGACCTAGTGCAGATTCAAGTTTGTTAAAATGATGGCCTTTAGGGGTAGGGTGGATCCATAATAGGGGATGAAATGTTTTACATGCTGACAAAGTATATATATAGGAAAGTTCTTTTATTTATATTCTTCTCAAGAACCACTAGACCAGAAAAGTAGCATTTTACTTGAAAGCTTCCCGATATAGAATAGACTTAAGTTTGTTCAAATCATGGTTCCCGGAGGTAGGGTGGGCCACAATAGGGTATCATGTATGGGAGTTTTATATGCTGATATACACTGCCCACCATAAATAAGTATACACTCACCAAATTAAGTTACTTGTGCATACAAAATTTGTGTTACATTATAGATACTGATTTTTCTATGCAAAATACATAACTTTTACATAGAAATAGATGACATTGGGCTTTTTACTTTTTATATCCTTATTTTTTATCAAAATACTTCATTTTCTAAAGAGACATTATGCAATTTTTTTTATCTTGAAACCAATTCAAACTAATTACTTATACATATTATTGAGTATTTAATGTGAGATAAATTGAAAGTTATACACAGTGGTGAATTCAGCTCCTTTTCATTATATTGAATATGTTTCATTCCAAAATGAGTAAAAAGCCTTTGTGTACACTTATGGTGGGTAGTGTATAGGGAAAATCTTTAAAATATCTCTTGAACTATTTTAGCTAGGGCACCTGTTCAATTCAACATTAGACTAAACTTTCTATAGGGTATCCTCAATCTCATTATCAAAATGAATCAGTATATATCATTTAAACTGACTAAATTTATAAAACAAAGTCTATAATGCATTGAATGCCCTTGTGCCAAAGTTGTTGATTTTCTCTGTAATAAGCACTACCCAATGTTAAGGCTGGGACAATTCAGGGTTAGCTCAATTCAGTTTATGTTGGGCCAATTTATCTAATGACAGTGCAAAAATTAACATTTATAATGAGTAGCATATATACTTGATTTAATTTTATCCAAGTTTTTATATAACATAGTTATTTGTGTACATCAGAGCTATCTACAACTGCATATAATAACTGTGATCGAAAAAAGAAAACATTGACTCAAAGCCTATTAAAATTTCTTCTATTAATGTGAGCATGATTTTTGCATTATTAAACAAATCTATAATCAATCTAAAATGTAATTGTTTTCATCTATAATATGTCAAAATTCAACAATTCTAACATTTGGGAGTGTTTGAAAACATCTCTTATATTGATTCGCTTCTCTCTCATATTAACTGTCAAAACATTTAATCTTTTTCATTATCTACGATGTTGATTTCACCCCAGTACTGATTGAAATGTTATATGTCATATGAAGATAAACTGCAAGGATCTTGCGGACCATATTCTGTTGGTATCTGAGTGGTGAAAATGCTAAATTCCAACACAGTAGCAATTTAAATCTGTTTCATAAAAATCCACATGTTCTGCACATTACTCGAACACCATATTTGTTGTTTTTGGTGTATGTAAATTCTGAACCAAACAGAAATATGCAATTGATGCATCAAAGCAAAAGGTATGAATCACTCTGCACCACAATTTCCAATGCATCACACAGCCCTACCTAATGCTATACTGTGACATCATAGTCAACAAAATGAACTGCATATTACAGAAGTGAACATTCTTTATATATACATCATAATTATTTTGTGTAGATATCATATTAGATGCATGTGTGGTCGTGTGCAGTACAAAGTACAAACTTACATTTGTGTGAAGGGGTGGATTCAGGCATGGTGGTTAAGGGGAGGGGCAACGTTATGAGACAGGGGGTTGAGGACTGCCTTGAGGCCCCCAGTGGGTCCAGGGTGAAGCCCTGGTGGGGGCCCTGGGGACGAAGTCTCTGGAAGCTCCTGGATTTTATAGGGCTTAATATGTGTCTCCTATGTAGTCATTTTTACTATATTCTGTCAATGTTGATAAGGTGAAATTAATAAAATGATGCAAATCTTAAGGGCTTTTGGAAAAAATGTACTAAGTTCTCCCAATAAAAGTAATTCAATAAATTAAAAGGTTTTGTCATTTATTTCTCCAAGAGAGGAAGAAATTATTGCTTCTTATATAGTTAAACTCTTAAATTTTTCTAAACAAGAGACCATGATTTACCCTAAATTTGAAAAAATTAAGGGGGGGGGGGGGGGAGGGAGCACAGGCTTTAATCTACCACTGGTGTGGTGTTTTTTAAAAATTTTTAGTGAATGTCTGTGCTTCATTACATATCTGCCCCTTGTATTGAGTCTAATCTAGGACCATTTTGGTTTAGGTTCAAAATCAATATTTTTG
This sequence comes from Ostrea edulis, assembly GCF_947568905.1. Lineage (NCBI taxonomy): Eukaryota > Metazoa > Mollusca > Bivalvia > Ostreida > Ostreidae > Ostrea > Ostrea edulis. The sequence goes on from NC_079169.1 coordinate 20,612,784, forward strand.
AAAATCTGCAGAAATATTTCATTCTTAAAATAATACATTCAACAGAAATCACTTGAACTACATTCATCCACTCAATGACCACATTTCATTTCTAGTAAATGCCACTTCATAATTGATTTGACAGGATAAATTTTTAAAAATTTTAATGTAATCATTTTTTTTAGCATTACATGCATCAGTATAAAAAGTATCACAATCAAAAGAAACGATGAGAAATTATTCAATATTTTTATGACACACTTTATCTGACACACATTCTTTGACCACAGGTTACTTTTTCTTTCCAATCTTTCCTGGTTTGGATGATGCAAAAATGGCTGATTCCCCGACTGAAACTGATTCCACTCGATCTTGACACAGTTTTGCAAATTTTTCAGAAATTGTCATTGTACTTAAATGTTCAGTTTTAAATATTACGGAATGGCCATCAGCTGCAGAAGAATGAGAATTATAATGAGTCAACACTACTAAACAAAGAAACAAAATTAAATATATATACATTTGTAACACGACGGGAGAAAATGCTGTGTATGGACCAGACTGGGATTCAAACCCAGGCTTCCTGAATTTCTAGTCAGGTGCTTTACCAACTGAGCTATCTCAGTCTATGCGAAAGACATCGGACCGTCGGACCTGACCGATGTGCAGTGCCTCAGGTCCGACGCATCATTTTTTACACCGGACCGGAATGTCCGATGTCTCAGTGTCCGGTTTTGAGCTTTACTATTTTGATGCGGAGTCATTTAAATGTTTGTTATAAGTAAAAAAAAAATAGCACACAAATCCAAATACGTAAATGAATGTGATTAAAACCGCATGGACTGTCTAAAGTATTATACGGGAGGGATCCCTGGTATAGTATTACTAGTATAATAAATAAGATTCCCTTGGTTTTTGCATTTTCACGTGTTTCACTTTTTTACATTAGGTTTTTCGGTCTGACAAAATTTGGTTCGATCCGGTGTGTTCATTGATTACACAGGACCGTATGTCCTGTGTGGTCTAAAAAACTTTCGTATAGACTGCAGTATCTAGCCATCAGCAATCAAACCCATCTGACAACCACAAACTCAAAAAGAGGGCATAACAATCCGATATATAAAAAGTAATTGTAGAGTTTTAGAAGTCATGACAGATGGTTGTAAATCAAATTTCTTTTTTTTATCATCATTCGTTTAACCATAATGTTTGTAACAGTTGTTTTTCTTGATTGGTGTACTTAAAATATCATTAACCAGATCAAACATTTAAGTCATTGTAAATTCCAAGTCACTGTAAAATTTCGCTAAGGTATAAAAAATAAAAACACTCAAGTAAAAAATATTTCCTACCAAATTTCAGCTGCATTTCCGGAGGACTTCTATCACTTTTAATGTCAATTTTAGTTGTTATATTCGGATTCGTGTCTATCAACTTTGGTGAATTTACAATACACATCATCTCTCTGAAACACAAGGAATCAAAACAAGATAATGAACTGATCATATTTTATGATAGTTTACTTTGTTTACGCGACACTTAACCAGCAGAACAAAATTTACAATAACACACGACAGCTTACCTTATTGAACGAACTCCTCCATGATAAGGGTCGAAACTAAATTTTATGTTTTTAAGAGGTTTTAAATTAATCTTCTTGATGAAAAAGTTGATTGCGACGCCCTTGGTTTTCATGCTTGTATATACCGGAAATTCTAGCTAGCGATGTAATTGTTGAACCCAATGGGTATTACTTTATTCTCCGGCACGAGAGTTCGTTGTTCAATGTAAAATTCATTGGAGAGTTGGGACCGGTGCAAATTGAAAATGCGGCGATAGAACACACTTTTTTTTCTGGCTTACATACTGATATGACAACATTTTTATATTCAACACTAATACAGCAATATTTTTATTGCAAATGTATCAATGAAAAAAAAAAATGTATCAAAAAAAGTATTTCAAACTTTTAATTCAAATCCTAGAACTTATAGATATGTCTTACAAACATTATATGCACATGATTTATTTCATGTCCAAGTTTAATATACTATAGAGACAATTTGCAATAAAATACTGAACCTTTGAAAATTTAAAACATGTAATTAGAAATAACAAAATAAGTTTTCAGCTGTGAATTACAAACGAGTTTTGCATGGAGTATGGATTTCAGTCATAGAAAATAAAACTGATATAGATCTATATCATGTTGGTCACAACTTGAAGGATACAAACCAGAATTTAACTAAAGTCTAAACCCAATCTGACTAAAGTACAGACCTATATTATTTTACCTATATATAAAATAAAATAATATAGGTCTGTACTTTAGTAGATTGGTCTAAACCCATCTTGAATAATTTGATAGAGAATATTGAGATGCAAACTGTAGCGCTTTAAACGACCATTTAACCCCCACCCCCCACCCCCCAAGTTGAAAATAATTTTGAGATTTGTAACTTTACCAGACAAATTACTGCACAAACATGACAAAGGATAAACAAGTATTTCAGGCCCTTGATATAAAAATGTAGAGAAAATTTTTAAGCGATCATTATGAAGAACTACAGATATTTTATTTTTGTTTATTAGATAGAACACACACTTTTTATTACGCATCTGATACAGGACAGCAACATTTTTGCATTCTTAAAAGATAGGACATAGTTTTGTTTTGGAATGCACAATTTCACCCCCACCCCTCAATCAACACATATAGGTTTAAACGTGAGCTAGCATAGATATGTTTGTAATCCAGTGTAAACTTATATTTAAATGAAGATATATTACTCAAACAGAGAAAATGTTATATATGTACACAATTTGAGTAAGGAACTTCCCGTGTTGTGAGAACACAGTGTCTGTATACAACGACACTGAACTGTTGGACAAAGCTGCGTCATGATGTGGAGCACTGGACAAACCTGCCTATCCTATTCTAATAGAATCCGAACCATCGGGTGCCGCAAATGGATCAAGCAGAACGTGTAGAAGTGACGACACTGAGAATTTAACAACCCCCCCCCCCCCCCCCCCCCCCCCCCCCCACCAATGTGTCGGGATTAGATTATCTAAGACTGCCAACAGTTCAGGTTGGATGTTTGTTTTACGTTCCGTCGAGAATTTTTCACTCATATCGAGACGTTACCAGCTGTAGGCGAAGTACCACAAATTTAGACCTATACATAGGTATGCTTTTAAAAGCGCTTAATTAGGGCCGTAGCAGCGAGGGTTCTCTTGTCGTGTCAACGCCTGCCGAGACACGGAGCCTCCATTTTTGAGGTGATATATGTCGAGTGCTTGCGAAAAGCTCAGTGTTCACTGTGATTAGGTTAATGTAAGACTGTCCTCTCCTCTTGCTGCATGCAATTGCAAGCACATGTGTCCAGTCAAATGCGATATTCAGTAGTGGATTCAGCTGAAATTTCTTAACTGGGGCACTAAAACTGTAAACAGCTGGGTGTTTGTCTTGAGGTTCCCATTGGGTCCAGGGTGAAGCCTGGTGGGGGCCAGGGGCGGCATCCCGGAAACGACTTAGTTCTCACAAATAAGGCTTATACATTTCAGTGTTTGTTGTTGATGTATTGAATGGATCGTATTAATTTTGTGAAGGGGGGGGGGGGGGGGGGGGGGGGGGGGGGCGGCCACTGGGGGGGGGGGGGGCGGGGGGCGCGGCCACTGATCAATGTTCAGGTTTTGTATTTCCTAGTGCTCCTCTAGCCTCGTTGTCGATCATGCAACTTTAATGCAAATCACTTGTATTCTGTGATTCAGTGAATTAAATGAAATACATTTATAATCAATTAATCTGAATACATGAATGACAACCCAAATATAGCATTATTCAGATAAGAGGCATAGAAAAACGATATCTTGTGTGGGAATATTGTCACACGGAATGAAATCGTGAAGAGATAAGTTTCTGTTGTTATCACGACTCTTTCACAAGTGCACGAACCTGTGAACCAAGATGAAGACGGCTCTGTTAGTTTTGTTCACAATTGGTAAGACATTATAAACACAATCAATTGATATTCCGGTACCTTCACAGAATCCCAGATTAATATGCACACAAAAACTTCTCACTTTTCAGTTCAATAAATGCGCATCAGTTTTTAAGTAGTAGAGATGTTTTGACAGGTGTTTGTATGTCGGAGTATTGTGGTTGGCATGGCGACACTTCCCGATGCACCACCAAATGTAATGACGGGTTCCACTTAACTTGTATTAGCTACCAATGCACATGCGTTCACACGGCTCCCGACACCAGTAAGCCTCTCAAGATTAATCTATATTTAGCATTTCATTCCAAGTTCAGTACGGATGGTAACCTGTTTAAAACGACAACGAAAAATATTTTTTAAAAAATGAAAACTAAACAAGTAAAATGAATACAATTTATCGTATGGAATGTAATTTATTGCTATGATTATTCCAGTTCATTCAGTGGGGAAATTGTAAATAGAATTATATAGGGAAGGGTAAAATATTCAATGTTTGAACATCATAGAAAATTTGCATGTCTTTTTAAACAAAAAAAGAAGGAATTTTGTATTTGTACCTATTACAATAAAACTAAGAACAAAAAAACAAGTTTTCACATCTACTGATTAGTGCTGGAGTGTATAATGTAAAGTGTTGTTTTTCTCATAATAAATATATACACATATATAACTTCACATTTTTGGAAATAGAAGACTGTAAACCCAGAGGGAATATGGTTTTATCGGGACAGTGGATTACTAGTATATCATTTTCACTTCATATTTTACAAGCTTGTTCCACCGTGTCCACATGCAGTGCTCTTGGGAAATGTCCAGTTCACATGCACTGGGAATGCCTCTCTGACGGACACTGTCATTGCCGGCCAAACCCGTAAGTTACGTGTAAATGTCATCCACAGAAGATGGCTCTTTTCAGTATATATATACTTAGTACTGGTCAGTTTCCAAGCGTGACACTTGCCTTCAAAACATTTACTGCACAAAATGCAAATGTACTGTACCACATATTGCATGGTTCTTATGATGTGATTTTTTCTCTCCATTAAATCAGTTCATTAAATGATCCGTTATCTAATAAAATATATGACGTTCAGTTTCAGAGTATGACGGATTCCGTTATCTAATTAAAGATATGACGTTCGGTTTCAGGGTATGACGAATTCCGTTATCTAATTAAAGATATGACGTTCAATTTCAGGGTATGACGGATTCCAGCTGAATGAAACAGCCTGTTGATACTGTGTCTTCGACAGAAAATAAAGGAATTTGTCTAATTCGTTTTCTCCCATTTCATTTTTGGGATTCTTCAAGACTTAATTGTACATTTAGATTTCTGTCGCGTGCATGAATTCTGGGAATATCGTATATATAACTGTGGATCCATACTAGCAGTTACACATTTCTTCCTGTGGCGGATTTTATAAGGATCTCCCCACGTACACCCTCTCCCCCGATTTACCGACATTTGGCTGTCAGGAATTTGCACAATTTCAACTGAACTTCAAATCAGTTTTAGTTTAATAATACAATTTTTTATCATTAGATCTTAAAATGCAATTAAAGCAGTCAGGTTTTAAAGATTAATATTACTTGCCCTTTTCAGCTTTATTCTAAACTGGTTAATTTGTTCGGTTCAAATCTCGCAGAGATTTAATCCCCAATGACCATTTTCTACAAAATGCAAATTTTCATGAAAGAACGTTTCATCCGATCCATCCTTTAAGGATGTTCTCTCCTTGTTTGGATTTTTTCAAAAGTATCAAACTTTTTGGATAAACCATTTTAACTGATACATCTTTATCCGAAAGACATTTAAAACATTACAGCCCTTCAAATTTGCCCCTTTGCTGAAACTGATTTTTTCTTGAAAATCACCAATTTTCACAACAAACACACTATAAACAAATATTAAGGACAGAATAATCTTGACTTTCTTTTATTTTATGAAAATCAAGCATAATTGATTATTTCAATAACTTTTACATAAAATGTATCACCAATTCTACAAAATATCAAATATTAATTAACGTAATTGGATAAAATATCACACAAATCTGAAGACCTATTTCATCAAAAACTTCAACCTAGGGAGAATATCTGTATCAAACTTTTTCTGAAATTACTAATATAGATTTGAATAATAGTTTTGCTTAATTTAAATGAAAAAAATGTGTGGGGTAGTGTACATTGGAATAAAGATTTGAACCATTTTGTGTAAACCCCCCCCCCCCCCTTCTTACACTGGCATATATTCTAAACAATAACAATATTCGATTTGTTATAAAATGTGTATTCTTCAATTCATATTTACAAATTCTATATATGTATTTCATTATATGATAAATAGTTAGAAAACATCAATAATATATGCACATATACAATACTAATTCATTTATAACTAAAGAATGTGTAAAATATATGGCCCCGCATCAGCATTTTCTAATTTCCATGCACTGTGACCTTGATCTTTGACCTTCTGACCCCCAAATTGATAGGCACCTTCCCTTCTTTGTACGTATCGATATGTCCGAATTTGGTTTGAATAGAATGCAAAGTACGTGAGTTATTATCCAGAAACCAGTTTTAACAGTCAACTTCCATGTGGCCATGAGGAAGAAATCTGCACTTCCTGGTATGGTTCCTCATATGATGATAGCACGACTCATCCCTCTCACTGTGGTTACCAAATGGATGTAGCTAAAAAGCAAACATTGGAACTCAATTTCTATCAATACTGTAAATGCTTAACAATAAAACAGAAGACACTATTAGGTTTACCACCAGACTGCTAATAAACCAACTTCAACTATTAACTCCAATTTTTGTCTAGCCGGGGATTATTTTTGAATGCCTTTGCTCAACAAATTGTTATGCTTAAAGAATTTCTTATGCAAAATGTTGTATATGAATTTGATTGTGCATTAATGAATGTTTATGAAATACATGCTGAAATTCTAATCAGGATTTTTTTAATGTGCATTTTCAATACCCTATAAACAAATTTTAACATTATTAAAACTTTCTGACAATTACACTTTGGAGGAATAATTAAAATAAAATTTTGATAAAATAATTTAATTTTCCAGAACTGATCAGAAACAAATTACCGATCTAGTAGCCCGATAGAAACATATGATATCTATACAAGCATAAATAGTCAACAAAATTATCTTTTGTTTTAACTAATTTGTACACGAACGGCGCACCATAATTCTCTAGATGGGAGAAACCCCCTTTTCCCTTTGAATTCTTTTTTAATGAATTAAATTCGCTGTATACGTTTGCGATTTTTTAAAACAATGATATTGATTACACTTTTTAATCAAAATGATGCTTCAATATTGATACATTGAACGTTAAGAGCGAGATTCTCTCATGACCGACTAGGCGGGATAGGGGAGATTTAGGTACATACCTACTTAGTAGATTTTATAGATTTTATTTTCACTCGTGTTTTTAGCTCAGGTCACGTGAGCTTTTCTGATCGCCCGTTGTCCGTCTGTCTATAAACTTTTCACATTTTCGACTTCTCCTGAACCACAGGACCAATATCAACCAAACTTAGCAAAAAGTATCTTTCGTAGAAGGGGATTCAAGTTTGTTCAAATGAAGGGCATTGTTTCCTTTAAAGAGGAGATACATTGTAATCACAAAAATGCAAAAATAGGATAGGGTCATTTAAAAATCTTCTCAAGAACCAATGGGTCAGAAAATTTTGTGTTCGGTAACATATGTATTGAATGTACTAACAAATATAAATATCTAGGAGTAATATTATCCTCCTGTGGTTCATTCAAGGAAGCAAAATCTGATCTATACAATAAAGCTCTTAAGGCCTCATTCAAACTTTATAAAGACATCAAATCTATCGATCCACCAATTAAAACATTTTTGCATCTTTTTGACCATATGGTAAAACCCATCGCCTTGTATGGCTGCGAGATATGGGGAACACTTTCAACACGCATGCTGGAAAAAGACAGAGATTTATATGATATCTTTAAAAATTGGGAGGTAGAAAACCTGAATATTAAGTTTTGTAAACATCTACTGGGTGCCGGTAAAAGAAGTACTAATATTGCAATAATCTCTTAATTGGGTAGATATCCTATGTTCTGCTCTATAATCCAAAGTATTTTACTATATTGGCATAGACTTGAGAATTGCCCAGAATCATCCCTGTTATACAGTGCTTATACAGAGAATATCAATCTGAATTCATATAATATAAATTGTTGGTACAAAAACGTTAATTATTTTAAAGAAAAAATGGGCATTTTGGTACCCAATTGTAAAAATCTCAAATTCTCATTTTTCAAAAAACAAATGAAGAATCAGGTACGGAAACAATTTTTACTTTACTGGTCAAAACGACGTGAAGAGGGTCAGAAATCAGGAAAACTCACAACATATTTTTCGTATAAACAAAACTTTACTATGGAAAGTTTTATATTTTTAGAATCCCTAGAATTAAGAAAAACTCTATGTAGATTTCGAATTAGTGCACATGACCTTCGACTTGAAAGAGGAAGATATGAATTTACAAAAACCAATTATGGCCAGAAGATTTCTTTAGAAAGAAACAAAAGAATATGTGAATTATGTAACCTTAATTGTATTGAAGATGAATTTCATTTCCTTACTGATTGTCCATTCTATGTTGAGGAGAGAAATAATTTTTTTTTCATGGTATATACAAGCTCAACAAAATTTTTATCTATCTAACAAATAAGGACAAATTTACTTGGTTGATGATTAATGAAGACAAACCAGTAATTGTCAAATTGAGTGAATATTTAGTGCAAACTTTCAGAAAAAGAAGTGATGCTTTAAAACTGCAAAAATCATTATAGTTTATTATTCATATATTGGTATAATACGGATACTGTCCATCTACTTGTATATATACATGATTAGCAATTCATATATGTATGTACTTGTTTCCCCAACATGCTGCATCCACACGCAGTTTGCAGTCTATGTAACCTGTAGTTAATGTTGTAAACTTTCTTTCTTTTTTGAATTTCCTTCTTTATAAAATGTCTTACTGTTATGCCCTCTGGGCCCAAAATTGGAATAAACGTATCTTATCTTATCTTATAGTGCATGCAGATTATTATTTTTTAAATCATGGCCCCTCGGCACAATAGGGGATCAAAGTTTTGTATACGAATATATAGGGAGAATGTTTTAAAATCGTCTTCTCAATAGTCACCGGTTCAGAAATTTTTTAATTTACACATGTTTTTAAAAGAAAAGGGGATAAAAAGTAAATTACATGCGATTATATATATATATATATATATATATATATATATATAAATAGATATCTTAGATATTCATATACATATTGAGAATAAAATGGATAAGAAGCCTTGGCTGGGCAGGTTTGAAAAAGTTCAACGCCCAGTAGAACATTCTGTACTTTGATTCTAGTAAGAGTAGGTAACTCATGTTGCTGTTTCGGTAATTACCTCCCGTAGAATATTGACGTCACCGAACTTCCAGTTGTTTACAAATGGCGGCAGCTTAACAAGTGCGAGCTAAGAAAGGTAAATTGATCGTATCAGCTCTCACCAATCATAACTCGGATTCATAGTATTTCTTTGTCCATTCTTGAAATTGTTGGACTCTTGCAGGAATTTTGATTTCTCACCGTTATAGATATTTTAATTTCTACAGGTATTTTCAAACGAAAAAATAATGATTTACAAAGTGTCCTATTATTATACTTTGTGTACATAAACAACGAGATAAACACGATAAAAAGTTCAATGTTTAAAACATTTAGAATATCCTAGTGAACAATACTGACAAGTCACTCTGCTGAAATTGATTTTATTTTTAGTAGATAAGTTCCCAGTATGGCAGAGAAAGCCAAGACGCCTCTCACGAAAGGTACAAATGATTAATAGACCTGATTATGTTATAGATGTATGCAATCAGAGATTTCCTTTTCTAATAGATGAAATTGAACCAGATGGTCACTTAAACAGAACAAGGACATTTAATTAAATAGGTTGCCCTGATTGATTTTCTTTAATTTCTGTTATTTTTGTATACCATTCAATTATTTATTGATTCACCAAGCATGTTGGCATACAATCATGTTACACAATATGAGATATATAATGACAATAAACTAATTACTAACAGTTCATTTACATATATGTAAATACAAGTATATATTTGATATGTACCTGTGATATTAGACTATGTATGCAATATAGTATTGCATATTACATAAATTAAATGTAGTTATACCACTCTACTTTTGGTGTGCAATTCAAAACATTCATGTAAAAATTCACAAAACCTTCTAGCATGAACTACATTGACAGGATTGCATAGTACTTTACAATGGTTTTCCTTTGATATATCATCGTCTGAATTGTAGATGTTCAAAGGGTAATATTTCTTTCTTATATCTTTATACATGAAGCAGTCATATAAAAAATGTAACTCATCTTCAACAGTAGTTTTACAAAACTGACAAAAACGACATTCTTTTGGAATACATGGTTTTGAATATCTACCAGTTTCAATTTCTAAAGGGTGGGCAGATATTCTTAGTTTTGTTAATCTAGAGCGTACTACTTTCGCAGTTGGAAATTTCAAATGGTCTTGTAATTCATAGTTCTTTCTAATTTTACTGTAAAATAGCAATTTTCCACGTTTAGAGAATTTAGTATTTTGCAGTTGCATGTTAATATTATCAATATAGTAAGTCTTCAAGTAATTGTAAAATGTGCTTTTATCAATATCCAATGATGGAAGATTTAGCTTATTTCTTAACTTTATTATTTGTCCTTGCCAATTTTCCTGTATGCCAGTATTATAAAGGTTATCATCTTCCAGTTTAGCAGCCATAAGTATTGGATTTCTAATACCATTTTCATCATCATAGTTTTTTAGTCTTTTGTAAAATTTGAACATAGAGAGGAGAGCTTTAAAGCAGATGGGGAATGTTCAAGGTTTGTCTTTGAGAATGTATTGAATTTTACCTGGTTACAGACAGGAAATTTAGGAAAAAAGCTCAAAAGGAGGAGGAGGAGGAGGAGGTGAAAATCATCGCTGAGGACACCAAGATGGACTCCCACACAGGTACAGAGTTATCGCTATATGTATATCAGTGATCGCGAAATGTTGAAATGTTTTACAGGACATTCGGTCTGGTAAACACAGGAACATTACCGGACCGAATCACATTTTACCAGACCGAAAAAAAGTAGTATTATTTTTATATTAAAACATGAAATACTTTGAGCCTCCTGGTCATTGGATTTTCGTTTTAAAGGTTTACCGTGGACTGCATTACTGTTCCATTTTAATTGGAACATGTTGCCGTTTTTGTATGGTTTTTTTTTTATAAATGGAACTGGAAGTCGAAACGTAGCAGCAATTTTTTTTCTCTACCCACTAGTACCGGAACCCATTCAATTGGGAAAAATAGCATCAAAATCCAACAAATTGGGAATTTTCTACCAATGTATAGGCAAATGATTTCAGCTAAAAGAAAAGAAAAAATACAACAAAACAAGAAGTATTCATCTCTTTACAAACTTTTTCACGGCAATATTTGTTGTTGTGAAACATAAGGAATCATCGTACAAAACACACTGCCATGATCTGTACTTTCGATTTAATACCGGAAGGGAACATTTTAGTTAACTCGTACAACGTTTCAGACTAAGAAAATTACGATTTCAGTGGTCTATTTTTCGGCAAGTGAATTGGGAATTTTTAGCCTCAAAATTGGGAAAAATCAACGGTTTTTGGCATTGGGAATGGTATCGATAAATGGTACCATTTCCAATGAGGGGGGGGGGGGGGGGGGATGCTGCGTAGTTTTCGAAACCGTTGCTGGAAAGTCACCGGACATTCGGACCGAAAATATAACGAAGTTTACCGGACCGAGAGTCAAATTACCGGACATGTCCGTCGGTCCGACGACATTTCGCTTTCACTGATGTATATACAGACAGCCGAGTACCGTGACAGTGTATAAATATACTGATTCACAGCTTGTGTATTCAGGGTCAGACTGCCTTACTCTTAATTCTGTATTCCTTATGTTATGGGATTGATCACTGTTCATTATCTTCACCTTTATAGGAGTTATGAGATTGATCACTGTTTGTTATCTTCACCTTTATAGGAGTTATAAGATTGATCACTGTTCGTTATCTTCACCTTTATAGGAGTTATGGGATTGATCACTGTTTGTTATTTTCACCTTTATAGGAGTTATAAGATTGGTCACTGTTTATTATCTTCACCTTTATAGGAGTTATGAGATTGATCACTGTTTATTATCTTCACCTTTATAGGAGTTATGGGATTGATCACTGTTCGTTATCTTCACCTTTATAGGAGTTATGAGATTGATCGCTGTTCGTTATCTTCACCTTTATAGGAGTTATGAGATTGGTCACTGTTTGTTATCTTCGCCTTTTCTTTATAGGAGTTATGATATCTTTTATTCTCATGATGTATATACTTTTTGAATGGGGTAAACATTTTGTCTTTCTAGAAGCTGTGAAAGATGAGCAGAATGAAGTGACATCAACAAAAACATCTACAGTTCAGGTAATTTTCTCAAACTGACAAATCCTTTACAGGTGCACTGTTACTGTAGTATTTTAAGATTGTGTATCTGGGCTGGAGTCTGTGTATCAGGTATCAGGACTTGAGGAGCTGTTTGTTATCACATGATGAGTCTATTTCTTTGTAGACTATTTAGATTTACCCTGTAACAGGGTCAGAAAACTTTTGAAAGAGATGCCAGTTTTATGTAGGTATGATTTTGGACAATATTTGAATATTTGTTTTCAGACATCTGTTAAGACTCAGGAGACTGTTGAGTTTAGTACTCTGGATCCTGCGGAACATGGCTTAAACATGGAGGAGGAACAGGACATTCAGTATGGTGGGTACAGGAAATTCACAGAAAATACGATGAGTCTTTATTTAGCTTACTACTACTATAAAAATTGATTGGTGCCAATCAGTATTATTTTTCTCTCTCAATTAGTGAATGCAGCTTTATATGTATAAGTGCATTTCTAATGAATAGTCTTTCTCATGTTCTTGTCAGTAAAAAATGAAATATTGTGTATTATATTTTTCTTTCTCCCTTATATTCTGTTTTAATTTTGTTAATTTGTTAATTAATGGAAGTACACATACATTAAGTGATCTAATTATCTAACGATAAAAAAAAATAAATAAGGATATGTGAACTTTCAGATGATGCAGAACAGTCCATTGGTTGTATGTTTTGTTTAAAAGTTGATTAGAATTTTTAAGATGAAGCAATTACACAGCTTGTTTGCCCACATTATCTTTGACAATGGTCACAGAACAGTTTTTCATCTGTAGTGTATTGAAGTATATCACTGCACAGACTTGATTTGTCAGCAATGAAGAGAGAGAGAGAGAGAGAGAGAGAGAGAGAGAGAGAGATTTGCACTTGTTAAATGAAAATACAAACTGATATAATTTAAAGAATTTCATTTGTAAAATTTGCGTCAAATAGGTTTGCTGTGATTTTAAGGGAGATAACTCTTGTTGTTCTTTAGTGCCCCCACCTAGAGATGACACCCTTCCAGACCTCTATCGCCTCATGGACAGCCTGGAGGAGGGTGAAATTGACCTTGTTACAAAGAGGGACCCCCCAGCTCTGTTCACCAGGGAAGAACATGTCCCTAAATATGAGAAGATATCAGGTAAATACATTTTTAGGACTAATGATGTGTAATACAGGAAAGGAGAAAAATATGGCTGGACCGGGAATGGACCCCATTACTAGTCAGGTGCTCTAACCACTGAATTATCCAGGCTGATATCCACGATTCATATAGCCTTAACTACTACATTTTCCTTCCTCCTTAAATTGCCCTCAAAGACACACAACCTAGATTCTTTTGCTCCTGGCAGGACTTTCACCTGAAGTCCAGTGATTGTCAATGGCACCAAATGTGTATGAAAGGAGAAAATTTATGGCTGGACTGTGAATCGAACCTAGAACCCCTGCATTACTAGTCAGGTACTCTAACCACTGTCCAGGCTGATATCTACAGTTCATATAGCCCACTACAGATGTAAATAATAGTATCAGAATTTGTCATTGAATGATACAAGGACAGGTACTATTTGGTAGATACACCAATCAAAACATGTGACTGATTTAAACTTTGCAGGTCTTTTTATTGTTATTGTTCATTTTAGAAATGCAAAGGGTTTGTAATGTGAACAACCTCTCTTTTTCTGATTGCTTCATTCAGAGCACTTAATTCTTTTCATTATGAAATGCAGCATTGAAATAAGTTTGTTTATGGCCATTTTGACAATTGAAATCAGTTTGTTAAATTGCCATTTTGACAATTGAAATCATTTTGTTAATTGCCATTTTTACAATTGAAATAAGTTTGTTAATTGCCATTTTGACAATGAAATATTTTGACTTCAACAGAACTGAAATTGGCTATGGAGAAGGAGGAGTACCCAGCTTATCTCAATGAGTTCGAGGAGGGAATAAAGGACGATGTGGTCATGCTCGGCCAGATCTCGCTGGACGAGGTTCAGGATGAGGAAAAAAGACTCCGAGATGAGCACATACAGTAGGTCATCTCATTCTGAGACAAATATTTGATAATCTATCTCAATTCTATTTCAATTCAAAACAATTATAGGATACATCATGTCAGTTTGAGAAAGATATATTAAAGCTACATGTATTTCATTCTGAGATAAACATATATCTATTACTAAGCAATCTCATGCTGTGACAAGATGTATGATGAGTTATCTCACTCTGAGATCAGTGTGGTACATCAGTGTATGATGAGTTATCTCACTCTGAGATCAGTGTGGTACATCTGTGTATTATAAGAATCAACAAGTTTTGATTTCATTAATTACGGAGTCTTGATGCAAAACATGAATTTACATGTACATCAGTCAACCTTTTATGTTGCATCTGATTTTGTTAGGTACTTGATGCAAACACAGAATTAATTTTGCTTGGCCTTATTTGTTAGAATAGATGCTTGACACAGAGGGCAGAATTAATTTTGATGGGCCTTATTTTGTTAGATACTTCATGCAGAATGCAGAACTAATTTTGCTTGGCCTTATTTTGTGAGATACTTGATGCAGAATGCAGAAATAATTTGCTTGGCAATTTTGTTGTTGTTAGATACTTGGACCAGGAAGCTGAGAGGAAGCGTAAATTGCAAGAGGAAATTCTTCGACGTGAGGAGGAAGCCAAACAGAGGATGGCTAAAGTGACCAAAGACAGCCGAACGGACATAGCCAAACGAGAGGTCAGAACTCAGATCAAACAAGTCCTACACACAGACACTTCACAGAACTCATATCAAACCAGTCCTACACACACAAACACTTCACAGAATTCATATCAAACAAGTCCCACACACACAAACACTACACAGAACTCATATCAAACAAGTCCCATACACACAAACACTTCACAGAACTCATATCAAACAAGTCCTACACACACAAACACTTCACAGAACTCATATCAAACAAGTCCCACACACACAAACACTTCACAGAACTCATATCAAACAAGTCCCATACACACACAAACACTTCACAGAACTCATATCAAACAAGTCCCACACACAGACACTTCACAGAACTCATATCAAACAAGTCCCACACACACAAGCACTTCACAGAACTCATATCAAACAAGTCCCATACACACAGACACTACACAGAACTCATATCAAACAAGTCCCACACACACAAACACTTCACAGAACTCATATCAAACAAATCCCACACACACAAACACTTCACAGAACTCATATCAAACAAGTCCTACACACACAAACACTTCACAGAACTCATATCAAACAAGTCCTACACACACAAACACTTCACAGAACTCATATCAAACAAGTCCTACACACACAAACACTTCACAGAACTCATATCAAACAAGTCCCATACACACAAACACTTCACAGAACTCATATCAAACAAATCCCACACACACAAACACTTCACAGAACTCATATCAAACAAGTCCTACACACACAAACACTTCACAGAACTCATATCAAACAAGTCCTACACACACAAACACTTCACAGAACTCATATCAAACAAGTCCCATACACACAAACACTTCACAGAACTCATATCAAACAATTCCCACACACACAAACACTTCACAGAACTCATATCAAACAAGTCCCATACACACAGACACTTCACAGAACTCATATCAAACAATTCCCACACACACAAACACTTCACAGAACTCATATCAAACAAGTCCCATACACACAGACACTTCACAGAACTCATATCAAACAAGTCCTACACACAGACACTTCACAGAACTCATATCAAACAAGTCCTACACACACAAACACTTCACAGAACTCATATCAAACAAGTCCTACACACATACACTTCACAGAACTCATATCAAACAAGTCCTACACACAGACACTTCACAGAACTCATATCAAACAAGTCCTACACACACAAACACTTCACAGAACTCATATCAAACAAGTCCTACACACACAAACACTTCACAGAACTCATATCAAACAAGTCCTACACACACAAACACTTCACAGAACTCATATCAAACAAGTCCTACACACACAAACACTTCACAGAACTCATATCAAACAAGTCCCATACACACAGACACTTCACAGAACTCATATCAAACAAGTCCCACACACACAGACACTTCACAGAACTCATATCAAACAAGTCCCATACACACAGACACTTCACAGAACTCATATCAAACAAGTCCCATACACACAGACACTTCACAGAACTCATATCAAACAAGTCCCATACACACAGACACTTCACAGAACTCATATCAAACAAGTCCCATACACACAGACACTTCACAGAACTCATATCAAACAAGTCCCATACACACAGACACTTCACAGAACTCATATCAAACAAGTCCTACACACACAAACACTTCACAGAACTCATATCAAACAAGTCCTACACACAGACACTTCACAGAACTCATATCAAACAAGTCCTACACACAGACACTTCACAGAACTCATATCAAACCAGTCCTACACACACAAACACTTCACAGAACTCATATCAAACAAGTCCTACACACACAAACACTTCACAGAACTCATATCAAACAAGTCCTACACACAGACACTTCACAGAACTCATATCAAACAAGTCCTACACACAGACACTTCACAGAACTCATATCAAACAAGTCCTACACACACAAACACTTCACAGAACTCATATCAAACAAGTCCTACACACAGACACTTCACAGAACTCATATCAAACAAGTCCTACACACAGACACTTCACAGAACTCATATCAAACCAGTCCTACACACACAAACACTTCACAGAACTCATATCAAACAAGTCCTACACACACAAACACTTCACAGAACTCATATCAAACAAGTCCTACACACACAAACACTTCACAGAACTCATATCAAACAAGTCCTACACACACAAACACTTCACAGAACTCATATCAAACAAGTCCCACACACACAAGCACTTCACAGAACTCATATCAAACAAGTCCCACACACACAAACACTTCACAGAACTCATATCAAACAAGTCCTACACACACAAACACTTCACAGAACTCATATCAAACAAGTCCTACACACACAGACACTTCACAGAACTCATATCAAACAAGTCCCCCACACACAAACACTTCACAGAACTCATATCAAACAAGTCCCACACACACAAACACTTCACAGAACTCATATCAAACAAGTCCTACACACACAAACACTTCACAGAACTCATATCAAACAAGTCCTACACACAGACACTTCACAGAACTCATATCAAACAAGTCCTACACACAGACACTTCACAGAACTCATATCAAACAAGTCCTACACACACAAACACTTCACAGAACTCATATCAAACAAGTCCTACACACACAAACACTTCACAGAACTCATATCAAACAAGTCCTACACACACAAACACTTCACAGAACTCATATCAAACAAGTCCTACACACACAAACACTTCACAGAACTCATATCAAACAAGTCCCATACACACAGACACTTCACAGAACTCATATCAAACAAGTCCCACACACACAGACACTTCACAGAACTCATATCAAACAAGTCCCATACACACAGACACTTCACAGAACTCATATCAAACAAGTCCCATACACACAGACACTTCACAGAACTCATATCAAACAAGTCCCATACACACAGACACTTCACAGAACTCATATCAAACAAGTCCCATACACACAGACACTTCACAGAACTCATATCAAACAAGTCCCATACACACAGACACTTCACAGAACTCATATCAAACCAGTCCTACACACACAAACACTTCACAGAACTCATATCAAACAAGTCCTACACACAGACACTTCACAGAACTCATATCAAACAAGTCCTACACACAGACACTTCACAGAACTCATATCAAACCAGTCCTACACACACAAACACTTCACAGAACTCATATCAAACAAGTCCTACACACACAAACACTTCACAGAACTCATATCAAACAAGTCCTACACACAGACACTTCACAGAACTCATATCAAACAAGTCCTACACACAGACACTTCACAGAACTCATATCAAACAAGTCCTACACACACAAACACTTCACAGAACTCATATCAAACAAGTCCTACACACAGACACTTCACAGAACTCATATCAAACAAGTCCTACACACAGACACTTCACAGAACTCATATCAAACCAGTCCTACACACACAAACACTTCACAGAACTCATATCAAACAAGTCCTACACACACAAACACTTCACAGAACTCATATCAAACAAGTCCTACACACACAAACACTTCACAGAACTCATATCAAACAAGTCCTACACACACAAACACTTCACAGAACTCATATCAAACAAGTCCCACACACACAAGCACTTCACAGAACTCATATCAAACAAGTCCCACACACACAAACACTTCACAGAACTCATATCAAACAAGTCCTACACACACAAACACTTCACAGAACTCATATCAAACAAGTCCTACACACACAGACACTTCACAGAACTCATATCAAACAAGTCCCCCACACACAAACACTTCACAGAACTCATATCAAACAAGTCCCACACACACAAACACTTCACAGAACTCATATCAAACAAGTCCTACACACACAAACACTTCACAGAACTCATATCAAACAAGTCCTACACACAGACACTTCACAGAACTCATATCAAACAAGTCCTACACACAGACACTTCACAGAACTCATATCAAACCAGTCCTACACACACAAACACTTCACAGAACTCATATCAAACAAGTCCTACACACACAAACACTTCACAGAACTCATATCAAACAAGTCCCATACACACAAACACTTCACAGAACTCATATCAAACAAATCCCACACACACAAACACTTCACAGAACTCATATCAAACAAGTCCTACACACACAAACACTTCACAGAACTCATATCAAACAAGTCCCATACACACAAACACTTCACAGAACTCATATCAAACAATTCCCACACACACAAACACTTCACAGAACTCATATCAAACAAGTCCCATACACACAGACACTTCACAGAACTCATATCAAACAAGTCCTACACACAGACACTTCACAGAACTCATATCAAACAAGTCCTACACACACAAACACTTCACAGAACTCATATCAAACAAGTCCTACACACAGACACTTCACAGAACTCATATCAAACAAGTCCTACACACACAAACACTTCACAGAACTCATATCAAACAAGTCCTACACACACAAACACTTCACAGAACTCATATCAAACAAGTCCTACACACACAAACACTTCACAGAACTCATATCAAACAAGTCCTACACACACAAACACTTCACAGAACTCATATCAAACAAGTCCCATACACACAGACACTTCACAGAACTCATATCAAACAAGTCCCATACACACAGACACTTCACAGAACTCATATCAAACAAGTCCCATACACACAGACACTTCACAGAACTCATATCAAACAAGTCCCATACACACAGACACTTCACAGAACTCATATCAAACAAGTCCCATACACACAGACACTTCACAGAACTCATATCAAACAAGTCCTACACACACAAACACTTCACAGAACTCATATCAAACAAGTCCCACACACACAAACACTTCACAGAACTCATATCAAACAAGTCCTACACACAGACACTTCACAGAACTCATATCAAACAAGTCCTACACACAGACACTTCACAGAACTCATATCAAACAAGTCCCATACACACAGACACTTCACAGAACTCATATCAAACAAGTCCCATACACACAGACACTTCACAGAACTCATATCAAACAAGTCCCACACACACAAACACTTCACAGAACTCATATCAAACAAGTCCCATACACACAGACACTTCACAGAACTCATATCAAACAAGTCCCATACACACAGACACTTCACAGAACTCATATCAAACAAGTCCCATACACACAGACACTTCACAGAACTCATATCAAACAAGTCCTACACACAGACACTTCACAGAACTCATACAAAGATTTATGTGGGATTTCTTGTCACAGCAAGAGGAAGTTAATGGCACCAGATGGCACTGCATGTTTTTCTGGACACCAGAGGAGACCTAGAATTCTAAAAGCTATGATTTTACACGATAAATTTTTTTTTCAAACAATCTCATATTTAAGGGAATATTCATCTAAGTCCTAACATTGTTTGCACCGTGTTCATCCTTTATCTTCTGTTTTGTAGGAGATCTTGCGACAGCGAGAGAAATTGTTGATGGACCGCCTTCACAGGGCCTACAGACGAGCAGAAAGTCAGCTCATTAGTGTTCTAGAGCGGAGGAAGGGGGAGGTGCAGACTTTCTACGGCGACCTGATGCTGGCGGATGGTGTGTATGGTGGAAGTCAGAGTAGAAGATGGAAGGTGGACTGGAACAAGACACCCCAGCCAATTCAGATCAAACTGATGTGTCTTAGAGGGGTCAGGGACAAGCTGCCAGGTCAGGGTCAAACGTTGTATTCTGTAGTTAGGTGGAAGGGGGCAATACAATTTTTATAATGTCCTATTGATAATAAAATTCCTCTAAAGTGCTTCACATAAAGAAAAGATGTTAAATACCAATAGATTTCAATGTCAAATGTACATATACACCTAGTTAGATACTAAATGCTTGTCTGAATAAATGAGTCTTCAATCCTTTTTTTTTTTTAAATGGCTTGAGGTTTTTCATTTCTCAGATTAAGAGGGATAGGGGGTTCAGAGTCAAAGGTCAGATTCTGTTGACACTGACACAAAAAGCAATGTAAAGTCTCATGTAATGACTGGAAGTGAGGGGTGAAGGACAAGCTGTGAGATATAGTTCAGTGGTCAAATTCCATAGTAGGGAAAGGTTGGGTATAAGAGACCCGGTGAGGGTCAAACAGTAAAACTCTTTGTCTTATTCACATTGGAAAGTGTTTGTTATGAAATAGGGTCAAATCATTATGTTGCTTGTTGGAAACAAAGTATGAAGTCCAGGTAAACATGTATGTGTAGATTATCACAATACAGTGTATGACCCAGTCTCATTAAAATCAAATCCTTAGATCAGCTTATATAACAGTAAGGTAAAGTGAGCATTTCTGTAAGTAAGATTTGTATGAATTTGATCTCAGTAGCTTTGC
The DNA here is from genome assembly GCF_947568905.1 of Ostrea edulis. Classification (NCBI taxonomy): domain Eukaryota; kingdom Metazoa; phylum Mollusca; class Bivalvia; order Ostreida; family Ostreidae; genus Ostrea; species Ostrea edulis. The sequence goes on from NC_079169.1 coordinate 20,634,525, forward strand.
AGTAGAGATCTGTGAATTCTTTAACATATTACCAATAACAACAAAGTACGCTGTCATTTCAGTCCGTCAGGCATCCTATAACAAGAAATATACTTATATATTTCCAATGGCAGGTCTCAGCTTTTTTATTGGGGCAGAATTATGAGTCACATCTTTGTACGGAGAGAGTGGAGTCAGATGAACACTGTGGTTTTGGTGATCTGTGGAATACATTTCAACATTTACCTGTTTCAGGTGGTAGATATGTGTTGATGGCGTCTCTGTACAATCGCCTGGGAGGTCACAATATGAGGTGGTCCCAGCTGAAAGGGCAGACCTGGGGTGCGGCTACACTGCCAATGAATCACGATGGCAGATACTACAATGTGGAAATGAAGGTCAGCGTAACTTAATTTCACATCTTTGCAACTTAAATCACATTGCTCCTGCAATTTTTACCTTCCTTTTAAACTGATTCTATATTTGGAAGTTTGTGTAAATAAACTTGGAGATTGTAACTATAAGCACTTACTCTAGACCACATACATTTGCTTTTTCTGTATACAAAATTATTCTCAAAATCTCTTTTTTCACATTAAGAAGGCCCCTTTCATTTATGCGAACATAAAGTTCCAAGGAATAAAAAGTAATGTATTTGTGTGCCTGTCTCTATAGATGGATCAGAGCGTGTTCACGATCCTGCCAGCCAAAGCTTCCTTGAGACCTGGAATGGTCTTGATTTTTGAACTCTTCCTCCTGAGGGGTGCTGTGGTTGCTACAGACCGTGTGGTGGGTTGGGGATGCTTTCCGATCTGTGATGGGCAGTTTGATATCATTGAGGGAAAGTATGTACTACCCTAATGCATCATAACTAACTTTTTATACAACCTAAGATAATTTGCTCCTTCATTGTTATTTGTTAGTTCAATTTCAAGGTTTACAAGATTATAGTTTACAGTGTTATAGTTTACAGTGTTATAGTTTACAGTGTTATCATTTACTGTGTTACAGTTTACAGTAAATGATAACACTGTAAACTATAACACTGTAAACTATAACACAGTAAACTATAACACTGTAAATGATTACACTGTAAATGATAACATTGTTATTGTTACCTTTTTATAGTTTACACTTATATAGTTGACAGATTTATAGAAGTAGAATGTTGATTATGAAGTTCCTGGTAAATGACTATAAAAACTTTTTATCATTGTTTACCCCAGTAATCGGTCTTGAGATCATTGTTAACCCCAGTAATCGGTCTTGAGATCATTGTTTACCCCGGTAATCGGTCTTGAAATCATTGTTTACCCCGGTAATCGGTCTTGAGATCATTGTTTCCTCTGGTAATCGGTCTTGAGAACATTGTTAACCCCAGTAATCGGTCTTGAAATCATTGTTAATCCCAGTAATCGGTCTTGAGATCATTGTTTACCCCAGTAATCGGTCTTGAGAACATTGTTTACCCCGGTAATCAGTCTTGAAATCATTGTTAACCCCAGTAATCGGTCTTGAAATCATTGTTTACCCCAGTAATCGGTCTTGAGAACATTGTTTACCCCAGTAATCGGTCTTGAGAACATTGTTAACACCAGTAATCGGTCTTGAGAACATTGTTTACCCTGGTAATCAGTCTTGAAATCATTGTTTACTCTGGTAATTGGTCTTTAGAACATTGTTTACCCTGGTAATTGGTCAGAACATTATTGATGTCCATTTGTCCTTGACAGATACAAGTGTCCGATGTTGCGAGGTGAGATGGACTCCCTACTGGACAAACACGAGAAGATGGAGGAGCTAATGGCTTCCGACATGGACCACTGGCTGTGTAACATGTATTTTGAGATCATCAAACTTCCAAGGTGGGGGTAGACACCGAGTCATGTAATTTTAATGGTATATTTCATCCTCTGAATTATTGTGTAAAGGTTTTCAGTAACTGGTAAACTTCATTTGGACAATATTATCTGTCATTAGAATAATTAGAGAGACAGAAATCCTCTGAATTTATAAAATTTTGATAATAGGGCCAAGTCATTCATCTGTTTTCATTTTTGTTTATCATTTGTATCCCCACTATCATGTTCTTTTTTTTGTTTATGAAATATTTGTAAGTTGTGTAACAAAAACTCACCAACGTGTGCAATTTTCAATATCTAAAAGAACAACCGTTTACATCTATTTTGATTATTGAACTTATAGCGACCACTAATTAAGTGTCAGTGATTACACTCCTTACCTGTGATCCTAGTGTTATGATAATCAAATTAATTTTTATGTTTTGACATAGACTTCAAATATTTCTATCTTTTAATGTGTTGACTGCATTGATATACATAAAAGCTGTGTTGATTTCAAACAGACACCTGGCCGGACAGAAAGAGTATGAGGTGGAACTGGAATTCTCATCCTCCATCACTGGATTTCCCAACCGTGTCAACCCTGGCGAGGAGTATCGGGACGGGGAGGAACCTATCCCAGGGTCAATGTCCTCCATGAACTCCGACCCCAGGTATCTCAAGTGAACTTTGACCTCTAAGCAGTTCACTCAGTCTGTGTGAGAGGGTGGGAAATCAACAATATAATTAGAGTATATTTTTTGTATTTTACATTTTAATTTTGTAATGACTGATTTTTGTTTATTTGTAGTACATCTCGTATTAGTTTAACCAGCCCCACAGGGACAGATTTTGATGGCAACAAGTCAGATGCTACGGCGACCAAAGTGAAGCTGAATGAAAAAGCAGGATCAGATGACAAGGTTTGTGAATTTTGGATCCAGTATCCAGAATGTATATTAATGTACATGTAATAAGAATGTGACATGGAAATGTGCCCTGTTTTTGAGCAGAGGCCCTCCACAGCTGCGACCACTTTTGGATCTCGGATTATCCACAAAGACAGGAAAGTTGACCTGGATTCTGACTCGGATGATGAGAATGCTGAAGAGGAGGCTCTCGCTGACCTAAATGACCTCAAGGCCATCCGTAAAGAGGAGGACTTCAGGCAGGTGGACAGGATGCCAGGAATGTTTTATAAGGTAAAGAGACTGATCAGCATCCACACAAAACTAGATAATTCATTAGATGTATCAGACAATTCATATCATCCACACCACATAAAACTAGATCATTCATTAGATGTATCAGATAATTCATGTCATCCACACCACACAAAACTAGATAATTCACTAGATGTATCAGACAATTCATGTCATCCACACCACACAAAACTAGATAATTCACAAGATGTATCAGAGAATTCATATCATCCACACCACACAAAACTAGATAATTCACTAGATATCAGATAAATCACAAAAAGAATCCACACCTCACAAAACAGATAATTCACTCGATGTATCAGATAATTCATATCATCCACACCACACAAAACTAGATAATTCACTAGATATAAGATAAATCACAAAAAGCATCCACACCTCACAAAACAGAAAATTCACTAGATGTATCAGGTAATTCATATCATCCACACCACACAAAACTAGATAATTCACTAGATATCAGATAAATCACGAAAAGCATCCCCACCTCACAAAACAAATAATTCACTACATGCATGCATACCACACAAAAACAGGTAATTCTTCATATCACGCATTAATAATGTGGGATAATTCATGATATGCACTGATGATGTGAGAGAATTCATGATATTCACTGATAATGTGAGATAATTCAATGATATTCACTAATGATGTGAGATAATTCATGATATGCACTAATGAGGATATTTAATACATAGATAAATGAATAATATTTTCTGAAACTTCAACAGTGATATGATTGATAAAGATATGTGAATATTAACTGTGATTCTGACAGCGATACCTGAACAATCCTGTGGAGGTTTACCACAACAAGCTGTACTCCCTGTTACCACGGACACACATCCTGCAGCCACCAGCAAACAGGAAGAAACTGACACATGTGGAGGAGCTTGAGCAGCACTCCTATATCGTCCAGTGAGTTCTCGCTGTTCTACAGGTTGTGAAACAGTAGGGGGAAGACTATGTATTCTTAAAGCTCTGTTTTTTGTTGAAATAAACAAACCTTCCCATTGATACCTACACATGTGTTGAAATAAGTTTTGTATTTTTTGTAACATTCAGATATACATGTAATTGCTTTGACATCAAACAGGCCTCCTTTCGCTGAGAAGGGTCACACTACCAGTGGAACCAACAAGAAGCTGCAATACGTGGGGCGGCAGTTCATGGCGGAGCTGGGATTGTCTCAGTGGAGAAGCAGGGAATTCTGGGGAATGTTGCTGATGTTTATCATTGTCTTCTTTATGCGCATGTTCATCCACTACATTGGACAGTGGATGTTCCTCAATGCTATCGACATCCCAGTCAACAAGTGAGTGGCTTCATTATCCTCAGTGATATCTGTAGATCTACAACTTCATTATTCTCAGTCTCTCTGATATCTGTAGATCTACAACTTGATTATCCTCAGTGATATCTGTAAATCTACAACTTGATTATCCTCAGTGATATCTATAGATCTACAACTTGATTATCCTCAGTCTTTGATATCTGTAGATCTACAACTTGATTATCCTCAGTGATATCTATAGATCTACAACTTGATTATCCTCAGTGATATCTATAGATCTACAATTTGATTATCCTCAGTGATATCTATAGATCTACAATTTGATTATCCTCAGTCTTTGATATCTGTAGATCTACAACTTGATTATCCTCAGTGATATCTGTAGATCTACAACTTGATTATCCTCAGTCTCTTTGATATCTGTAGATTTGCAATTGCAGAAAAAAATTTGTATTATAGATGTATGTTGTTTGTCTGTTTCTTAACTTGAGAATTTCATATATTTAGGCCTTATATTGTACTGTTCTATTTCCACATAAACTTTCAATAAAGCTTGGCACTTGCTACATGTAGTTATTCAATGCTTTAATAATGCAGATCCACGATAGTCAGTTGAACATATTGTGCAGTTGTAATGTTTTTAAACACGCGGTATTTTATTTCCGATGTATAGGTTTAACTTCCTGCCCTACACGGTGGAGCTGAACTACCAGAGTACGTTGATGGCAACCCGCGAGGAGATTGGCGTGGTGTGGCTGGGACCCCTTGCGAACATCTTGGTCTTCAGTCTGCTTGTCATCTTCTGCTGGGTCTGTCAGAAGCTGTTTGGATTGTTCCCGGACTTGGCATGTAAATTTGTAGTGGCCTACGGACTGTTCACGTTTCTTGACCCCATTCTGATACTCATAGTGGACATGGCCCTCAAGGTGTGTATAGGAAAATAAGACTGATTGACCAGTTCTATGGTCATGGAAACTCAGACACCAAACAATGTGTATTAAAGTTTGAATTAGATTTTGATTTCTTGAATTTTTTATCAGTTTGTAATTGGGATTTGTGAATCTACTATTAGATTTATGTAAATGGAGACCATTCTAATCTTTTATCTCGCTGTATCAGTAAATGAGGGGTGCATTGTTCTCTCCTCCCTTTTTGATTTTGTAAATACCAATATAAGCCATAATACGAAGTACTTTGATGAACTGTAAATAAGCTCATTTTTCTGAGGAGATTCTGAAATAGCAGTATAATATAACTAATAATAGACTGTTCATAGTTGTGATATTGAATGATGATGTCATGATATTTACAAATGTTGGTAGCTGTGATATTTGACTGATGATATATTGAATCTTACGACCGTTTGTTTTGTCAGCGGTACGAGGACACTTCGATTTACCCCCAGGCTGATGTGGTGAAGCTGTACTTTCACTTCCTGCGTCTGGAGGGCTCGGGGCTGGCGGGAATCTTCATCGTGGTGTTTCTCTACTCCTTCACTATGTTTATGTCAGCCTCCATACTGTACATGTACTTCCTCAGGTAAAGTAAGGGGTGGATCTGTCCTCAAATAAAGGGGTGGATCTGTCCTCAAATAAAGGGGTGGATCTGTTCTCAGATTAAGGGGTGGATCTCTTCTCGGATAAAAGAGGTGGATCTGTTCTCAAATGAAGGGGTGGATTTGTTTTCAAATGAAGGGGTGGATCTGTTCTCAGATAAAGGGGTGGATCTGTTCTCGGATAAAAGAGGTGGATCTGTTTTTCAAATGAAGGGATGAATTTGTTTTCAAATGAAGGGGTGGATCTGTTCTCAGATAAAGGAAATAGATTTGTTTTCAGATAAAGAGGTGGATCTGTTCTTGAATAAAAGGGTTGAATCTGTTCTCAAAGATGAATTTTACATTTCCAATGTTTTTGCATTCGATCAATTGTACCAATTGTAATGACGGCCATTTCCTCATGAATGTGATGCAGTTGTGAACAAAGTGCGTATGAATCTTGATAAATATAGTACGTCTATTTTAACAACTGGGAATTCCAACAGCAATGAAAGTAGGATATGAATATAATAAATCTTGTTGAAAATACATGGGGTATGAATTGCGATGCTTTACGCGGGCGTACTTTTCATGAAGCGCTATCATGCTTAATGAAGAATGTCGGTGTGAAGCATCACAGTTCATGCCCTCATGTATTTTCAGCAATGAAATTTATTTCTTAATTGCACATGTGTATATTCTACTTTGTGCTCTAAAAATAGATGGAAAAGGAAAAGCAAGTTGTAAACTCCGGGGTAACAGATGAAAACAAAATCAATCAATATAGTAATAGATAAGAAACACAAATTGAAATCCTGACAAGTGTATTATCATTCTAGGCTTCACAATAACGGGCGTATGCTGGATGTGTACTGGCGTCTCCATGGTGATGAGGACAACTTCTTCCTGCCCTATGATCTTGAAGTGTCCAATCAGGAGCTGAATTACATCGTGAAGAAGTCAGAGAAATGGAGAGGGGAGGAGGGGGAGAGGCGGAAGACGGCTGTGTATGATTATATATGGGAGGAGGAAGATGTAAGTAGGACTTCACAAACTTCACTGCTTCAGACTCCGCACACAATTAAATCATCACTGCCTTTGAATTTAGAAAATCAAATAGTAATGAAATGTATGTAATTGTAAACACTATAGAGAAAAAGTTCCTTGTTTTATCATCAGTAATGGAGTGGGATGTATTACCAACATACGTAACACTGTCTTAACATTGATTTAATTTTACAGTGTAAATACACCGGGTTTACAGTATAGTTACACTGGGTTTACAGTATAGATACACTGGGTATACAGTATAGATACACTGGGTTTACAGTTTAGATACACTGGGTATACAGTATAGATACACTGGGTTTACAGTATAGATACACTGGGTTTACAGTATAGATACACTGGGTTTACAGTAGATACACTGGGTTTACAGTATAAATACACTGGGTTTACAGTCTAGATACACTGGGTTTACAGTATAATTACACTGGGTTTACAGTCTAGATACACTGGGTTTACAGTAGATACACTGGGTTTACAGTAGATACACTGGGTTTACAGTAGATACACTGGGTTTACAGTCTAGATACACTGGGTTTGCAGTATAGTTACACTGGGTTTGCAGTGTAGATACACTGGGTTTACAGTCTAGATACACTGGGTTTACAGTCTAGATACACCAGAATTTCTTATACCGTGTGAGAATGGGTCTATTTTTGGGAAGTCTTTGATTTTGATCTGCAAGCAAGAGTATATATTTATTTCAAAAGCAGATATATGTGTTGTTTTGAGGTGGAGGAGAGTATTTGGGATGAGACTGGAGTGGAACATAAAGAGACCGTGAAGGGTAGGAAGGAGATCACCACTCATGTCTCCATCCACACCATTCACCTGGACGGGCTCCGTGAGCTCTACCGTCACTTCCTACGTCTTCCAGACGGCGCCGTGGTAGAGGTCAGTAACATTTCATCAGATATCCATGTACGTCAAATTAACAAGTCAATAAAACTCAGTTGGTAATAAGAAGTTTGAGGTGATTGTATTTTAATGGAAATGTTAATATTAGAAGTGATTGTATTCTAATGTTAGGACTGGTGTGTATATATATACGTGTTCATGGATTTATGTTTTATTATGTTTGTTGTTGGAGGCAAGATTTGTTTTTAGGAATTTTTGAAAAACATTTGATCTGAGATATAGGTGATTCTTGATAACTCATTGTTTAAAGGAACCTTGAATAAACTTTTAGAGATGAAGAGTTTGAGAGATCAATGGTTGAATTAAATCCAGAAATTAAATATCTGACCATTATGGTTCAGATTCTATAGTAATCAGAAATGTATACTTACAGATTCTGGGGTGGTTTTGACATGCTTTCCTATGTATTTTCGTAATTGATGGAGAATTCATTGGCATGTCTCACTCTCTAAGTTATTTTCTGTAAATTATTGTCTCATTGTCAAATCAAAACTAACTTTTCAAAATTACACAGCATCATACAGCTACCTGGTCATTGTTAAAATTGCACAATTAAACCATTAATTAAATCTACTCCCACAACGAAGCACAGGTGCAGGGCAGACATATATGTATTATATATGTTTCTTGATTGGGTTAAGATTGACCAGATCGAGAAACAGTTACTTATCTACCACAAAAAGAAGCATCAGTGTTGTGTCACCTATATAAATAATTAACACAGTCAAGTTAGCTCCAGGCATTCACTGTTATCTAAGTAAGGTCCAAGGGGAAATAATTGAATGCTTGATTGTTGGCCAACACTTATCAAGATCAAGAGAGAATAACAATGCAATGTTTTATAGGACACAGAATTCATTATAAGAACTTCGAGAGAACCAACGCTATCTAGATTAAAAGTGAATGTGCTTTGTTATATAGGGAGAAAAACTGGGACCATGGTTTCACTTTGAGAGATCAAAAACTTCAAAAGGTCGAAGTTCGAGCCATCTAGAGTCATTTGTATATAACTGGTTCCACATTTCTGTGAGATATTTAGCTGGTTCCACATCTCTGTGAGATACTTAGCTGGTTCCTCACCTCTGTTAGATATTTACCTGGTTCCTCACCTCAGTGAGATATATAACTGATTCTACATTTCTGTGAGATATTTAGCTGGTTCCACATCTCTGTGAGATATTAGCTGGTTCCACATCTCTGTGAGATACTTAGCTGGTTCCTCACTACTGTTAGATATTTAGCTGGTTCCTCACCTCTGTCAGATATTTAGCTGGTTCCACATATCTGTGAGATATTTAGCTGGTTCCACATCTCTGTGAGATATTTAGCTGGTTCCTCACCACTGTTAGATATTTAGCTTGTTCCTCACCTCTGCAAGATATTTAGCTGTTTCCACATCTCTGTGAGATATGTAACTGGTCCCTCACCTCTGAGATATATAGCTGGTCCCTCACCTCTGTGAGATGTATAGCTGGTCCCTCACCCCTGTGAGATATATAGCTGGTCCCTCACCTCTGTGAGATATATAGCTGGTCCCTCACCTTTGTGAGATATATAGCTGGTCCCTCACCTCTGAGATATATAGCTGGTCCCTCACCTCTGTGAGATATATAGCTGGTCCCTCACCTCTGTGAGATATTTACCTTGTCCCTCACCCCTGTGAGATATATACCTGGTCCCTCACCCCTGTGAGATATATAGCTGGTCCCTCACCTCTGTGAGATATATAGCTGGTCCCTCACCTCTGTGAGATATATAGCTGGTCCCTCACCTCTGTGAGATATATAGCTGGTCTCATACCTCTGTGAGATATTTAGCTGGTCCCTCACCCCTGTGAGATATATAGCTGGTCCCTCACCTCTGTGAGATATATAGCTGGTCCCTCACCTCTGTGAGATATATAGCTGGTCCCTCACCTCTGTGAGATATATAGCTGGTCTCATACCTCTGTGAGATATTTAGCTGGTCCCTCACCCCTGTGAGATATATAGCTGGTCCCTCACCTCTGTGAGATATATAGCTGGTCCCTCACCTCTGTGAGATATATAGCTGGTACCTCACCTCTGTTAGATATTTAGCTGGTCCCTCACCTCTGTGAGATATATAGCTGGTCCCTCTCCTCTGTGAGATATATAGCTGGTCCCTCTCCTCTGTGAGATATATAGCTGGTCTCTCACCTCTGTGAGATATATAGCTGGTCCCTCACCTCTGTGAGATATATAACTGGTCCCTCACCTCTGTGATGCTATGATATATTTCAGGTATTTGGAGACATCTCTATTCCTGGGATGGATAAAGACATGAAGATGGCTTTAGAGCGAGGGGCTCGTGGCGTGGAGAACCTGATGGGCTCGCAGGCAAGCTTCCATGGGGTGAGCTGATTTCATTTGGAAGTTTTATATTGGGGTCTATTTCATGTGTGGGTTTTTAGTCCACCTGAGCTGAAGGCTCAAGTAAGCTATTCTTATCAAACTGTGTCCGTCTGTTTTCTCTAAACTTTTTATATTTTTGACTTTGAAACAACCACTGCATTAAGTTCAACCAAATTTGTCACAAATCATTCTAGGGTGAATAGGTTTCTTGTTTGTTGAAATGAAGAGTCGTGTCTTATTCGAAAAGAAAATGATTAAGAAATAGTGAAAATGGGATGATGTTTTTTCAAAAATATTCCTCTCAAGAATCAAGAAAGCAGAAAAAACAGGCACTTGTGTGAATTTTCCTGATGCACTGAAGATTTGAATTTGTTCATATCATTGTCCCCAAGGGGCCACAGTAGGGGATTCAAAGATTAACATTGGTTTTACATTGGGAATATGTTTAAAGATTTTCTTAAGAACCACATGGATTCAGATTAACATACAGAATATCATGAATGTAGAATAACATGCAAGCATAGTAGTGTAATTTCAGGTTTGTACACACCACGAGCACTTGGGCCATGGTGAGGCCACAATAGGGGTTCAAAGTGTAACTTTAGTTATATATTGAGGAAAATGTATGAAAGTCATCTTCTCGAAGAGCCACAAGAATTCAGATTGTCAAATCATTATATCAGCATCCTCATGTAGTTAGTTCAATTTGTTGATACCTTGACCCTCAAGGTCAGGGCAGGATCACAACAGGTTTCAAAGTTTAACATTCATTTGCTTATATTGTATTTCAAACCTTTGATAATTCTTTCTCAAGACTCACTAGGGTATTGATTGATTGTATCTTGCTTAACGTCTCGCTCAAGAATTTTTCACTCATATGGAGACGTCACCAGGACTGGTGAAGGGCTTCAAATTTAGACCTATGCTCGGAGCTTACGGCCATTGAGCAGTGAGGGTTCTTTAGGGTGCCACACCTGTGACACAGGTCATCCATTTTAAGGTCATCTCCGACCTGTTTTAATGACTTAGGTCTGTTGCGGCCAGGATTCGAATCCCGGCCTTTCGCATGTGGGGCAAATGCTCTAACCTCTCGGTACAGATTGTCAAATTAGTATCCTTATATAGTATTGATTCAGATCTGTGTACACAAATCACCCGGAGTCAGGGTAGGGTTACCCAATCAATGATAAATTTTCTGATCTCAGAAATTCACTGTGTAAACTTCTGCCTGATATTGCAATAGATAGCCTCTTGAAATTGATATGTTGAATTTTCTCAAGGTTCGAGGCAGAAAAAGTGTCCACACTCGATCAGGATTCACTGCAGATGACTTCCGTCCTCCAGCCTCCCCCACCCCAAGCAGCAGTGATGACTCCCTCCCCAAGAAAAAAAAGTAAAAGGCAACGAGGACAGACATTGAAGTGACTCCCTTCTGTAGAAGGAATTTAAATTATTAGAAGCTAGACTTTTTGTTTAAAGTAACCATTTCTCTGCTTTTACATGTATCAGCATTAATAATATTCCACTGGTAAAGAAAGCTGTAAGTGAAGATCAAACTGGAGATTCTAGGAAGTTTGTAAACAGTCCGTACACAGATATGTAATTTTTTGTAATGTACCTGTATGCTTTGAGCAAGTGTTAAGCAGGACTTAAGTATTTGTTTTGTCGGTTATTGTGGAGTAAAATATTGATTGTGATGTCAATATTACATGGAATATTTTGTCCAAATCTAACCCTCAAGCTCTAAACGTGTTCTCTTTCATTCAGTTCTTGTAATTTTTACTTTTACTTGGCAAGTTTAAAGGCTAGATGCAATACGGTTTTCACACTTTTATTGAGATGTTTATTATTTTTATTGTTCTTGAAAGTAAATGATACATGTAATCTGTGTATAAATATATATTTTTAACCATATAGACTTACATGTGTATGTTTGTATTCACTTAGTGACTTTGTATATTGTATGCCATCTTTAATACCCCCCCCCCCCCATTTTTTCATTTTAGATATATATTCTTATTTCTATACCACCATCCCTCTTCATGAGAGCCAGGTTATATGGAAGGTGCCCCACAAGTAATCACCCTGTCCGTCTGTCTGTCTATCCATCAGTGGTTTAGATCTAACAGCTCTTTCTTTATGGAGTTATGGGACTTAGAATTTGTTAATATTGATAAGATAATGGTCCTTTCTATGTCACTCAATAAGTTGAGATTACATGAGAAGCTTTTTGTAAATTTTATACATAATACCCCCATTAGGCAGAGGAAGACCCCATTTGATTTTCAAGTTTCTCTCCGTCCGTCACCACTTTCTATGTCAAGCAAGATTTTCATCTGTCCGTCCGTCAGGCACCATTGGGGGACCCTTTCGACCTTTCAGTTTTCTAGTTTCAAATGTTTTCTATAACCCCTCCTGCCCATCTTGTTTTGAAATATATTCTATAAAATCCACATAATAGCATAATCATAATATATTTTTTATTATTAATTATAGATTATTGAAGTACAAATCAATGAATATGTTGATGCAGATACATAACTGTATTTATTGTTAATGTTGTTAGTTGTAGAATGTTATTTATATTTCTGATCTTCTAGTCTGTGATAGATTCTTACTTTTGACATTCCAATGTAACGTTATCAATCTCTATACACAAGAACGTCAAATGTTGAATATCGCTGTACAGCATGGAATACCGGGTGTTTATGTATTTTAGCGGGATTGTTTATTTAGCGTATTTGGCGGTGAAAGAGGAGGACTAATTTATGGTTGTGCTAAAACACGGAAACCTCTCTTTATCCATAGGTATCACTCGTGCTAAATCCTGATTATGCCAAACAGCATGCCGTTTCCAACTGTGCAAATTTTTATTTTCAATATTTTGAACAGAAGTACAAAAAGTCCCATACAATAAGTATTTATTTAAATATGTGTAGAAAAATCAAAAGATTTAAATATGTAATATAGCTATGAAATTGACCAGTGATTTGTCTGTGATATGATTACGATTTCTAATTGTCTCCCTTGATAACAGCGACTGCTGGCAGTCTTAATACTCCGTCCAACTTTTTATCATAAATTTTAAACACCAAGTTACATATATTTTATCCTGTTTTCCCCCACTATGATTTATATAATAAATTAAATAAACATCAATTATATTTGTTTGTTATGTATATTAAGGATGTTTGTTGAATGAAATCCACTCTCTTACTCCCTTCCCTTGTGTAGTGAGTTTTATGCAAGGTCCACTCGCGAACTTACTTTACTAAACTATAACTTTGTGTAGAGAACTTTGTGTTAGGTCTATTTGCTTCACTAACCTTGTTTATATGTATATAATATATTGTTAAATTGAAATATAAGTCCATGATATAGGTAATAAATAGAAAAAAATATATATCCAACAATAACTAAGCAAACATTTTCACTTTAGTTCAATTATGGCCAAATTAAATGTGAATCCTGTTTACTTAGTTATATATATATATACAAAGCACTAAAATGATCAACGACACGAACAACCAGATTGTTGAATTTTCAGGATGACCTGTCCCTTCTTCAGGACAAACGAAAAGAATTAAATAATGTGGCCAATATCAACAGAGAATAATGACAAAAACTACATATAAATACATCTAGCACTACAACTACACTAATCTACAAACGTATTTACAACACAGACTACATGTTTTTTATCTTTAGGCTTGCCAACCAATATTAAAAGCGGAGCGAATAAGGACATGCCTTATTCGTCCACAGAGCTGATCCAAAATGTACGAAGTGATAAAAATAGACTTAATTAATCTCAAGTGAAACGAGTTAACCCAATTACGTTGATAAATAGTAAAGCTTACTCGTACCCAGAGAGATTCAATTTTAACTATGCATTAAGAATAAATAATTTATAAAAGATAATAATACGAAAAAAATATCAAGAAAAAAAAACTAATAATTAAAAATAAACTATGTAAATGAATGAACACTATAAAAATGAAATAAGAAATGAACAAAACTTTGAGAGAAAAATAATGTAAATAACAAGTTTGAATAAGTACACAAAGTGGACCAACTCCAAACAAAAACAAAGAATAAGCAGCCTAGGAAATTGAATCAACATCAGACATTCCCGTACTGATCATGTCTAGGGTAGACGTGCAAAAAACATAGAATCACAGAAACTGATAAATGGGTTTACATGTAAGCAATCGGTTATGAAGGTCAAAGTAATTAAAAAGAGGGGTGGCTAATTGTAAACAGAATTGAAATATATATAGATGTATATATATAGAGAGAGAGAGATTAGGTGGGCACTGATCCCTCTGAGGTAACAAATGTAAACATTTTTAAAATAAAACACAAAAGTCTGACCGAATTGTTGCAGGATGATGATAAACATGGAGCAAACACGGAACTCTTGACAAGAGGTGGAATGAGGTGTCTAAGAGGAGTAAGCATCCCCTGTTGACTGGTCACACCCGTCGTGAGCCCTATAAATGGTGTAATCCGTATTTAAAATCAGTAAAAAAAACCGGCCTATTAATTAACTAGTATGAAAGACGTCGGACAGTATTTGAACTAATGACAAGTTGTATTTGTAAATTAAATCGTTATAACTATACAATTTTATGGAATGCTAATTGTAAACGAGACTGTTGAAACCCTTGTAACATCAACTAATTTGTCAGTAACCTGCCTCGATTTAAAAATTGATCACCAGCAGAACATGCTTTCGCGTAACGAATCAGTTGACATATATGCAGGTAATAATGGAATATTGCTACACAAATATGAGAAGCTGAATATATCCCTTTTGTCATAAAGTTGAGTTGTTTTGCCGATAACTATGTTCAAAGAAATAGATTGCAGAAATATGTCATGTGTTTTATTTGAAGTTCACTAGGATATATCGATTCGACATACGAATGAAAATGAATATTGTTAATAGATAAAACATAGTCGATATATCTGAATGTCGAGTTGAAGGCCACAGCATGATATTTTTCCTTCTCGTGTAGAAACTTCTGAATGAATTCTGCCTCGTGAGAATACAAAAACAGGTCAGCTAAGAAAGGAGCACAGTTCGTGACCATTGAAATTCAAGCAGACTGTTGGAAGACCTGATGAAGATATTGCCAATGAGAAACCCCAGCATCTTTTTCATATCAACTTCAGAGTAATTGTGCGTAGAATCAGAGTGGCGTTTAACAAAGTAATGTTTGGGATGACTGCATTATCACAAAATACGGATAGTTCCGTGTTCCAATTTGAAGAAGCAGCAGTCTATGATTTCAAAACTTCTAGGCCCAGTCTTTGATTTATTGTGAGGATTGTTCGTGTAAATAATATGATAGCACTATCTAATCATTAAACGCCAGTATTTCATTATTCACGTACCTGTATACATACAGAATAAAGCTCTCTGTATTCTTGCTCTCGTGTAAACATTTCAACAGTGATTGAACAAGAGCTATCTCCAATCAATGTAAAAAAAAAAAAAAAAAAAAACTAACAAGAGGTACTGTGAGCAATGCTCACTAAGAATACCCCCCGCTTACCCCAATCTCCCAAAGGGTGTTGGTAATAGGTATAAACTACCTCTTTTCTGAGTATACATTTTCCTGCAAACTTCAGTGTCAACTTCTTATTTTCGCAAACTTCAGAATAAACTTCAGTATTATGATCCAAAAGGTATCTAGGAATACATCATCTCCATGCGATAAAAAAAGCCGTTAAAGAATTTAAATGGAAACCATATTGCTACTTCGATGTCCAGTGCGCTTGACCTTTGACCTTTTGACCCCAACATCGATAGGGAACATCTTCATCCCATGGGTAGTCCATATGTATGATATGGTGACTGTAGGTGGAAAGGATAACGCTTTAGAGCCCGGAAACCATATTGCTACTTCAATGTCCAGTGCGCTTGACCTTTGACCTTTTGACCCCAAAATCCATAGGGAACATCTTCATCCCATGGATAGTCCATATGTATGATATGGTGACTGTGGGTGGAAAGGATAACGCTTTAGAGCCCGGAAACCATATTGCTACTTCGATGTCCAGTGCGCTTGACCTTTGACCTTTTGACCCCAACATCGATAGGGAACATCTTCATCCCATGGGTAGTCCATATGTATGATATGGTGACTGTAGGTGGAAAGGATAACGCTTTAGAGCCCGGAAACCATATTGCTACTTCGATGTCCAGTGCGCTTGACCTTTGACCTTTTGACCCCAAATTCGATAGGGAACATCTTCATCCCATGGGTAGTCCATATATATGATATGGTGACGGTAGGTGGAAAGGATAATGCTTTAGAACCCGGAAACCATTGCGTCCACAGACGGACAGACAGACAGATGGACACAGACGGACAACCCGATTCCAGTATACCCCCCCCCCCCCCCCCCCCCGCAACTTCCACATTACATGAATAACATTTTCTTCATGCATAGTTTAAATTTCCTAGCGAGAGTCTACAAATTATGTAATCTGTATGTCAAAACATAAAACATACATACCCCAAAAAGCAGCTTTCGTAAAATCCGTGTTTCGCATTGACTACTTATAAAAAACCGTTTTGATTGCACAGAACGCTGTATTGCCTTATTTCTTGGAAGTATACTTCAGATTCACTGTGATTGAATGCAGGATGCCATCAGGTGTACGTCTTCAGTAATAAAAAAAATAAGTAAAAACGAACACTGCATGTCACAAATCTCAACGGCATTTCCTGGAAATGAACATTTTTGTGACTTAACACATTACACATTGTAATTTTTCAGTAAGATTTACAAAAATTTTGAAGTTTCAAATTTTAAAATATTTTAAAAGTATGGTTTCACATAAAGTACATGAATTGCGAGCACGTGTTGAAATATCTAACAGATCCAAACTTTAAAGAACAAGGGCGAACATACTTCAAAACTTTTTATTCGCTCAAGGTCTCGCACGATGCATGCATAAGAGTACATGCATCTTATCAATTGGAACAGGAAAGTAAAAATAAAGATATTTACAAGATATTACAGGTGCTGGAAGATGAAATAAAGGTTGTAATTCATTGCTTAAAAATTGAGATTACAATTTTGCAGAATGAGAACATATTTACTATTCATAAGATCAGAAAAACTATTATTATTTTTGTTTTTGCATACATATAAGGTGTAAACGCTCCCCCGAATTTATAGGTTTTTCTAGGAACTAGAAATAATACACGTGCATCATCAGCCACTAAATACGAAAAACAAAATCACGCTGTGGCGGGAGAAAACGCAACTCCCATAAAAAATACAAAATTGAGAGTATGGCAAACACGGACCCCTGGACACGCAACAGGTGGGATCAGGTGCATAGAAGGAGTAATCGCCCCCTGTTGGTAAAGTATCAGACCCTAAATATGTAATATATTTCTATAAAAATCAGAAATTAAAAAACAAAACTGATTAGACAAAACACACGCTCTAACTGTGTGCCTCTATTTTATGTATCAGAGTGCATCTCGTTGAATGTAACCCAAACAAATAAATAAGATAAACGAGGTACTTCAGTCTGATTGCCTCAACTCGAAAGGAATAAAAATTATGTAAAATATCGTTCAGAACAGCTGTTCCATTTACACTACTTCAAGTGGCAGATTCTTTCCTCGACAAGCGGTATCTGTTTTATTGAACACGATTTATAAACTTATCCCAGGATTCCACGTAAACCCCACAGTTCTATATAATCAGAGTGAATAAATGCAATTGAACTTGTAACCTTTGCTGTGGGGTGCTCGGATAAGATATGCGGCTTAAAATAGTTCACACAAGTTCTTATGAACAAACAAATAAACGCACATAATTTACTCACCTTTAGAAGATGATAGAAAATTTGCCTATCAGTCTCTAGATAGAAGTTTTGTAGACCTTGATGGTTTTGAAATTCATGCATATCTATGGTAAAGTAATGTTCCAGACGAATAGCTCATGAAGGGACCGACAAATTATGGCAAACAATTTGAAAACTATGTTGAAAAGATGCATTTATTAAGTCTTGAATTTCCGTGCATTGACAGCTTGTTCTCCTAAAACACCCGGATTTCCGCGCAATGACAAAATGTAATCGGGAATAGATTACTGAATTTCATACATCATTTAATCTATTTGATTTTATTTATTGACATTACTATGTTGGTATGAAAGGCGAAGATAACGAACAGTGATCAATCTCATCACTCCTATAAGCAATGCCAAATAGAGAGTTGGGCAAACACGGACCCCTGGACACACCAGAGGTGGGATCAGGTACCTAGGAGGAGTAGGCATCCCCTGTCGACTGGTCACACCCGCCGTGAGCCCTATATCTTGATCAGGTAAACAGAAATATCCGTAGTCAAAATCAGTGTGCCAAAAACGGCTTAACAATCAGCATGAAACACATCAGACAGCATTTGACCCAATGATAGGTTGTATTGGCAAACTAGATCGTTATAACGACCGTAGAATTTGCAAAATGCTGAATTTAAAGAGACTGTTGGAACCCCTGCACCATCAACTTGTTTGTCAGTAGCCTGCTTCGATTTAAAAACTGACCATGCGCAGAACAAGCTCTTGCGTATCGAATCAGTTCTGAGATGTAAACACCATATGCAGGTGATAATGGAATATTGCTACATAAATATCGGAAGTTGATGATGGAGAAGTTGAAATCATCCCGTTTGTCATAAAGTTGAGTTGTTAGTTTGCCGTTAATATCTACTTTCAGTAAAATGTCTCAGTATGAAGCAGAAGTGGACGACTCTGTGGTGTCTTTTATTTCGAGTTCACTGGGATATGTAAAACTTATACAGTACCAATTTTGATGCACCAGATGCGCATTTCGACAAATAATGTCTCTTCAGTGATGCTCAACCGAAATCTTTGAAATTCGAAATAACTATGAAGTTTTAGAGCTAAATATAGCCAAAAACAGCGTGCCAAAAAAGTGGAGTCAAATTCGTCCAAGGATAAGAGCTATGCATGAGGGAGATAATCCTTAATTTTGAAATGAATTTCTAAATTTTGTAATAGCAATTAAATATACATCCGTATTTTCAAGCTAGTAACGAAGTACTTAGCTACTGGGCTGTAGAAACCCTCGGGGACTAACAGTCCACCAGCAGAGGCCTCGACCCAGGGGTCATAATGTAAAACTTATACGGTACCAATTTTGATGCACCAGATGCGCATTTCGACAAATAATGTCTCTTCAGTGATGCTCAACCGAAATCTTTGAAATCCGAAATAACTATGAAGTTTTAGAGCTAAATATTGCCAAAAACAGCGTGCCAAAAAAGTGGAGCCAAATTCGTCCAAGGATAAGAGCTATGCATGAGGGAGATAATCCTTAATTTTGAAATGAATTTCTAAATTTTGTAACAGCAATTAAATATACATCCGTATTTTCAAGCTAGTAACGAAGTACTTAGCTACTGGGCTGTAGAGACCCTCGGGGACTAACAGTCCACCAGCAGAGGCCTCGACCCAGGGGTCATAATGTAAAACTTATACGGTACCAATTTTGATGCACCAGATGCGCATTTCGACAAATAATGTCTCTTCAGTGATGCTCAACCGAAATCTTTGAAATCCGAAATAACTATGAAGTTTTAGAGCTAAATATAGCCAAAAACAGCGTGCCAAAAAAGTGGAGCCAAATTCGTCCAAGGATAAGAGCTATGCATGAGGGAGATAATCCTTAATTTTGAAATGAATTTCTAAATTTTGTAACAGCAATTAAATATACATCCGTATTTTCAAGCTAGTAACGAAGTACTTAGCTACTGGGCTGTAGAGACCCTCGGGGACTAACAGTCCACCAGCAGAGGCCTCTACCCAGGGGTCATAATGTAAAACTTATACGGTACCAATTTTGCCATATATATATATATATAGCGAATAAAGTGAAAAACAAACCATCATCATAACTGACTAATATACAAACAAAAGCAAATAATCATAACTGACTAACATACAAACAAATTAACATCATAACTGACTAACATACAAACAAATTAACATCATAACTGACTAACATACAACCAAATTAACATCATAACTGACTAACATACAAACAAATTAACATCATAACTGACTAACATACAACCAAATTAACATCATAACTGACTAACATACAAACAAATTAACATCATAACTGACTAACATACAACCAAATTAACATCATAACTGACTAACACACAAACAAATTAACATCATAACTGACTAACATACAAACAAATTAACATCATAACTGACTAACACACAAACAAATTAACATCATAACTGACTAACACACAAACAAATTAACATCATAACTGACTAACATACAAACAAATTAACATCATAACTGACTAACATACAACCAAATTAACATCATAACTGACTAACACACAAACAAATTAACATCATAACTGACTAACATACAAACAAATTAACATCATAACTGACTAACATACAAACAAATTAACATCATAACTGACTAACATACAACCAAATTAACATCAGAACTGACTAACACACAAACAAATTAACATCATAACTGACTAACATACAACCAAATTAACATCATAACTGACTAACACACAAACAAATTAACATCATAACTGACTAACATACAAACAAATTAACATCATAACTGACCAACATACATACAAATTAACATCATAACTGACTAACATACAAACAAATTAACATCATAACTGACTAACATACAAAAAAAAATCAGCATCATAACTGACTAACATACAAACAAATTAACATCATAACTGACTAACATACAACCAAATTAACATCATAACTGACTAACACACAAACAAATTAACATCATAACTGACTAACATAAAAACAAATTAACATCATAACTGACTAACATACAACCAAATTAACATCATAACTGACTAACATACAACCAAATTAACATCATAACTGACTAACACACAAACAAATTAACATCATAACTGACTAACATACAAACAAATTAACATCATAACTGACTAACATACAAACAAATTAACATCATAACTGACTAACATACAACCAAATTAACATCATAACTGACCAACATACATACAAATTAACATCATAACTGACCAACATACAAACAAATTAACATCATAACTGACTAACATACAACCAAATTAACATCATAACTGACTAACACACAAACAAATTAACATCATAACTGACTAACATACAACCAAATTAACATCATAACTGACTAACACACAAACAAATTAACATCATAACTGACTAACATACAAACAAATTAACATCATAACTGACTAACATACAAAAAAAAATCAGCATCATAACTGACTAACATACAAACAAATTAACATCATAACTGACTAACATACAACCAAATTAACATCATAACTGACTAACACACAAACAAATTAACATCATAACTGACTAACATACAAACAAAAACAAATCATCATCATAACTGACTAACAAACAAAAACAAATCATTACCATAAATGAATAACATACAAACAAAAGGAACATATGTGCAAGAAAAGGGTTAAGATAACTAGCAGTGATCAATTTCATAAATAGAATAAAGAATACAAAGTCGACGGAGTCCTGGAAACACTAAAAGGTGGGATCAGGAGTTTAGGAGGAGTAAACATCCCCCGTTAACCAGTCACACCAACCGTGAGTCCTATATCTTGATCAGGTAAACGGAGTAATCCGTAGTCAAAATCAGTATGTACAATGTAAAGAACGGCATAATAAGTGTGCACATCAGGCAGCGTTCGACCTAATGGCAGGTTGTATTTGCAAATAAGATTATTATGACCACCATTGAATTTGCGAAATAATGATTTTAAACGAGACCATTGAAACTCCTGTAACATCAACTCATTTGTCAGTAGCCTTCCTATCTTTAGAAATTGATCATAGGCAGAACATGTTCTCGCGTAGTTGAATCAGTTGGGAGACATAAACACCGCATACAGTAAATAAAGTTGTTAGAATAACCATTAATTTCTATATCAATCAAGAGTCTATGGTGTCTTTCATTTCGAGTTCACGGGAATATATATCGACATATGAAAGAAAATAAATGTCATTGATAATTAAAAACATTGTCGATATATCTAAATGTTGAGTTGAAGGCCATAGCAAGATATTTAATCTTCTCATGTGAAGTTGTTTTTTAAAGAAAATAAATTTTGCCTCAGAAGAATACAATAACAGGTCAACAACATGTAATGAAGGAGCATAATTCGTGCCCATGGGAATTCCAACAGAAAGATCTGATCATCAAAGACGATATAGATATTGTCAATGAGAAACTCCCATAATTTTTTAGAAATATTATTGTCGGAGTATTTGTGTTTAGAATCATGATGGATTTTAACAAAGTAATCTTTAGGATCACTGATCACAATTAAGATATGAATATTTCAGAGTTCCATTTTTTATGGAACTAGCAGCTCTCTATGACACCAAAAAGCCTAGTATTTCATTTATCGTGAGGAATGGTGATATGGAGCGTGAAAAAGAAGTACGTTTTAATGCTGTTGTTTTTGGAAATGTTTTGTATCTAAAATTTGTTGAAAGTTTTTGTTGTTTTTTTTTTGTTTGTTTTTGTTGTTGTTATATTTTAAAGAATCTACATTTGATATACACCACTTCTCGCATAATTATTTTATGGCCCAGTTAGCCTGAAATTTCTCCTTGGCAGCAGTAAATAATTTCGTGATGAGTGAAGAAGGGCTTGATGAAACATTTACAAAATCATGCAATGTACGAGGACTCTTCGATATATAATGTGTATTGTACTATATCTAAAAGGCATTCAACTCTAATAGTGAAATGAACATTACACCCCTTCATAGTATTCTCCGTGGTTTGAAATACATAATTTCAATCTCTGAATCCATTTCTGAAATGCGTCACGGTACGCTGATTTAGGTAGACCTCTGAGGCACTGACTGATGGCTGAGTCAAGGGCTTGTCGGGACTTGTAACGACGACCACATAAGAACTTTTTAAGTTTTGGAAAAAGGAAAAAGTTGCATGGGGCTAGATCTGGAGAGTATGGTGGGTGTGGCAAGACAGTAACCCTTTTCGACTTCAAAAATTGCTTCACAAGCTCAGATGTATGTGATGGAGCATTATCATGAAGTAGACGAACATGCCTAAATCCTGACACAGGGCTTCGTTTATGATAATATTTCTTGAGCTTTTTTAGTATAACGTCTCGGTAATACCGACTTGTAACACTTTTGCCCTTCGGCACCGGAATTTGTACGGCTATACCATCACATGAGAAGAATATGCAATAAAAAACCTTCTTTGTGCTTATGGTTTTTTGGCAACTACAGGCCTTCTACCGTGTTTAGCTAGCCATATTTTGTTTCGAATTTTTCTTACTGGTTCGAAATAGTGAACCCATGTTTCGTCACCAGTAACAATGTTTGCAAATTGTCTTTGATTGAATTTGGGAAACATTTTGAGTAATTGCTTAAGCGGTTTGTATTCGTACCCGTTTTTGGTCATCTGTCAATGTATGCGGTATCCATCTGGCAGAAATCTTTCGTACTTTCAAAATACGCTTCAAAATGAAATTCACCCGCGATAGCGATATGTCAACAGCTTTGACAATATCACAAATCGTGTATCTGCCATCACTTTCAAATCTTCCCCTGACTTTCGAGACACTTGCCTTGCCTTTTACAGTCACAGGTCGGCCAGATTTTGCTTTTGCTGCATCTTTGACGGACTCTGTGCCATGGAGTCAGAAATTTCTTTCTCCACCTACGAACTGTCTCATAAGATACCTTATCAGACCCATAAACTTCCCCCAATTCAATAAAAATCTGCATTACGGAATGACCGAGGTTTGGGCGAACTTTTATATAAGTTCTAATTTCTTCAATATTCTCAACCCGTTTCCCATCCATTTTTACAACAGCGGTCAAAGACTGGCTCTATTGAAATGACTATAAGTTTAAAACTATGTGGAGCTGAAGGCTCGTGTTTATGCCGTTGGAAAGGTATTGAATAGAGCTATTCAAGAGTATCATCATCTACGAAATCGTGCAAAGCGTTATCGCGCTGTGGTACAATACACATTACATATCGAACACCCCTCGTATCTTTGTAAGGGTTTTAATGAACTTTTGGAATCCAGTATTGAAATCGTCTATTTTCTTCGGTTTTTATTTACATCTGAAACATTAAAACACTAAAGTGGGGATCTTTGAATCAAGGAAACTATATTTTTGATGAAAACAGCGAGGAAAGAAAAAT
Organism: Ostrea edulis; assembly: GCF_947568905.1. Lineage (NCBI taxonomy): Eukaryota > Metazoa > Mollusca > Bivalvia > Ostreida > Ostreidae > Ostrea > Ostrea edulis. The sequence continues at coordinate 20,659,046 of NC_079169.1, forward strand.
CATTTTATTTCCCTCTTTGGAATTTTTTTACTTACTTACTTAATCCTCTTCGTGCTAGGAAGCACATAAGGCCTTCACTGAGGATCGCCATCTCTGTCTGTCTACTGCCATGTTCTGAATCCGGCCCCAAGTCCATCCACACTCCTTCATCTCTTTCTCTACTGATCGCCGCCATGTTTCCTTTGGTCTCCCTCTATTTCTCTTTCCTGCTGGTGTCCATCTCATGGCGATCTTTGGGATTGATGTTGCTGCCATCCTGTGGACATGTCCGATCCATTTCCATCGTCTCATCTTGATCATCTCAGATATTGGTGATGTTGACGTTCTCTGATATAGATATTTGTTGCTGATGGTGTTGGGCCAGAAGACCTTCAGAATCCGTAGTAGGCATTTGGTCTGGAAGACATCCAGTCTGTGGACAATACCTTTGGTCACCTTCCACGACTCGGTACCATATAGGAGGACTCCAATGATGTTACTCTTGAATGTCCTGATCTTGGTCTTGATGCTGATGACTGTTGACTTCCAGATGTTCCTCGGGCTTGCGAAGGCTGCTCTTGCTTTGGCTATTCTGCTCTCTAAATCAGATGTTGAATCCCCATCGGCTGTGATCTTACTGCCGAGGTAAACAAACTCTGAGACTTCCTCTACTACGTTGTTCCCAATATTCACTTCTCTTTCTGTTTTGTTGTTAACTTTCATGATCTTCGTCTTTACGGCGTTGATGTTGAGACCTATCTGGCTGCCGTAGTTTGTCAAGTCGGTTGTCTTCCCTTGGATGTGTTGGAAACCATGAGCCAGGAGTGCAATGTCATCTGCGAAGTCTAGATCTTCTAGAGACTTTTCAAATGTCCAAAGCAATCCCCTGCTGTTCTGACTGGTTGTCTTCTTCATCACCCAGTCAATACACATCACAAAAAGTAGGGGAGATAGTAAACATCCCTGTCTCACTCCAGTCTGTAGTGGGAAACTGTTCGTGAGGTTTGTGCCACAGATCACTCTGGCCTGGAAGTCCTGATAGAGCATCTTGATGATGGATATGATCTTGTCTGGTATTCCGTAGTGTGCCATGATCTTCCACATTGCAGGTCGATGGATACTGTCAAATGCCTTGGCGAAGTCTATGAAATTGGCATATACTGTGGCGTTCCATTCGTTACTCTGTTCCATAATCTGTCTCAATGTGAAGATATGGTCTGCGCATGACCTTCCTCTCCGAAACCCTGCCTGCTCATTCCGTAGGAGAGGGTCCACCATGTCTGTTATTCTGTTCAAGATGACTCTGCAGAGGACCTTGCTTGTGATGGACAGTAGCATGATTCTGTTCATACGTACTCTAGATATTGATACGACAGACCGTACTAGTAACTGTGCATACATACTCTAGATATTGATACGACAGACCGTACTAGTAACTGTGCATACGTACTCTAGATATTGATACGACAGACCGTACTAGTCACTGTTCATACGTACTCTAGATATTGATACGACAGACCGTACTAGTCACTGTTCATACGTACTCTAGATATTGATACGACAGACCGTACTAGTCACTGTTCATACGTACTCTAGATATTGATACGACAGACTGTACTAGTCACTGTTCATACGTACTCTAGATATTGATACGACAGACCGTACTAGTCACTGTTCATACGTACTCTAGATATTGATACGACAGACCGTACTAGTCACTGTTCATACGTACTCTAGATATTGATACGACAGACCGTACTAGTGACTGTTTACACGTACTCTAGATATCGATATGACAGACCGTACTAGTCACTGTTCATACATACTCTAGATATTGATACGACAGACCGTACTAGTCACTGTTCATACGTACTCTAGATATTGATACGACAGACCGTACTAGTCACTGTTCATACGTACGGTAGATATTGGTACGACAGACCGTACTAGTCACTGTTTACACGTACTCTAGATATTGATACGACAGACCGTACTAGTCACTGTTCATACGTAATCTAGATATTGATACGACAGACCGTACTAGTCACTGTTCATACGTACGGTAGATATTGGTACGACAGACCGTACTAGTCACTGTTTACACGTACTCTAGATATTGATACGACAGACCGTACTAGTCACTGTTCATACGTAATCTAGATATTGATACGACAGACCGTACTAGTCACTGTTCATACGTACGGTAGATATTGGTACGACAGACCGTACTAGTCACTGTTTACACGTACTCTAGATATTGATACGACAGACCGTACTAGTCACTGTTCATACGTAATCTAGATATTGATACGACAGACCGTACTAGTCACTGTTCATACGTACGGTAGATATTGGTACGACAGACCGTACTAGTGACTGTTTACATGTACGGTAGATATTGGTACGACAGACCGTACTAGTCACTGTTCATACGTACTCTAGATATTGATACGACAGACCGTACTAGTCACTGTTCATACGTACTCTAGATATTGATACGACAGACCGTACTAGTCACTGTTCATACGTACGGTAGATATTGATACGACAGACCGTAATGGTCACTGTTCATACGTACGGTAGATATTAGTACGACAGACCGTACTTATTGCAGCATAAGCATAATGTACATGCAGTACTTACAACGTCACTAGTACGCGTAGTATATACAATTTAAGTCTGATTCAATGGAATTTCAAGGTTACATGTATTTGATATGAAATGAGTGATTTTGAACTAACCTTGACAGAAACACAAGAACCAAAATACCCCCTCCTCCCCCACGTTGATGTATGTAAAAACAACATCCTATCAATTGTTGCAAAGAAATATTGCATTTCAACGCGGCCAATAGATATGAATCAAAATTCAATCCTTCACGTGTCATCCGGGTAACCCGCGACTCTCCCATCTGACAAATTATGGACCTGTCGCGGTAGCTCAGTGGTAGAGCATTCGCTTCGTAACCGGGAGGTCGTGAGTTTGAGCCACGCTCGTGCCATGGCCGCGCCAAACCTAAGACGTTAAAATAGGTAGTGATTGCTTCTTGGCCAAACGCTCGGCATGTAGAAGTGAGAATCACCCGTCTTTCGGATATGACCTTAAAAACGGAGGTCCCGCGTCGCGGCAGACGTTGCCACGATAAAGAACCCTCAGAAAATAAATCTGAAATAAAAAGCAGGGTTTTTTTCACATGAAAGTATCATGTAATAAATTGAATGTTGGTGATAATGATACAATATATAGAAATCTGTGTTATAAAACAAGAGGTCCACGGGCCACTACGCTCACTTGAGTAACTTCGGCCCTTCAGATAATCTTTTGAAAGAGTTTCCCATTGTTTATTTTCAGGAAAAAATTTAGTTTCATATTGAGACTCCACCTTAGTCCCAAGGTCCCATGGGGATGCTTGAATATCAACATGGCCTTTCTGTTCTTAAAATGATTTTTAAATGATGAGCGCTAAACATAAGTCTATATTTGTGGTACTTCACCTACAGCTGGTGACGTCTCAATATGAAGGAGTGAAAAATTCTCGACGGGACGTAAAATAATCAATCTAACGAACGTTTGACGTAGGGACAGTCACTACCGGCACCTATTTTACGTCTTAGGTTGGACGCGGTCAAGGTCCCGTTTTCAACGTCATATCCGAAACACGTGTAATCTTTATTTGTGGTAGTATATGTTTAGCGAAGGGACCTTAATGTATTTGTCTGATGCATACATCGGGATCGAGAATCGAACCGGGAATCTACCGGCTGCGAAATGAGCGTGTCGTAACCACAAGCGGTAATAGTAGCTCCATGCTTTGTAGAGTATAATAACAGGGACGTAGAATTAGGGGGGGGGGGGCTGTCTCCTAGTTTTTTGACAATGATAATTTTCTGTTATTTCCATATGCAAATAAAGATATATTGGTTTACTAGCTCTCCTACTGTTATCGAAAGTAGCAGAATACCCCCCCCCCCTCCCAATGCTTTAAGAAATCGAAGCCTGGGAGATTCTTAGCTTATGAAGATTCCCTCATCCTACCGGGCAAAATTCTTTTTATTTTATTTTTTCTTCCGTATTTTGCTTTTCAAGAAATTGAGACAAGTCAACTTTCAACTTCTCCTCCCAACCCACTTTGAAAAACGATGCTACGTGCCCATATACATAGTTAATGAGGTGGAATTAATTAACTCTTATAAGAATTATTGTAAAGAATATTAGTACTTATTGATCGTATATCGTCGGATAGGGTTCATGTCCTCTTTCTAAACTGGGTATTCGACCATATCAGTCATAACATCGACACATAATGTAAATCCGTACCGGATCTTTTAATGATAGTTTCATTAAATCTAACCATCATTTTCCAGTGATCTATAATTTTTAAAAATCGGTTTGAATTTTAAATTCTAATAAAGCGTGATCCACATTCGGTGTTTCTAACATTTGATGACACAAACAATGCGTTTCTAGGGCCTTAATGACCTACAACCAACCAACCATGGATAAAAGTCAGGCTGTATTTGACACAAAACCATTTTAAGGTTGGTATCATTATTTTTTCATGAATCGATAGATCTTAAAAGGGATCACTTCAAGACGAATCTAAACCCTGCGTGTTTCTGGAGCTGGGAATCTTTACCTAGTGAAGGTAAGACCCCATTGGGCATTAGGTAGCAAATCTGTACCATTATCATCAAAATACATAGATAAATAAATTGTAATAAAAAAAGATTTGAAAATCAGTATTACATGACACTTAAAAGATCAACTACATTGTATATATTATCATAAAAATAAAGTAAATCAAAGAAAACAGAATCAGTTTATTCTACTAATAACAAAATGTATGCTTTAAGATATTCAAAGATGGTTGTTATATGTATTCCGTAGCAGCAGCTCGCTGGTCTGTAGAATTTTTTTTATTGGAAGGAACAGTTTGGAATAGCGATCTGTCCTGACTTTATAGTTTATAATAGAATCAATGTAATTAAAATTAGATCCGCTCACGTACATCGCTTTTAATTAGATTGTGATAGAATATATTTATGCTTTGTCTACAGTTCCTTGAATTTGGCCAGGCTTGCTGTAGATAAAATCACCAAAGAAGAAATGGGTGAATTGGAAGGAAATGAACTCGCCGAAGTACACATATATACTCAGACATTTAAAGTAACTCAGAAGTCAGTTGAAAGGAATGAAATTGATAAAAGATTCCACACCTACATAAACAGAGTGTTGGATGAGGGCGGAGCGGAAATAGGGATCGTGTTTTATAAGGGCTTGCTGTATTCCCATCCCGACGCGAATGACCAAGCAGGGAAATATTCTGTCGAATTCCACCTGTTGTCGGCGAAACACTGGGATGAGAACAGAAGAAACAGACTTCTGAAGTCGCAGATCTACAGGGAACACACGGAAAATTTTGTAACTCTGGAAAATGAAGTACTAAAGCAACAAACCGTTTCTCTCAAGCGCGACCCTGTCAGTTTCAACAAGCATGCCCCGGAGACGAGACAGGTGCCCGGTTGCTCGAATATTGATGGGGATAACTGCTGCGAAAAATGTTTGAATTTTGGCTAATTGTTCCTCGCGTTCAGTGGGATTTTTTCGACCTCCTTTATCAGATGTATACCTTTGATATTTTCCATCAAGGTATGCTGGCTAAATTTGTGCACTTCTTCACAATTCCAACCAATGTCATGCTGTCGATGATGTTCCTTGCCCAATTTGACATTTATGGAGAACTTCGCTATGGAAACGCCTTTTCTGTTAACGGCTCGCTCGTTCTTTTAGGCGTGTTGAGTATTGCCTACCTCTTAATGGGATTAATTCGCAGGTGCGCTCTGTGGGGAGTGGCTACTATGGTCGTTCTAAGCGTACTTTACATGGCCGGGAATCTATGGTACTATAGTTATCGTACGATAGGCAACCCCTGGTATAACCCGACCAGCCTGTACACGAACCCACTGATATGGAGCTGATTTCCTTTATACAAGCATCCTCTCATATGACGGAAACACAAATACCCGCTTTCATAACAGGTAGACAATTCACACTGAATTAAAACATCTGGAAATATTAAGTCTATCTTTTATTGACATTCTTTCTTTTCTGTCGGAATCCCAGTCGTTAGAATAGATGTACTATATTTATCTGTATTTATACGCGCTTTGTTTACAATTGCAACGCATTATCAAGGAAATGGCTATTCTTGCAATCTGTAGATAATATCAAAGGTACAAACATTGCAAATGTGAATATAACATAATGGCAATGCAATAAGGTTACATTTCTGCAGTTTGTATTCAGTAGATAATGCAACTTCCGGTGTCGTTTTCTGACCCTCGGTTCGTGTTCAGTAGATGACACAACTTCCGGTGTCGTTTCCTGACCCACAGCCCGTATAAATCAGTAGATGATACAACTTCCGGTGGTTTCCTGTCCCTCAGTTTGTGTTCAGTAAATGATACACCTTCCGGCGTCGTTCCCTGACCCTCTCAAAGGTTACCAATGTTTGTCAGTAATAAACGTATGATGTTTCTATGTATATTTCATTTCTCAATAAATGCTCTCTAATTTCAAGAAAAAAGTATGAGATATAAATTATGGAGGACATATTGCATCATAAATTGTTAAAGATTATCCTGCAACATTCACAAAAACGCGATCATTATTTCTTAAATATACATACACTTCACTGAAGAAGGAATAATGTGTATAAACAATAGGAGCCTGGGATATTGTGTGCACAATTAATATTACTTCAGGTTTCTCGCTTTTATAACCTTAAAACAATCTGTATATCTCTTCATTTAGCTCTTATCCTTGGACGAATTTGGCTCCACTTTTTTGGCACGCTGTTTTTGGCTATATTTAGCTCTAAAACTTCATAGTTATTTCGGATTTCAAAGATTTCGGTTGAGCATCACTGAAGAGACATTATTTGTCGAAATGCGCATCTGGTGCATCAAAATTGGTACCGTATAAGTTTTACATTTAATAACATGCACTTTACACACAGGTCACGGAGCTCAGTGGTAGAGCGTTCGCTTCGTAACCGGGAGGTCGTGAGTTCGAGCCCCGTTCGTGTCGTGGCCGTTTCAAACTTAAGACGTTTAACATAGGTATTTTGCTCCTTCGCCAAACGCTCGACATTTAGAAGTGATACCTACGAGTCTTTCGGATATTACCTTAAACACGGAGGCTCCGTGTTGCGGCAGGCGTTGCCACTATAAAGAACCATCACAGCTACAGTCCCTTAGTCTAAATTTGTGGCGCTTCATCCAAACCGAGTGACGTCTCAATATGAGTGAAAAATCCTAAAAGGGATGTAAAACAAACATTGATAACGTTAAGTTTACATTTACTCCATAAATGATATACATTTATTCCATAAATAACATGCATTTTACATTTATTCTGTAAATAACATACAGTTTACATTTATTCCATAAATAACATACTGTTTACATTTATTCTATAAATAACATACATTTTACATTTATTCTATAAATAACATACAGTTTACAATTATTCCATAAATAACATACATTTTACATTTATTCCATAAATAACATACATAACATACTGTTTACAATTATTCTATAAATAACATACAAAACATACTGTTTACAATTATTCTATAAATATCATACATTTGTAGGTGTTACGCATTGGGAATCCCTGCACATGTTCTTCTTTAAGAAGAGGAAAACACACGAATCCCGGTGTAAGAACTGCGGCTTTGTGACGCTCTCACTACTCAGTTTTCCAATTCTATCAGTTTCCGTAGCCTGGTTTTCATGGCCGCACCTGATTGGCACAGAGGTAAGTTCTATAGGTTTCGGTGATTACCAGCACAGGCACTCGACGTTTTAAATATCTATAATTAAAAAAATTGTTTTCCTGTAAACATAATATTGACAAGGTATACCACGCCGCCATCTTGGTTTTCGTTTTTACCAGCTGCATCGCTTGAAAATTTCAGCGAAAAGTTCGATATAATACAATAATTAGACCCCTACCGTTTAGAAGCAACTCTGTCAAGGTCTTACCTCTCGCATCGTCATGGTGAACTGGAAATAAAGTCCATTTATCGGCTATAATCAACCGTCAAACATCGTCTACTGCTTCTCAAATGCGAGAAATCGCTGAAAGGTGGACGTACGTTGACATAATTTTGGGATAGCCCTTTTTTCATTGGTCGATAAAATTAAAAATAGTAAATATTATAATTAGCCGTAAATATGTTCTAGTGAGCGAGGTAATTAATAGATCTTGAACATTATTCTATTAATATATACTTTATTTTTTTTATTTTTAAACGTTAAACATGATAACTTCACTTATTCATGCATTCGTTTCTGTTGAAAGTAAATTTCATAACGTAATAAGAAAACTTCAAAATTGAATTTACACACACACGCACGCGCGCTTACACGTGGGTATACTCTCAAACGTACACAGTAACATTTATACATTCATGCAAATGTCCTGTCCTGCTTATCTGTTGTCACAATGGGTGACAAAACATGGGTTGGAGTCGAAGCGGGGCGGGGGGGGGGGGGGGGGGGGGGTCATGAACATTTCCAATGTTATTTGGTAATGTGATAGATTTACTAAATTTCCCGTGCCAGCCTGTCCCGAAACCACACAATTGTGCAGAGTGTTATTGTTTGCAGCACTGCAACTACCCTGCATTCAGTGCCCCCCCCCCCTCCCCCGACACAAACGTCAGTGGGTACATTAGCAAGGGAATTCTCATTTGCATAATGATGTCAACTTCCGTCCCTAGATCAGGATTTATCGCATTTTGAGGAGCAGTAGACGATAGTTGATGCTTGATTATATCTGATCAATGGACATTATTTCGAGTTTTCCATAACGATGCGACAGATAGGATATTGACAGAGTTGTTGCTAGACGGTAGGGTTCTAATTATTGTATTATATCGAACTTTTCGCCGAAATTTTCAAGCGATGCAGCTGATAAAAACGAAAACCAAGATGGCGGCGTGGTATACCTTGTCAATATTATGTTTACAGGAAGATTTTTTTTATTATAGATATTTAAAACGTCGAGTGCCTGTGATTACCAGGGGGTAAGTTCTATAGGTTTCGGTGATTATCACGGGGTAAGTTCTATAGGTTTCGGTGATTATCACGGGGTAAGTTCTGTAGATATCGGTGATTATCATGGAGGTAAGTTCTGTATATACAGGTGATTATCACGGAGGTAAGTTGTGTATTTATCGGTGATTATCACGGAGGTAAGTTCTGTAGATATCGGTGATTATCACGGAGGTAAGTTCTGTAGATATCGGTGATTATCACGGAGGTAAGTTCTGTAGATATCGGTGATTATCACGGAGGTAAGTTCTGTAGATATCGGTGATTATCACAGAGGTAAGTTCTGTAGATATCGGTGATTATCACGGAGGTAAGTTCGGTATATACCGGTGATTATCATGGAGGTAAGTTCGGTATATACCGGTGATTATCATGGAGGTAAGTTCTGTAGATACCGGTGATTATCACGGAGGTAAGTTCTGTAGATATCGGTGATTATCACGGGGTAAGTTCTGTAGATATCGGTGATTATCACGGAAGTAAGTTCTGTAGATATCGGTGATTATCACGGAGGTAAATTCTGTAGATATCGGTGATTATCACGGAGGTAAGTTCTGTAGATATCGGTGATTATCACGGAGGTAAGTTCTGTAGATATCGGTGATTATCATGGAGGTAAGTTCTGTATACATGTATATCGGTGATTATCACGGGGTAAGTTCTGTAAATACCAGTGATATGATTCATTCTTCCATTACATTGTTAGAAATTTGACAGTTCATTGGTGATTTTGCAGGTTATTTACATAATGGCAGGAATAGGGTACCGTCCAAAGTTTTTCAAAGAGTATTTCCGAATTGTCGAAAAGTCGGAGAGCTTCGGAAATCCCATTATTGATCGATTTCCCACGAACCACAAGGACGTCATGTCGGTAGCACCAGCGCATGTGGAAACAATGAAGAAATGTCATCTTCTCTCCGAGCATCCGACGAACGGAGAGGTGTTCAAGACCATCGCTACACTGAAGTTATCTGCAATGTATTTAAGGAAACGAAACACACTGCAATCCTTAGATAGGACCAAAGAATCCCCTGAAGTGGCCATAGAAAATTTGGATATCATGATGGCGGCTCGCAAAGGTTACATTGGAAAGAGTAACAATATGAAAGTGGGACATAGCGATGAAGTTGTGTAAAGAATTTCTACATAACGGACATTTTATACAGCTCAGGTTCTGTATTTCAGATTTATGGCCTGGATAGATCTGTCTTTATTTGTAACTCATGTACAACCATTACGGTAAAGTGTGAATAATGAATAAAATATTGTAGTATAGAAATATGAGAGAGAGAGAGAGAGAGAGAGAGAGAGAGAGAGAGAGAGAGAGAGAGAGCACAGGGGCGGATCCAGGAATTGTGGTTACGGGGGGCGCCACTTTATGAGGCAGGGGGTCTGGGGGCCGCCTTGAGGGCCCAGGGGGCGAAGCCCCCGGAAGCTCCTGGATTTTGCAGGTTTTATAGAGCTTGAAATACGTCTCCTATTTAGTCATTTCTACTATTTTCTATCATTTCTTATAAGGTGAAATTAATAAAAATGACGAAAAATTTTAAGGGTTTTTGGAAAAAATTAAGTTCTCCCAATAAAATATTTCAAGAAATCGAAAGATTTTGTTATTCATTTCTCCGGGAGTGGAAGAAATTCTTGCTTCTTTTATCGTTTAGTACATTTTTCTAAACAAGATACCACAATTTACCTTAAATTTGAAAATTTTAAGGAGGGGTGGTGGTGGCTGCGCCCCCCTTAACTCCGCCACTGGAGAGAGAGAGAGAGAGAGAGAGAGAGAGAGAGAGAGAGAGAGAGAGAGAGAGAGAGAGAGATATTTTGTTTCGCTTCGTCTGCTTCTGTTCTAGGTCAGGCTTGACGTTTCTTTTCTTGCCTTGCATTGGATGACCTATTTTTCTATTTCAAAAGAGTATATTTTTGTACGTTATTTGGTATGAATTCTCACAATGCCACACTTCATTTCTAAGTAAAAAAAGAATTCAGTGAGATGAATTATTCATTGATAATTCATGCCTCACTCATCAAAGTGGAAATAAATATCTGTGACGCTATTTACTCTATATTTATTAAATTGTTTTCCTGTTTATCTGAATCCAAGTACAGAAAGCCAGTCATTGGTGTGCAGTGCCATGGCTACCCGGATGTATCTACAGGAAGAAAAATCATATTACATGTATATAATCGATTTTCTCCACTCTAATTATTGAGTAATACCTGGTGATTGATTTTAGTGTATTGAAAACCACCCTCCAGAAAGAGGCGCTGTAATATTTATGAAGGTTTTATCGCTAAGCTGCATGTACAGGTACCGTGACTCTGGTATTTTACGTATGTTTAGTGTTATAAATCTATCTAGCATATTTATATATAAATAAATGTGATGCTTTGTCACTTAAAACAGAAATAGGAAGAAAAAAGAAAGAAAATGAAATTGGTGAGTCCATGCTTGTTCTATGAGACGTATGTATATAGGCTAGTGTCAGATTACCTCTCCAGTCCTTAAAAGTAATGAAGGCTAGGCCCCGAAGAGGCCGGGGTCCACTGCTGAATGGAGAGGTACGAGGGTATTGACCTATTTAAAATCCACCCCTTTAGTTTAAATATAACTATGATTTACTCATATATATTAAATGAATCATTCCATGAAATATAAAGATACCATTAAATATTATAAATAGAAGTTGCTGTCCTTTAAAAAAGTAGTGCAGTGTTAGGCATGCGTTTCTGACATAAACTTAATATTCCAGGTCGAAATAAAAATGTATTTTACAACAGAGTTTTTAAAATCGTAAAACATGTACCGTTAACTATTTCATGAGAAGTTTCATTGCTTGAACTGTTATGTTATATAGACCTAATGGATATGAAATATTTGTAGCTCGAACATTTATCAATTGAGTGTTAAGAATCAAGAGTTAATCCTTGTATTACATCTGGACCCAAAAGTTCAAATTCAACAGGGGTCACTATATGGTCAAGATAATAACGTTAGAATTTAATACCTTATTAATGATATAAATCTGGCAACGAAATATCTTGATCCAATCATGATATACATGTAATTCTGGCAAAAAATATTGATGCTAACAAGCTTGAATGTCGCTTTTTCGTTTCAAAAGCTATATAAAGCGCATCTTCACAAATGATGTTCATTTTAACAATATATTACTTCCTTTGCTGAGCGTTGCTATGGTGAATATGTCGTCTATGTAGAAATGAATAATTTAAACTCCATAACATCAATTGTTTTAAATTCAAAAATCAGTTTTTAGTATTCTTTTAAAAAAGAATGCTAAAACTTTTTAGCAAACCATACTGTACGTTTTATTTCTTTCTTTTGACAATTGTTTATAGGAGATTGCTTGTTGTGATAAACATGTACTTGTGTATGGGCATGCTGACCCCCCCCCCCCCAAAAAAAACCCCACACATGTGTACGGTCACGTGCTACCCTAGGTTCCAGACTATAAATAAAGGTCGCGTCATGAAGCTCATGTGCAATTGTACATGAGAAGAAAAGGAAAGGGCCGAACGAAGTTCCAATTGGCTCCGGTGAAAATGTACACTTGTGCATGCGCAAGCTGACCTTTACCTATAGCAGTGTATTGGTAACTGTGAATATTATCAAACACTCGTGAAGAGTCTCAGCAAATGTTGGAATTTCACTTGGTCACTATAAAAACTTGCAGTTCTCTCTATAGAATAGAATATGATTTATTTCCAAATTAGGGCCCTCTCGGGCATACAGCATTGTTAACATTTCAATGTGCAATGTTTATTTAAAAAATGATGATAAAAAGAAAAGATCAAAACAAGAGCAAAATATGCACTATTAAAATTAGTATTAGCAATGTTCATACATGATACATTTTGAACATGATAATACTTATTTGTATTACATGTAAGTACCACCGTGTATCCTAATGCAAAACAGTCAGAAATACACACAGAAAAAATAAAAAATATATACATGTACATAACAACACTACATGTAATAATAGTAAAGGTAGTATAAGTACTTATTATATACTTTCAATTTCATCTCTTCTTTTTTCTTTAAAAGTTTGCGGGCATATATCACACGATATATGCCCGGAAACATTCCGGCCCGCAAACATTACGTCACAATCAGATTTCTACGTCGTTAATTTTCAATTTTTTCGTGTTTTTCATCTTTTACTCAGTTAAACCGATAAAGTTATTGTTAAAAATAAAATTATTGTTAGTTTCTAAATGAAAGAGAAAGTATATAATAAAAAGGTTATAGACTTTGTATGGAAATATGACGACCTCGTTTTTTGTCGCGAACGGACCTCGCAAGCTCGGTCCGTGTACGCCCCAAAAAACTCGGTCGTCATATTTTCCCATACAAAGTCTATAACCTATAAATATGATTAATACTCCACTGTAATGCAAAAGATACCACGGGACGGTGCATGTGCAAATATGGTTTCATATGGTTCACACATAATATACACTAATACTAGTAGTATGAGCTTAGACAATGTACATAACATGAGACATTACTTGATGTAATATATGTAAGTACCACCGTGTATCCTAATGCAAAACAGTCAGAAATGCACACAGGAAGAAAATAATAACAATATATGCAATGACACATAATAATAGTAAAAGGCACGTAGTACAAGTACATATGATTGCCTGTAATGCAAAAGATACCACGGGACGGTGCATTGGTACTACGTCAACATGTCATGTTTACAATGGGTGCATAATTATGTATAAACATATTGGTTTGAAATTTCACATGCTTCATTTTATATTGCTTCTTTAATCAAATCGCAAAGGCCTACAAGTACATCAGTATTTTCACAATTGAGTAACCATATTAATCTATTCATGTTATCAAGACTGGAAAAATGTTCACATTGTTGTTTTATAATTTTATACATGTTCTGCCTGAGTGAGTTAAAAGCTGAACATTCAAAAATTAGATGAATTTCATCACCAATTTTACAAGAAGAACACTTTGTACAAAATCTTAAATGTCTAGGGATTCCTGAATAACGACCTCGTTCTATTGGTAAATTATGCGCTGATGTACGTAATCTTGCAAGTGTTTTACGTTGTGCAGGTGGTAAGAGTGTTAAGTAGTTTTCAAAAACAAAATTAGTTTTAAATTGAACATAAGTTTCAAGTTTTCCATATTGTAAACTTCTGATATATCCCCATTCTTTCAAATAATGATTGCATAACAATTCCTCACATTTTTTCTTAAAAATTGATAGGTTATTGATTGCAATATGATTGTTTCTAATTCCAACAATTCCAAATAACTTTTGTACGACACCATACCATGACTGCGATTTTAATGTACAAGCATTATACTTACTTTGCATGTATGCAGCATTTAGTAGAGGAAAAGAAGTACCCAGATTTTCTAATCTGTTTACATATTTTATTATTAACCTGCCAAGTTCGGATAGTGTTGCAAAGTTTGATTTTTTTCTATGAAGACCTAGAATAAATTTACAGAATTTTACATGGAGGTTTTCACATTTTAATTTAGAGTAAAAATCATATAAGGAGATATCATTGGGATTGAAAAAAGAAGGGCGATTAAAAATTCCCCAAATCTCACTGCCATAGAGTAAAATTGGCTTGATTGTGTGATCAAAGACATGAACGGATGTTTTAATGCTAGGTTGTAATGATAAAAAATCTTTATGTAATTTGAAATATGCTTTCTTTGCCCTTTTGTACAGATCCTCTTGAGCATTAGAAAAATTTCCAGCTATATTGAAATATATTCCCAAATATATGTAAGAGGGGACACACTATATTTCCCTTTTCTCCAAAATAAAATTTTGCTTGAGAAATCTTCCTGCCTTGTTAAAGATTAAAACTTTAGTTTTATCAATATTGACTTTCAAGCACCAATCAGAACAAAATTTTTTGCAATTTATCAAGGTTACATTGTAAGCCAACTGCTGACTGTGACAGTAATATTACATCATCTGCATACATTAAACAGTGTATTATTTTATTGTTTAGAACTATTGAGTCACTTGCATTTTTCAAGTACTCTGGCAAGTCATTGATAAATATATTAAACAAGTTGGGACTGAGGTTGTCTCCCTGTTTTACACCGAATTTAATTTGGAAAAAGTCTGTATGGTGACTTTTTATCTTAATGCATGATTTACTGTTATTGTACATATTTTTAATAAGCATATAAAATTGAGTTCCAACACATAATTTGAGTAGTTTGTATTTGATACCCGAGTGTATGACAGTATCAAATGTAAAACTTATACGGTACCAATTTTGATGCACCAGATGCGCATTTCGACAAATAATGTCTCTTCAGTGATGCTCAACCGAAATGTTTGAAACGCTTTTCTAAAATCTACAAAACAAGCATATACTCGCCCCTCTTTATAACGGCAATAAGTTTCAATGATATTTTAAAGAATAAACATGTGGTCTGATGTCCTCGCAGATTTTGTGAAACCAATCTGGCATTCATTAATTATTTATGCTTTTCAAGAAATTTGTCTAGCCTCCTATTGAGGATACTATCTAATTATTTACCCATTGCACTAGTTATGGTTATTCCACGATAATTGTTTGGGTCGTGAGCATCACCAGACTTATGTAGTAAAGTTATAATACCAGATGACCATTGCTTAGGATATAAATACCTCCCAATAAACAGCTATTAAATAGTTTATGCACGCTATCGATAAGTGCAGTTTGTCCATGTTTCAGCATGTGATTAGTTATTCTATCTAATCCTGGAGTTTTGTTACATTTTAATTTACAGATTGTTTCAGAGATTTCTGTTTTAGAAATCCGAAAGTCTAATTCATTAAAACATGCTTTAGATTCAAGTTTAGATAATTGTTCATCCAAACTAGCAATGCGAGATTTGAAAGAATCTGTAACAGTATTTAACATAATGAAATGATGTAGCCCATCTTTAGAAGATATTTGGGATCCTTTGTCATCCACTTTCTCATCTGAGAGTTTCTTTATCAATTCCCAATACATTTTCGGATTATTATCATGCAGTTCATCGATCTTTTCAAGCATGCTGTTTTTGAACTGTCTACATTTAAATTTCCTAAGTTTTGCATAGTTTCTCCTAAGTTTAAAGAAGCGTCCTTTTCTCTTTCAGAGATTGTTTAGCTGCAGATAGTATAATGGATGTCAAATTATCACAGGCTTTGTCTATTGAACTTTGTGTGTTTCAATAATTTGATCATTCACAAAATAATTTAATGTTTTGCTTAATTCAGTGCTGCTAAGTGCTAAACAAAACTTCTCAGCAGAATTATTACCCCATATAAACTTGAGTTTCAACTGAAATACAGGCAGTTAATCACATATTTTAAAAGCAAAATCAGCACATATTTGCCATTCTAGTACTGAATGACAATCAGAGAATATGGGGTGGAACTGATTTACATGAAAATATAAAAAACATGGTAATATTTTCTCAGAGGCTATCACATAGTCTACCACACTAGCACCCTTTGTTGTATAACAGGTGAATCTTCCAAAACAACCTCCGAATACTCTGCCATTTAATATTCTTAGTTGATTACCAATACACAAGTCTAATAATTGTTTACCTCTTGCATCAATTGTCTCATCTTGACCTGTACGCTCCCTAATATTTCTATCAGATTGATAATTAACATGAGATGGTACATATAGACAATTGTCATTGGATATAAAATCATTTTCCTGTGACACTCTTGCATTAAAGTCCCCACATAATATAACATATCCAAACTTGGAGTATCTATTGACATCTTTTTCAATGGAGTCCTGTTTATCTATTTGTAAAGCCTTATCATATGAGGATATTAATGGTGGAATATATATCACACAGATATAAATCATTTTCAAAGCCAAAGAAATCTATATTGTGACCAAGTAGGTGTTTCCATGGTAGATAGGAACCCACAAGGATATGAATGACAATTATCAAATATGTACAAAGTACAAACATCTTCCTAACCGAACACAGTTATTGTACACTCAGATTTGATGAATGTAATTTCACTAGTGACAAGTTTGAGACAACATAGTCTTGTCAAATGACTATATGAAAGGTGAAGATAACGAACAGTGATAACTCCTATAAGCAATACAAAATTGAGAATTGGGCAAACACGTACCCCTGGACACACCAGAGGTGGGATCAGCTGCCTAGAAGGAGTAAGCATCCCCTGTCGACCGGTCACACCCGCCGTGAGCTCTATATCCTGATCAGGTAAACGGAGTTATCCGTAGGCAAAATCAGTGGGCCAAGAACGGCCTAACACGTCAGACAGCATTTGACCCAATGATAGGTTGTATTGACGAACTAGATCGTTATATAACGACCATAGAATTTGCGAAATGCTGACTTCAATCGAGACTGTTGAAACCCCTGTACATCAACTTGTTTGTCAGTAGCCTGCCTTGATTTAAAAACTGACTATACGCAGAACAAGCTCTTGCGTATCGAATCAGTTAGAGATATAAACACCATATACAGGTGATAATGGAATATCGCTACATAAATATGGGAAGATGACGATGGAGAAGCTGAAATCATTCCGTTTGTCATACAGTTGAGTTGTCAGTTGCCGTTAATATCTACTTTCAATAATAAATGTACGACTCTGTGGTGTCTTTTATTTCGAGTTCACTGGGATATATCGAATCGACATATGAATGGAAGTTATTATTGGTTAATAGACAAAACGTCGTCGCTATATCTAAATATCGAATTGAAGGCCACAGCATGAAATTTTATTCTTCTCACCAAGAAGTTTTTGAATAAATTCTGCTGCATATGAATATAGAAACAGGTCAGCTATATTATTTTTTACAGGATCACGAATTATCTCATGTCGGCACGTGTATACATATCATAAACTGTGAACAATGGTGTCTGAAATATAACTCAGAGATAAAGGTATCTAAACAAGGTCAAAGATGCAAAAATAGAAAATACTACTATAATGTATGAATAGAATAAAATTCTTTATTTCCAAATTAGGGCTCATGAGGCATGACATATAACATTTATGATTTCACACACATATTATTATTGACGAGACATTATTTGTCGAAATGCGCATCTGGTGCATCAAAATTGGTACCGTATACGTTTTACATTATGACCCCTGGGTCGAGGCCTCTGCTGGTGGACTGTTAGTCCCCGAGGGTCTCTACAGCCCAGTAGCTTAGTACTTCGTTACTAGCTTGAAAATACGGATGTATATTTAATTGCTGTTATAAAATTTAGAAATTCATTACAAAATTAAGGATTATCTCCCTCATGCATAGCTCTTATCCTTGGACGTATTTGGCTCCACTTTTTTGGCATGCTGGTTTTGGCTATATTTAGCTCCAAAACTTCATAGTTATTTTGGACTTCAAACATTTCGGTTGAGCATCACTGAAGAGACATTATTTGTCGAAATGCGCATCTGGTGCATCAAAATTGGTACCGTATACCTTTTACACACACACACACACACACACACACACACACACACACACACACACACATATATATATATATATATAATATATATTCAATAAATTATTTTTTCTTGGTATCGGGGTAGAATAAAGTAAAAAAATAAAATCCAATGCTCAAACTTTTATCTATAGCGCTTTCTCCCTGCAGGCTTGTCAGTAGATTTTTAAACAATGTAAACAAGTTCCATTATGACGTCATCCTCGTGACGTTATGTGGGCTACGTTAAACATAATGCAGTCATGATTGTGACGTCAGAACATTATACAATGTTAATGTTAGGCACTTTTAAAAAATACAGACATATTTTAAACAGTTCCGTCTATAAGTTTTAAGCGCCTCTAAATTCCTGTACATTAAAGGAGACATTCAATGTAAAATATACATGTTAAATAACATGAAGTAAAAATATTAACAGTTTAGTTTCGGCTTAAACAGTTTTATGAAATAGTTTTCCTTGGCTTTGCGTAATTGTTCATTTTCCTCTTTTACTTTGTAAAATGGGAAAATATAAAAACTGCCTTCCCCGCACGAATCAAAGTGGCCGCTACACGGTGTGTTTCTTATTGTAGGATCTCTGATCTGTTGTTTATGTACACGAACACGGTCAGCCAATTTGGTTCCTGTTTGTCCTATATAGTTTTCTCCACATGTAGGGCACGTCATACAATAAAGTAGATTTTTAGATTTACACGTCATAGTTGAATTTACTTTGAAGTTCATTCCGTTTTTGAAAGTTATGGAGTGGCCGGTTTGTATAAATTGGCAAGTACCGCATCGTGGATCCTCGCATTTGAAGACTGCTGGTTTTTCGGGGTTTGATGTAAATTTGGCTTTAGTGAGAATGTTTTTTCAAATTTGGTGGTTGACGTCTGCTATGGAGTATATCCGTGGGTTGAATGAGGTCATTTAATGTTTCTGATTGTTGAAGAATAGGGAATAACTGCTTTGCTGTTTTAAATATGTTGTGATTTCTCGGGTTGTGTGTAAGAACGAAAGGAATTTTGTTGTTGGTTTCTTCATGTTGTTTAGTAGTTCGCAATTCTGTGATGGGAGTTTCTTTAGCCTTTTGTATAGCTGTTTCAATTAATTTTGGTGGGTATTTCTGTCTGCATAAAAATGTCTTAAGTTCAGATAATCTTGTATTTCTGCGATCCTCATCTATTACTATTGTGCAAATTCTCCGGGCCATGTTAAAAGGGATGTTTCGTTTGGTGTGAGATGGATGGCATGAGTTAAACATCAAATATTGATGGGAATCTGTATTCTTGTAGTAGAGATCTGTTATGATTTTCATCCCCTCCTTTACAATCAGGATGTCTAAAAATGGTAATTCATTTTCGTTAATTTCCATTGTAAATTGTATGTTATTGTGTAGGTGATTTAGCATGTTGTGGAAGTGTTGTAGATCTTGTAAAGATTTGGTCCAAAAAATAAAGCAATCATCCAAATAGCGTTTCCAGTTATTCTCAATATACAGGCCAAATTCTTCTCCAAAAGCTGATTTGCATTCTGTAAATAGTTTTTCCTCAAGAAAGCCCAAAACTAAAGTTGCGTAAGTGGGGGCTACTTTTGTTCCCATGGCTGTTCCTTTTGTTTGAAGAAAGTATTTGTTATCAAAAAAGAAATGATTATTTTCCAAAACTATTTTGATTCCTTCCAGGATAAATTCCTTTGAACATCTTGATTGCAATACACCTTGATGTTTATCAATCCAGAAGGAAATGGCTTCTATACCCAAGTTGTGTGGAATATTTGTATACAAACTTATGACATCAAAACTCACCAATTTTGTATTTTCTTCAACGATTTTAGGAATGTGGTTTAAGAAATCCATGTCGTCCCGAATATAACTCGGAACTAATTTGCAGATGGGTTTTAGTATGATATCTAGGAAATTACTAAGTCTTTGTGTTGGACAAGAAGGGCCAGCTACGATTGGGCGTAGTTTAAGGTCTGTTGGGCGCGGTATTTTGATGTATGGTTCACATGATTTCTGTATTCCGTTTTGAATTTGCTTAGACTTGTGGATTTTTGGTAGTCCATAAAAATTACTTGTTTTTATCTCAAAATTGAGTAAGAATGCTGCTTCTTTTTCCGTTAAATTGTCGGAGAATGTTGATATATATTTCCTTATCCTAGACATAGTTTTATTATCTTCATTCGAAGGTAGTTCTCGATAGAAGTTTATATCATTTAATTGTTCTAGGACCATTTCCTTGTAGTGGTCTTTTTCCATAATAACAATTGCTCCACCTTTGTCAGCCTCCTTTATGATAATAGTATCATCACTAGTGAGAATTTTTAATGCTGTTCTCTCATTTGTTGAAATGTTTTCTCGCACATGGAAATCAATATGACTGTTATATGCTGAATTTTTTAAACAATTTATATAATCATCTAGGTGTTTGTTTCTGTTTGGATTTGGCCTAAAATTACTTTTGTTTCTGACTAGGGATTCATCACTGTTATTTGAATTTTGAAAATATTCTCTGAGTCTGAGCTTTCGACAAAATTCCTCAGACAGAAATACCCACCAAAATTAATTGAAACAGCTATACAAAAGGCTAAAGAAACTCCCATCACAGAATTGCGAACTACTAAACAACATGAAGAAACCAACAACAAAATTCCTTTCGTTCTTACACACAACCCGAGAAATCACAACATATTTAAAACAGCAAAGCAGTTATTCCCTATTCTTCAACAATCAGAAACATTAAATGACCTCATTCAACCCACGGATATACTCCATAGCAGACGTCAACCACCAAATTTGAAAAAACATTCTCACTAAAGCCAAATTTACATCAAACCCCGAAAAACCAGCAGTCTTCAAATGCGAGGATCCACGATGCGGTACTTGCCAATTTATACAAACCGGCCACTCCATAACTTTCAAAAACGGAATGAACTTCAAAGTAAATTCAACTATGACGTGTAAATCTAAAAATCTACTTTATTGTATGACGTGCCCTACATGTGGAGAAAACTATATAGGACAAACAGGAACCAAATTGGCTGACCGTGTTCGTGTACATAAACAACAGATCAGAGATCCTACAATAAGAAACACACCGTGTAGCGGCCACTTTGATTCGTGCGGGGAAGGCAGTTTTTATATTTTCCCATTTTACAAAGTAAAAGAGGAAAATGAACAATTACGCAAAGCCAAGGAAAACTATTTCATAAAACTGTTTAAGCCGAAACTAAACTGTTAATATTTTTACTTCATGTTATTTAACATGTATATTTTACATTGAATGTCTCCTTTAATGTACAGGAATTTAGAGGCGCTTAAAACTTATAGACGGAACTGTTTAAAATATGTCTGTATTTTTTAAAAGTGCCTACCATTAACATTGTATAATATTCTGACGTCACAATCATGACTGCATTATGTTTAACGTAGCCCACATAACGTCACGAGGATGACGTCATAATGGAACTTGTTTACATTGTTTAAAAATCTACTGACGAGCCCGCAGGGAGAAATCGCTATAGATAAAAGTTTGAGCATTGGATTTTATTTTTTTACTTTATATATATATATATATATATATATATATATATATATATATATATATGCACAAACATAGTA
Source organism: Ostrea edulis (assembly GCF_947568905.1). Taxonomy (NCBI): domain Eukaryota; kingdom Metazoa; phylum Mollusca; class Bivalvia; order Ostreida; family Ostreidae; genus Ostrea; species Ostrea edulis. The sequence goes on from NC_079169.1 coordinate 20,681,262, forward strand.
TGATAACAAACAGAATAAACTCTTGTTCAGATTCTACAACATAAAATATGGCGTGAATGTTTAAGAAATAAGGTATCATTTAAAAATATTTATCGGGATATAAATACGGGTTGGTCACGTGATCAAATTCCATAAAACCCGAAGGGCTTTATGGAAAATTTGATCATGTACCAACTCGTATTTATATCCCGATAAATATTTTAAAATGATATCTTATTACTTATATTTACATTTTTGGTCGGTAACATTGCTGAATTGTGTTAACAACACGTTTCCATACATTTCAAATTGTTGACGTCCACAACGAAGCGTCATAGATGTTCAAAATGACGACAACACAAAACAAAGTTCTATAAAATGAAGAACTGTTTTAATTATTAAGACGCTAGAAAGCAAGTATATCAACATATACTTATACATTAACTCGGGAGTATATAATGGAAAACTCTTCCATGTGTCTAATTTTAGGGGGTGGGGGAATTATGATTTAAACGGGGATGCGCAGTGTTACACTTAGAGTTGTGATGCGCTTTGACTTTTGAAAAGTGAAGACGTTGAAGACCGACTTTGAAAGATATTCTGTGGATATTACGGAGTTAACAGAAGACTGAGATGGAGGAACATGAAGAACAGGGCGGCAGTCGTCAGGTGTAGGCAAATTATTTATAGACAGGACAGCTCGACAGAGGACGCAGCTCAGATGAATCTCCGGAAAGAACTGAACATCGCAGAGAATGTGGAACTGCACGAAGGTAAGGGACGGTTTGGATTTGGATATGTAATTATTGATAGACATGAGCTCACTGAACGCTTCTTTTGACTCGATAATTTTTTGTAATAGGTTGTTAACGACGCCTCGCTTCGATGTCCCGACATAAACTTGGAAACCGACATCAAGCACTATGGCTGCTGTGGCACGGAAGCAGTGTGGTGTGTAGGTCTTAATGCACTTTGACGACTTATCGGCCATACATCCTGTGAACGACGTTTTTGCTAAAGCCTAATGTCATCGTCTAGCAGTAGGTACAATTCCGCATCACCGATGACCAAGGTGAAGTAGCAGACGAAATTTTAGACATACATTAGGCCTAGTAGGCTAGTAACTAAAGACATTGTTTACAGTTATGATTTTATCAATTATTGATGAAAGTCCACTGCTTGGAATACAAATAAAACCGTAAATACATTTTGTGGTGTTGATTTCATCTATTGAAAGATTTCTGTAGTAAGTGAGAGCGATTGCTAGATGTGTATTGCCTTAGTAAAAGTAGTACCTGTTACCTACTTTTAACAAATGTTCATACGCACAGCCGTGACCTCTGTTGACCCCGTAGTAGATTTATCCAGAAATAAATACGTATTGCTTGTAATAGTGCTATGTAGTAGAAAACAGTTGCAAATGTAAATATTTGTTGTTTAAACTTGTTATAAATTCTATAAGTTTATAATATTGAGTCTTTAAGTGATGAATATGACTTAAGTTTATTATATTGTGATGAACAAAGCTGCAAGGAATTGTGCTCAAATAAGATAAGGTACATACGATGCACTATATACAGAAGTACTGACAAAGATATCAAATCTGTCTTAACTGAGTAAATCTATGTACATACATAACGTAGGTAAACAACAGCATGCATGTGTAATACTTCTGAAGAATAAAATAATCTACTTTCTATTCTGGGTTCTCTCTTCCACCAATAAAAACTGGGCGCCACCAGATAACTGAAAAAATCGTTGAGTGTGGCGGAAAATCATATATCACGAGTCCTCGGAGATGACCTTAAAAACGGATGTCCCCGGTGTCACATTAGGTGTGGCACGCTAAAGAACTCTCACCGCTCAATGGTCGTAAGCGGTATTGGTGACGTCTCCATATGAATGAAAACGTTAAACAAGATACAATAAATCAATCAATACATATACTCTAAAAACAAATAACATTGTTGAAATTGATCGTTGTTGCTTAATTTATTTTCTTTTCATCGAGCATTTATCAAAAACCCAACCATTGTTTCGGTAGTCGTTTTCACACATAAATTTACCTATTTCAGAAATTGCGAACAAAAATTGAATTCTTCTATTATAAAAAAAATGTTAGAAAGGAAGCTTTGTTCTACACAGTCCAGCAATAGAAGAAAACCATATTTATTATTACATTCAGAGTGATGAAAAACCTAATGTGCGTATCTATAGACGAATATGTCTGACAAGTACCATTAAACATTGCTTGCCTTCACTCTTGCACAAAGATGACAATTTTTTTTATAGATGATATCATAATTAGCATTTGCTATATTCGTATGTGGAGACTACAACTGACCCAAGGGCATTTACCTGACTGCGATATGAACCTTGAAAGTATAGCCCTCAAATTATGTATTGACTGCACTCAAAATCAACATGGGAATTTATAGAATTTCTTAATGAGAGTAGATTCTGTGTATTGAATACAATGCACAGCTGTCTAACATTGGTGAGTTGCTCTGTAATTTATACGAGATTGAACGATTGGTATAGGTTAAACAACGTTTCACAAAGATATCGAAACTAGTACTGAAAATCATAGATATTGGAAAATGTTATAGATCTGTAGGACTGCTGTAAATTAGAATAGAGACGGGACGAAACAATGGCAATCATTAGATAACAGAGTATATACATGTATATTGTAGTATGTGTTCTTTAAATTATACATATTTCAATGTATAATTTAGATCACATCATATTTTTTCCAATAACAAATTTTCCTCGACAGACTTTTAAACTTATAATGTAGAGGCAGTCTCCGTTGTACGGTAAATGCTTTGCGTAATTTACATGTTTGTCTGACGTGTTTCAGCCGCTCTTCACGTACTGGTTTGGACTACGGATTACTCTGTTTACCTGATCATGATATTGGGCTCACGGCGGGTGTGACCGGTCAACAGGGGATGCTTACTCCTCCAAGAAACCTGATCTCACCTCTGGTATATCCAGGGGTCCTTGTTTGCCCAACTCTCTATTTTGTATTGCTTATAAGTTATGAGATTGATCACTGTTCTTTTCATTTAACCATCTCGAGAGCATGTATCTCTGCCGGTGGGCGATCTGTCCCTGATGATACTTGTCGCTAGATATTAGTTCCTTTAAGAATATAAACAACAACGAGACAATACTGGCTGACACGTCGCCCAGTATAAAAAGGTGTCACTCTGTGGAGTCTATAAGGGACACAGGCTCCAACAGTTTGGTTGGTGTCCCTCGAATTATCCTTCGGGATATCAAAGATTTATCGTATGTACAGTCAAATAATAATCAGCTTTGGTACAGAAATCAAAATTCACACACCCAAATTAAAGATCGTCATGTTCCTTTAAGAGATATCTTTATGATTCCTTTTCAGATCTCGTGTGCTAGATTTCAAAATGTTCCGTAAAAAATTGTATAACTTGTGATATACTGATCACTAGAAATTCATTTAGTAGTAATCTCACCGGAAGTAGTTTCTGTACCAAAACTTTTGATAATTTGACTTGTAAATCTTCTAACGTTGTTTATGCTATTGAATGTAACCTATGCGGCTTAATTTATATTGGAGAAACTAAGGGTTCACTTCATTAAAGGAATATCGGGGCACAAATTTCAAATAAATAATGGTGGTACATGTAACCAACTTCTTTACAAGCATTTTAATGCACCGGACCACTCCAAACTGTCCACTAAGGTAAGGATTTTGGAGAAAAAAATTACCATCACACAAATAGTCCAACATTACGTACCCCTTTCCGTAGACAACGAGAAGATCACTGGAACAGGACTCTATGTACCGCATTTCATACGGATGCAATGATAATGTATATGTTGTGGGAAATTTGACTAGTCCACAAGGAAATAACGTGAATGTGATAGGACTCTTTCCCAATACTCAAAGATTGAAACGTAGTCATGGGCATCGTTCATATAAAAGACCAAGTATAAATGATGTCACATTTGATTCACTTTTACCTTACGTCAACAGACAATTGGGTCCACATCATATTCGTGCCAAACTTTACTCTGTTCCATTGAGAGTTTAACATACATCATTTCAAGAAGTCATAACTAGTCTATACTTGGATTTTTCAACACCTGAATATAGAATGAACTTTATGATTATGGATGTTGCCAATCACAGGCTCTTTAAACCACCACGGGTCATGACTAATATTCCTTCCAAATCGTGCCACCAGTACCTTAAGCTCAAATTACAAACAAATGAATAGATGCCGTCAACATAAGCAACATTCTTCGTCATAAAAGAGTTCAGTCTTGTATTCCAACTATTTCAAGTCCAAGTCTACACCCTGTCTTTCCTACAAATATACTTCTACTATTGCATTCAAACTTTTCAATTATTAAAGGGACTGATTCACGATTTTACCCAAAATTTTGTTTTTCACTTTTAATGATCAAAATCTACTGTCTAATGTGTTTGAAAGATTTCATATGAAAATTAAGGTTAACATCATCATAGAAGCTCATTTTAGAGAGTTTATTCTTTGTTTTGTAAACAAAGATTGCGGTATGCTATTGTTTACGACATTTTCAAAAGAAATAGATATCGATCTAAGTTTATTATATCTTTCACATTTCAAGCGTTTTGGGGGTAAAATGTGTCGTCTAAAAGTTAAAATTTGTGACTATGCAAAATTAAGATCCATTATATTACAAAATTAATATTTCACTTGTTTGTTTGTTTACATAATAAGACTCGAGTCTTTGTTTACATAACACATATTTAAGGCTAAAATATTGCTTTTATTCTGGCATTCAGAAGGTCAAACGTTTGGCTGTCAACATTAAATGAGTTATATTTTTAAAGTTTAACATAAAAAATGAAAAATATTTTTATCAAAAATCGTGAACCAGTCCTTAACAAACTTTGCAGTACCTAGATATAGACCATCTTATACTTAACCCACCTACGTGTTCTTGTTCTTCATATTCTTTCAACTATAGTCCAGCTGGACACGTCATTACTGGTGATGTAGACATATAGTCCAGCTGGACACGTCATTACTGGTGATGTTGATATATAGTCCAGCAGGACACGTCATTACTGGTGATGTAGATATATAGTCCAGCTGGACACGTCATTACTGGTGATGTAGACATATAGTCCAGCTGGACATGTCATTACTGGTGATGTAGACATATAGTCCAGCTGGACATGTCATTACTGGTGATGTAGACATATAGTCCAGCTGGACATGTCATTACTGGTGATGTAGATATATAGTCCAGCTGGACATGTCATTACTGGTGATGTAGACATATAGTCCAGCTGGACAGGTCATTATTGGTGATGTTGATATATAGTCCAGCTGGACATGTCATTACTGGTGATGTAGATATATAGTCCAGCTGGACATGTCATTACTGGTGATGTAGATATATAGTCCAGCTGGACACGTCATTACTGGTGATGTAGACATATAGTCCAGCTGGACATGTCATTACTGGTGATGTAGACATATAGTCCAGCTGGACATGTCATTACTGGTGATGTAGACATATAGTCCAGCTGGACATGTCATTACTGGTGATGTAGACATATAGTCCAGCTGGACAGGTCATTATTGGTGATGTTGATATATAGTCCAGCTGGACATGTCATTACTGGTGATGTAGATATATAGTCCAGCTGGACATGTCATTACTGGTGATGTAGATATATAGTCCAGCTGGACACCTCATTACTGGTGATGTTGATATATAGTCCAGCTGGACATGTCATTACTAGTGATGTAGATATATAGTCCAGCTGGACACGTCATTACTGGTGATGTTGATATATAGTCCAGCAGGACACGTCATTACTGGTGATGTTGATATATAGTCCAGCTGGACACGTCATTACTAGTGATGTAGATATATAGTCCAGCTGGACACGTCATTACTGGTGATGTTGATATATAGTCCAGCTGGACATGTCATTACTAGTGATGTAGATATATAGTCCAGCTGGACACGTCATTACTGGTGATGTTGATATATAGTCCAGCTGGACATGTCATTACTGGTGATGTTGATATATAGTCCAGCTGGACACGCCATTACTGGTGATGTTGATATATAGTCCAGCAGGACACGTCATTACTGGTGATGTTGATATATAGTCCAGCTGGACATGTCATTACTGGTGATGTTGATATATAGTCCAGCTGGACACCTCATTACTGGTGATGTTGATATATAGTCCAGCTGGACACGTCATTACTGGTGATGTTGATATATAGTCCAGCTGGACACGTCATTACTGGTGATGTTGATATATAGTCCAGCTGGACACGTCATTACTGGTGATGTTGATATATAGTCCAGCTGGACACCTCATTACTGGTGATGTTGATATATAGTCCAGCTGGACACGTCATTACTGGTGATGTTGATATATAGTCCAGCTGGACACCTCATTACTGGTGATGTTGATATATAGTCCAGCTGGACACGTCATTACTGGTGATGTTGATATATAGTCCAGCTGGACATGTCATTACTGGTGATGTTGATATATAGTCCAGCTGGACACGTCATTACTGGTGATGTTGATATATAGTCCAGCTGGACACCTCATTACTGGTGATGTTGATATATAGTCCAGCTGGACACCTCATTACTGGTGATGTTGATATATAGTCCAGCTGGACACGTCATTACTGGTGATGTAGATATATAGTCCAGCTGGACACGTCATTACTGGTGATGTTGATATATAGTCCAGCTGGACACGTCATTACTGGTGATGTTGATATATAGTCCAGCTGGACACGTCATTACTGGTGATGTTGATATAGTCCAGCTGGACAGGTCATTACTGGTGATGTTGATATATAGTCCAGCTGGACACGTCATTACTGGTAATATTGATATATAGTCCAGTTAGACATGTCATTACTGGTGATGTTGATATATAGTTCAGTTAGACATGTCATTACTGGTGATGTTGATATATAGTCCAGTTAGACATGTCATTACTGGTGATGTAGATATATAGTCCAGCTGGACATGTCATTACTGGTGATGTTGATATATAGTCCAGCTGGACATGTCATTACTGGTGATGTAGATATATAGTCCAGCTGGACATGTCATTACTGGTGATGTTGATATATAGTCCAGCTGGACATGTCATTACTGGTGATGTTGATATATAGTCCAGCTGGACACGTCATTACTGGTGATGTTGATATAATTAAAAATGAGGACCTCAAATCATTTATTTTAAACGATCCTAAATACAGAGAATCTCGGTTTTTCAATTGGCGACAGAACTTCATTTCTATTATGAATTCTGTCGAGGATTATGCCAGACGATGGGCTAAATATGAAAAAGAACTTGATACATTGTCAGAATGGATTAAAAATATAAGAGGAATATTAAAATCCCGCATGAGACATATTAATACAAAATTACGTACCATCTATCCTTCTGTGTTTAGTAAACCAGAAGTGATAAAAGAATTGTTAGGTTACATGAGAAATACGTTTTGGTTCCAGCTGACAAAGTGTGTATCATTGTCTTTGTTTGAGGCTCATTATTACAACTGTATTCTAAACGAACTTGGCTTTAATTCCACTTTTGATTATCGTACTTATATTCCAACTGCCCTTCCAAAAGACGAAATTCTTCAAAACCATGCTTCATTTTTGGACACATTTAAAATCCCAGTCAATGGGTCGGATGAATATGAGTTACCGTACCTATACTGGATTCCTAAACTTCATAAAGACCCTTACAAACAAAGATACATTGCTGGATCTAGTAAATGTTCTACCAAGTACCTATCTTTACTCCTCACGGACATATTAACAGTTGTGAAGGAGAAACTTCAAAAGTGCTGTGCGACTACATATACCAGAAGTGATGTAAATCAAATGTGGATTTTAAACAATTCTAAAGAACTTTTAGTAAACTTGAAATCGCAAAACTTTTCTCCAGGGGTCCGTATTTGCCCGACTATCTATTTTGTATTGCTTATAGGAGTTATGCGATTGATCACTGTTCGTTATCTTCTCCTTTCATTGATCACTGTTCCTTATTTTCGCTTTTCATTATATTGATTTATTTCTTGCTAGAAGTGATAACACACACACACACACACACACACACACACACACTTATATATGATGGACAGGCCGTTTGATATTTTGAATTTAGCATAAAATGTAATCATGATGGTGCATGCCACTGGAATAAATCATTTACTTAATTACTGATAGCATTATTTTAGAATCCAACAAGTAATTAATCTGAACCATGGCTTTGTTCATAATCATTTCTTTGATAGCTTGTTTGTCTTTTGTCAAGGTAAGAAAAGATTCACAGAGTTGTCTTTCTTGATTTGATACACATATCATTTAACGACTTTATGACGTTTTTGCAGAAGTATTGTACAATAAGGTTGCAAGATATATCACATTTATTCATTATATCGCCATTTATTCTTATTATTTCAGTTTTATTTTCATGTGTTACATTTGAAGAAATATGGACAAGTTTTTGTTTTGTTTTGTTTGTTTGTTGTTTTTTTTTTTTTTTTTTTTTTTTTTTACTACACCTTTTTCAATCAAATGGATGGGTTCTCCGTAGCGTAGCGTACGTACGATCTGAGCAATGCTTCTAATTTACAATCTTAATTTCCCCAGCAGATCAAATCTCTGGCAACACAGCTGACTGATAAATGTATAGGCTTAGATACAAACCATACTTTAATAATATATAAAAACGTCCTATGGATTTTTTTCCAGCTCTTTATAGACAGCATTGTAGATAACAATGAAAGAGATGAACTGGCGCCAATTTTGTCTCTGGTTTCGGGTCATGTGATCCCGAATTCGATACCACCCCAGATAGCGATCTCACAGGTAACAGTTGGAGAACAATAACACATAATTTGGTGATTGAATCAAGCTGAGAAAGTCAATGGAACTATATACAGATAATCACACTAAAGTATCGATCTATTTTTACTATTTTTTCAGCAGTATACTACATGTAGTACATTCATCACTTATTACCCTAGACATTGTTACTTACTGAAACTGAAAGTTAATTCTCATAAATTTTCAAATTTTGAAATGAGTGAATCACTGTGTATAAATACACTGACCTATAAAGTGCAACAAGGATTTATCATCAATATACAATGGAAATGGTTCAATGTAAATATAAGAAATATCTTTCAGATTTTGAAAGAATTTGAGATGATATATACCTAAATCCTCTTCAAAACGGAATATATTTCATGGAGTGCCAACATGCTCCATTCAATATGTCGGTGTGAAGAGGGTCAAAGTATATCCGGGCATCTCCTATACTTTCAAAATCCGAGATATATTTCTTAAGTATACTGTATGAACTAAATCATGATCTGTTGTAGTATATTATCTGCATTACACATTTTTCTATGGAGAATGCACTTTATAAAGATTTGTTTGAAACAACTCGTATAACAGCTGTACATGTATGTAGTCGGAAGCCATACTGAAAGAAATCACCACTTCGTGCTTCAGTTATGATTTATTGATATCAGAATGACGAAGCTTAATTTGATTATTTACCTTACAAGTTAAATCACTGCGAATTTTTCCTTGCAATTTTTACATCGGCTACATAGAATCATCAATTCCACCTGCTCACAAGTCTAAATTCGTTATATGGATTTTAGTAAACTTAAAAGTCAAGAGTAAAGTTGGCATATCTTTATTATCCAAACTCAAAATGCAATGATCACACAATTGTTTCTTGTGAAGTAATTAGTAAAATTTATTCGTCGTGACAGGGGGTAGCACCACTACAACTTGTAGCACTTGTAAACCGTTGAAGAACTTGCAAAATCCTTGTAGCACTTTTAGACTTAATGTAGTGATCATTTTTGCCCATTGGTCTCAGCGATAGCTCACAGACCCCGCTAAAGCTAAACTCACAGAACAGAATTTGTCAGTCATGTTTATTTTCAAACTCAGACGAAAATTGAAATGTGTGCATCACTTAATGCTAAGCAGTTTGTTTTGTTTGGAATGAAGAATGCCACATATACAGAGAAGGATACCAAATGAAAAAAAAAAAAAGGAAAAAGAAAGAATAAAAAAAACGAAAAGAAAAAATGACTACGCGACTATATATTTTCTAACTAACTTGAATTCCTGGTAAACTGAGTTCATTGTTAGATTAGGACTCAGACTTCGTGGTTGAAAAGTGAGTCGGTGTAAATCTCTGTCACGTGACACAGAGGATATGTTCATAACACGAATTCATTTTTAAATGATAAACACAGGATAACTTGTGATTTACCAATATACTAGTAATCAAACCCAATGACGCTGTACCCTTTCAACAAATTGATAGCTTTGATGGTTTTTAACGAATACAACATCATCTTTATTAACTAGCAGTAGTCAAGGGCTCAAGATAGTGTTCAGTAAAATCTAATTAGCATACATATTCAAGTATCAAATGCATGAAATAAATATCCGTAACACAATGTTACAAACAAATATCTGTAACACAATGTTAAAAAAAAAACAAATATCCGTAACACAATGTTACAAATAAATATCCGTAACACGATGTTACAAATATCCGTAACACAATGTTACAAATAAATATCCGTAACACGATGTTACAAATATCCGTAACACAATGTTACAAATAAATATCCGTAACACGATGTTACAAATAAATATCCGTAACACAATGTTACAAACAAATATCTGTAACACAATGTTACATACAAATATCCGTATCACAATGTTAAAAAACCCAAATATCCGTAACACAATGTTACAAACAAATATCCGTAACACAATGTTACAAATAAATATCCGTAACACGATGTTACAAATAAATATCCGTAACACAATGTTACAAAGAAATATCTGTAACACAATGTTACATACAAATATCCGTATCACAATGTTAAAAAAAACAAATATCCGTAACACAATGTTACAAACAAATATCCGTAACACGATGTTGCAAACAAATATCTGTAACACGATGTTACAAACAAATATGTAATCACAATCTTTTACACAAATATCCGTGCATGTAATCACAATCTTGCAAATTCAATATACATACACGTTCCCATCCTCTTACAAATAAATACCCGTGTACTTATTCACAATCTGACAAAGAAAACGTGCACATACACACAATATTACAAATTTACGTGCACGTACACACAATCTTACAAACAAATTTACGTACACACAATCTTACAAACAAATTTACGTGCACATACACAAAATCTTACACAGAATTATACATGTATGCTGGCACATGTATGGTTTGGTCATCATAAAATATACCAATGTACATTATGATAAAAAATAACTAATATCCAGTTTCATTAAAACAACGAGTACATATACTTCAATTTCACCTCACTTTGAGAGAGCGAACATCGATTTTTATAAATATTGACAGTAACAATTACACAATCAGCAGAATTCGCTACATCATTGTGTGGAGATCACATAGTACATAATTATCACAAAATATCAGAGCAAAGTGCACCCGACAGTATTTCTGTATAAATATCGTGTATCTGATACACTAATATTACAAAAAATGTTTTGGCAATATATTTCGCAAGCAAAATCTATTGACTTCAAACAATCTTTTCTATTGCTATGTATATTCAAAACAATGGTGTCTCAAGTTTTGGTAAACATATTTTTCGTTTTTACCTTTTGTAAATTTGCTTCACAGCAGTTCGAAACTTCCGGTCTCTTATTCCATAAATGAAAGGATTCACCATTGAGTTGACAAAGTACGACCAGATAAATGTGTAATACACCTGAGACTCAACGAGCGAGAGACTGCAGTCGAAACCTTTCACTACGAAAATCATCACGGCCAGGAGATGATGTGGCACGGCACTCAAAATGTAAGCAACAGTGACGGCACAAAGCGTGATGGTGGAGCGACGAGCTCCGGTCCCCGTCGTGGATTTGATCTCATCTACATTACGTGCAGACATGCGCCGAATCGTCTCTTGAAACTTGAAATGAGTATGTATGTTACGGCCGATTTTAATGTACACAAAGACCATGGTTGTTGAGACTAGTATGAAATAAAGCAACAATAAGGCGTTGTAATAAATCTGGTATTTCTTTTCCTCGAATTTTTGCTCTGTAAAACACCGGTACCCGGTGAGGCCCGGTACACCGGTCTCAATATCCCGCAAGCCGTACAAAAACGGAGCTGGCCACGACAATAGGAAGGCTACCACTACATTCATGAAGCACAAAATCTTGGCCTGTTTGTTGGTCAGCTGATCCTTCAGGGGACTACAGATAGCCTTGTATCGGTCCACAGCGATCGAGATCAGAGACGACGTAGAAGCTATTGCTGCAAAATAATTAAAGAAGCGGAACATTTTACAATAAATTTCCGATGGAAAGGTCACTGGGAAAAACAGGTAGGAGACCACCATCGGCGCCACCACGACGCAGTTGAAGATGTCCAGCATGGCCAACCAAATGACATATACACGGTAGTTGGACTTTGCGAATTGGCGGAGATATATCCACAGCACGTGCGCGTTTCCTATCAGTCCGATGAAGCTTAATATGCAGAGGAGACCGATGCCCCCGAGATTCCGTCTCATTAACTGGGTGTTGATTTCTTCAATAGTCACACCGTCAAACGATCCTCCTAGTTCCGCTTTTAACCAGGTGTGACAGGTTTCATTTGTATTGGTCATGTTCACTTCGGGGGAACCAGAGGTATTCATCCTAAAAGAAACCAAACATAAATTCTACAACGTTCTACAATATCTAATATCAGAGGGAGATGGTTTAAATAAGATACCACTTAATTAAGGAAAGAGACTCGGTGTGATTTTAGAAACACACACGTATATTCATATTGTTTGAGTAATCTGATATTTTAATGTTGTCTTTCATTCCGATGTATTTTTGTAAAATACTGAAAAAAATGTCTACATGAACATTCAAATGAATTAAGATATCTATGGCGCAACTCGCGATGTCCCATAAAATGAAATGCAATAACATGCATATTGTGCTGCAAGGGTGTCGTGTTCTTGTTCAGTAAAGGAGAAATGTGGTCTTATACATAAAAGTAATAATCAAACATTCTAAAAGTCGAATCAAAACGGAATAAAAACGGCAAGAAAACCAAATGAATATCTAACCTGCAAAGCTCTTCCCAAAAGTTAGGTCTACAGTGTAATACTAAAACCTTCAAGGGCCGGTAGCATAATGAGTTCCAGATTCAACTGTAATGAAATGAGACCTTGGTATGACGTCACCTTAATTGTCCTAACTCCCCATTAGCCACTTGCTCTATATATTCACTTCCGGTCTATGGAGAATCCATTACCGTTTCACTTTGTTCATAAAATTTCAAAACTGTTGCAAGCTAGCCATCCCATCGTCTAAAAATCACTTTGTACACGGGATGCGTCCGATGGTTTGCTTTTTATAAGTTAGAACAGGACATGCGATATTGAAAGACCTCATTGATATGGCTGTTGTAATTACCGAGGGCGGATGATGAACTTTACAGCAGTAAAAAGCCTCTGTGACACTACGGATGATCCCCAACGCTTGCTACTCAAATTGACATCACGTGATGAATTAGCCGTACCTCTAACGCGTCGCTCTCAGTACCAATAAAACAAATCAATTGTGTTCAATTTTTTTTTTTATCTCCGGCATCAAAGTTGTTAGAAGTAGATGATACTTTTAGCTGCTGACAATACGATTATTAATTAGATTAGTATCTAAAGGGTCTACTTTGTGTCTTTTATTGCAAAATCGAAGTTTTCGTTTGCAGTAAATAATCCACCATTGACTAAGGAATCGACATTTACAAATTACATTGTCCGCCATAAACACTGACCACTACCTAGCGGTGAATAAAATCAAACGCTTCAAACAACCGCTGCATTGATTCGGAATTTTCATCTGTATAAAGTTAAAATCAATCCCTCAGATATGTTTTTTTGATTTGACACTTGTCGGTTTAGAAACCAAATACGATTTTCGACATTCGAAAACCCATATCTAATTGCTCTTAATTCATATTTTATGATGGTGTAGTATTAAAAAAATATAAATCTTTCACTACAAAGAGTTACTACCCTCTAAATGGAAATATTGACATTTGTTGTTGCTCTAAATTACAATCCGTGATATTAAAAAAGGAGACAATTGCAGCAGTACTAGCATGACTGAAAACTTTGGATCTATATATCTATTATAACTATCATATTTCCAAAGATCAACAAATATAACAGCACCCCTACGAAATAAAAGTACTCGTACATTGATGAGTCAATATTGTCTTTGGTTTCTGTAGCTTTTTTAATCCTAAGTGTCCTTAACGTAGTCAACCTATCATGAAGTTTGTTTTAACAAAATTGAGTATTTTTACAGAAATTAATAAATTGATCATTGTTCATTATCTTCCTTTTATCATAACTTATACACACATTACCCAGCTTCGGTTGTCTGATAGAGTTCGCCTTTGTGAACTTTTTGCTCTGACATGTATATATTTTGGTGAGTTGTCTGCCCTTGACAAAGATACTGATTAAACTATTACCTGAGATACACAAGTAAAAGCTTTTTGCGTACCTGGTAGATATACAGCCACAAATAAGTTACATTACATCGCATTCCGTATTATCTACATTTCCAATGTTTTTGCCTTTGGTATCTTTATTCCAATTGTAACGATAGCTATTTTCTCATGAATGCTTTTCAGTTGTGAACAATGCGCGTATGAATCTTGATAAATATAGTACGTCTGTTTTAACAGTTGGGGATTCTGACAGAACTGGATGCAGAATATAAATATAAGAAACTATCATTTTGAAAATACAACTGTGCACGATGGGTACGAACTGCAACGCTTCACAGCGGCATATTTAAAGAGGCGTATTATATTTATTTCTTAAATGCATTGTATATCAACATCGCTGAAATTAAAATAAAATGCACGTTTTGGCCTAATTGGGCCTCATAAATCAGCAACAATTCAGGTGAAGTCTTTGATCTGACAAACCATGAAGATATTTAACACTAATTTCGCACCATGTTTTGTGATATGACGTCGATTGATTGATGTTTTTACGTCCCATTGAGAATTTTTTACTCTTATTGAGACGTCATCAGCTATAGGTGAAGTACAGTGTACCATAGATTTAGAGCTACATGTACATGTATGCTTAACGCCCAGGACGTAGCAGTGAGGGTTCTTTATCGTGCCAACGCCTGTCTTTAAAGTCATATCCGTAAGACCAGTGATTCTCACTTCTAAATCCGAGCGTTTCACTACCTAGTACCTATTTTAATGTCTTAAGTTTGACGCGGCCATGGCACGAGCGGGACTCGAACACGTGACCTCCCGGTTACGAAGCGAACGCTCTACCACTGATCTAGTACCGTGACCGGTGATATGACGTCGAAAATGACCAATTTCATTGACAATCACTTTTTGATAACCCCCTCCCAATTATTTAAAGTCGTTCAATTTCAGATTCATTGAGCATGATGTAGTTAGAAACACCGATTTGTAGTTACAATATGGATATTGTCTACGCAGTTGCTATAAACAGGTATTTTGCAAAATGAATATTTCAAAAGTTTTGACGTCAAATTACAATTAACAACAATTTAAAAAAAAAAGGAAACCCACACATAATATCATAGAATATTGAAAAAAAAAAATAATTGAATATTTTCCTTATCTCGTAATTAAGAAAAAAAGATCTCGTAATTTCGATAAAAGATCGTTTAATTACGAGATTATTATCTTATATCTGCAGTTTGTTTTCCAATTGAAATGGAGATTTGAAGTAAATCTTTTAAATAACCCGAAAATCTAGTAATTGAATTACCAAGGTAATGATCTCATTAATATGAGAACTACGAATTAAAAGTCACTTAATTTTTCACAGAGGGACTTTCATTAAGAGTAATTTTTCTCGTAATTCCGAGAAAAGATCTAGTTTGTACAAAATGAATTTAATGTTTGTATTCGTGTTTGTCTTTTAGAATATTTCATCCTAAACATAAGATTTTATTAGAAATTTTACAATGCATGTTTAATGATGAGACAACCCAATCGTTATCTGTTCTTTCATATTTGGTTGCTTCCTTTGCTCGTCAATTGACGTCAATGAAGTGAAATTGCACTTTCTTTGGAGTGTATGACACAGCAGATTTTAGTAACCTTTATTCTCCAGCCATGCACGTGAGAGTGTTTATATTGGTAAAAAAAATAAAATGATAAAAATCTTAATTTTCATTATATACTTTATACAGAAATGACACATTGTTTCTCATTTTTATACCCGAAAGACTTTTGGGGGCGGGGGGATATATTACAATCATTTAGTTGCCATATAATGGACCATATTATGTCAACGTCATTTAATCAATCGGACATTTTCCGATTCCGGGGCATGATTGCAACAATTCCCCCCCCCCCCCAAAACTGCTCTGATATAACATTTTCCACAATTTATCAGACACCTTTACATCAAAACTTTTGAGTGTGCATTATCATAGTACATGAAACGCTTTTTGTTTTGATTTTCACGTCCCTTCTCGCTGATGCATGACGAAATACAATAAAGGAACATATCACACTCGACCTGGTAACAAATTATAGATTATATTGATCTAATAATATATAAATTATATTGATGTATAACAGTTGTGTTTACTGTATCGATGCAACTATCTATTGAATATTGCATATATATTACCGGTATTTTGGTGTAGGAATTCATTGAATACTTATTTTATTGATGAAACAACTTGTTGATTATATACACGAGGAAATTTAATGAAGAACTTAATAATATTGAATGACACAGTTTTTCTCCTTTACGCCATTCGAGTAAATATTGACTTACAATGTAGTTAATTAACTACCTTAGCAATGCAACGACGTCAAAATGACGTTACAATGTAAATGCATTCATTTCAGTGCTATATTTAGGAGCCCGTAGAAAGAAAGCGCGTAGAGGAAATCGGATAAAATTAATTGTTTTAGAAAGCAGATTTTGTAGCCTTTTGACCTCCAAAAGATTTTAAATTTTGGAAACAGGGCCATTTTTCATGATTCCTGGCTTTATTTATGAGGAACAAAGATTTTGGAAAGTGTTCACTAGGCCTAGTGCGGATGTTTACTTAGGAAACCTTGAGTGGAGTACATGAAATTGCTTAATTCATCTAATATTAGAAAAAATACCATAGTAAAGTCTCATAATGTCATAGCTTTGAAGCCATTATTGTTATATGGATCTATTTTTATCGCATTGGGAATTCCCTATCTTCGATCACCGTAACCCGAGTGAGATTCGATAAATAATGTGATAATCAACACTAATATTGAATTGATTACTGTTTGATTCAAAACATGACAACACACAATTAAAACGTCAAATTTCATGCCCAATTTAACCACTTAAATCGGTAATCTGGAAAATTCTAGGCAAGTTTCAAGAATTCAAAATCATCAAATAAGATATGGCGCCGCACGTGAACCAACATGAAACTAATACACAATATTTCTAAGATAACGATATAATCGTATATAAAATATCATCGTGGTTCAAGAGTGGCGCCCATAAAGATTTATTAAATAAAGTTAAGAATTTCTATCAAAAATAGGTATTTTTGCCATACCGCATCCGGTTTCAATGCATATAATTACACTCGTGCTGTTTCCTGCACAAAACTCGATATGGAAATTAATAGTATAATTTCTAATTAAAGTCTGCCTTAAGATTTCTTCTATAAATATAAAGTTTTATTTTCAAAGATTGACAGGGCCAAATCATGCAATTTTGGCTTTAGTCCAAAATTTAGATGAAGAAATTCATATTGTAGCTAGTCCTGCGCTCCATAATTTGAACTAGGACGAAACATGTTTTTAAAATGCGTTCACAATGACCTTCAAAAATGGAAAAGTGAATTTTTAAGAGTTTCTGCCCCCAATTAAGACACATCCTCTCGAACATTTGCGGGAAAGAAAATTCAAATTAGCAATATTTTTAGGGGATTCACTTAACAAATCTTGACGTAGGCGTAACATTAAGCAGCGAATCTGTTCCACCGTTCTTGTCAGAATGTGATTTGAAGTGTCAAACATTTTGGAATTTCTGGTAGTATGTGAGAGGAACGACTAGGTGTGTATGTAATGAATGACGAAAAACATACTGAAAATCTAAAATTGTAGGCCTATATGTAAGCAGAAAGAATCATATCTATTTCAAAATTGTCATTTCTGAAATAATTATTGATATCCTAAATTCGTGTCAAGATAAACATATATTGATTTGAACATACTTTACCAATTAGACAAAAGAACTGGATACTAGTCCCAAAAGCATATCGCTTATTCATGTACATATATATAGAACCCCTTCCCACGTGCGTCATTTTCATTGGTGTTTTGTGGAATGAGTGAAATATTCTCACACGTGCAGCTGTGTAAACCGAACAAGTTAAACAACCTTTGGAAATTGATTTTAAAGATTAGTACCACAACAATACCCAGAAGACAATGAAGAAAAACTATACTCTATTGATATAATGTAGGACTGTTTAAATTACGATAACGTCGCTCTAACCGGGTCTGTCCTTTCCGTTGTCTTAATTTGATGGTTTTTATATTAGCTCAGTCAGCTCAGTATATTCCGTTACGCTACAACTTGTAGGGGAAAGTAGTCCCGGAGAATTGACAATGTACGGAGTTTAAATTTTTGTGGGTTTTTCTTAGGTCTATTGCGTAACTCATGAATTAATAATTACAAGATGAAACGATACCGCCGCACCAGGACACCTAGGCTGAGATTCACAATTTAGCAATATGCACTCAGCTCATAGCGAAATTGTAAGGCAAGATTTTAAATACATTGTTAGAATATGTATTCAGTAGGCAGGTTTGTTGAATATTAAAGAAATAAGTAACAGAACTTCCGTATTCGAGTTGTTTACCTATTCGCCATAAAAACAACCTATTGATGACATGTAAGGTACGTGCTATTGATTGGAATACATGTCAAAATGCGCATATCTTGACATTGGTGTTTCATAATGATTAGTTACGGTGCAAAATTTCGTCTTGATCATTTTATAAATGATTTGGTTTTACTTGAGGTATCCAACCCGTAATTAGGACATAATTATATTTCATAAATGGGAAAGCTGATCATCAAAAATATTAGAAAGGTTTTATGATAAAAAATGTTTTACATCGGAGATTTCCAAAATGGACATTTTCTGCTTAGATATTTGGGATAATTTAACTTTTCATAATGTAACTATATGAAATATACTCCTTAAAAAGTCAAGAAACTAGTGGCGAGTACACTCTTAATTAATTATACTGCTACTTGTTTATACTTTTTGAAATACATATTTCTGGATTACATACATACATACATACAAAATAGCATGAACTCTTAAATATCCGTTCTAATTGAAGAAATATTTAATATAAAGCGCAGAAAATTTCACTTTATTTTATTTGGATACCCACACCCAGGATTTAACTCGTGACCGGCAGAATCAACTCTCCTAGCAACATGTGACCAGCGTGCTAAGCTACATATACTTGACTTGCCTAGATGGTCGGCGGTCTAGCGCGCTGGTCAAATGCTGTATAGGAGATTTGGTTCCGCTGGTCGTGAGTTCAACCCCGGGTAGGGGCGGGAATTTTTATCCAAATAAAATAAAGTGAAATGTGTGTGCGTGTGTGTGCACATTGTATGTATATAACGGTTCATTGTATATTCTCCACGTTGAATGAAGGTCAGCAATGCATTATGAATTTGTTAAATATTTTAAACTAACTAATATTATACAAAATGACGTACTTTTTCATTAAATTCCTCTTACCTTTATAGGCAAATCTATCGATACCACCTTTTGGAATATTATCGTCCTGTTCTCCTTGGAAGTGCCTTTCAAAACTTTCAAAAAGTCGAATACTGAAAACTTTAGGGGGAAATCCACATCTGATTACGAGGAAGTAGTGTTAAGATGTCTTTACACTTTGAAAACCAAATGTGATCTAACCAAAGAATTGATTAACAGAGGGTCGTGTATGCCAATTATTCTGTGCATCTTTAATGCACAAGGCCGTGTCATATTAACAAAAGAATGTATAGAAATACACCTGTTATGTGCAGTAAATATCTGCAGTGGGGTTTAAACCTATTGAAGTGTCCCAGTTACGCAATCTCGGAAAACCTTCCAAAGTTTGATATGATCTTGGAATTAAAAAATGACGATATAGAATATACTGAACTCCGCCAGAAGAAAAGACTTCCACTGCAGCATGTCTATGTATAGAATGACTATTCTGTTCCCAGTCTCGGTACACTCTGTAATTCTGGGAAATTTTACCCGTATACACAGAAGTAGACCTTTTGTATCACGTATCTTCAAACAAGATGTAAAATAATGAATTTTAAGAATGGATGAATATCATTGTTAAATGAAAGAAGGAATAAAGTGAAAGCATCGTAAGTTGGACTTGTGTCTAAAGTTATGTCAGAGTAATAAAATAGTGTCTACTCTCAAAATAATGAAATAGTGTCTAATCTCAAAATAATAAATAGTGTCTACTCTCAGAATAATAAATAGTGTCTACTCTCAAACTAATAAAATAGTGTCTACTCTCAAAATAATAAATAGTGTCTACTCTCAGAATAATGAAATAGTGTCTACTCTCAAACTAATAAAATAGTGTCTACTCTCAAACTAATAAAATAGTGTCTACTCTCAAAATAATAAAATAGTGTCTACTCTCAAACTAATAAAAAAGTGTCTACTCTCAGAATAATAAATAGTGTCTACTCTCAGACTAATGAAATAATGTCTACTCTCAAAATAATAAAATAGTGCCTACTCTCAGACTAATGAAATAATGTCTACTCTCAAAATAATAAAATAGTGCCTACTCTCAGACTAATGAAATAATGTCTACTCTCAAAATAATAAAATAGTGTATACTCTCAGACTAATGAAATAATGTCTACTCTCAGACTAATGAAATAATGTATACTCTCAAAATAATAAAATAGTGTCTACTCTCAGAATAATGAAATAGTGTCTACTCTCAGAATAATAAATAGTGTCTACTCTCAAAATAATAAAATAATGTCTACTCTCCGACTAATGAAATAATGCCTACTCTCAGACTAATGAAATAATGTCTACTCTCAGACTAATGAAATAATGTCTACTCTCAAAATAATAAAATACTGCCTACTCTCAGACTAATGAAATAATGTCTACTCTCAAAATAATAAAATAATGTCTGCTCTCAGACTAATGAAATAATGTCTACTCTCAAAATAATAAAATAGTGTCTACTCTCAAAATAATAAAATAATGTCTACTCTCAGACTAATGAAATAGTGTCTACTCTCAAAATAATAAAATAGTGTCTACTCTCAAAATAATAAAATAGTGTCTACTCTCAGACTAATGAAATAATGTCTACTCTCAAAATAATAAAATAGTGTCTACTCTCAGACTAATGAAATACATGTAGTGTCTACTCTCAGAGTAATAAAATAGTGTCTACTCTCAGACCAATAATCATAACCGGTGAGTTCAATATCTAGATGTGAATTGTAATTGGTGCGATGATAAGTCTACAAAGTATACACTGTCTACGTTCTAAAAAAAAAAAAAAACTAAACTCCCTGCCGACGTGATATTCAATCGATGATTTTTTAGGGGTGTTAGAATAAAGATAATGATAAAATAATGTACATGTGCATGTATACGCATAACAATGTTACTACAATTATTGCCGTCATTGGACTCCATAAGATGACAAAAGCCCCAGATGGAATTCATTTCTCTTTTAATGGGATGCTTTCAGTCTGATTGACGTTCTCTGGGGAGACACGCACAAAAAGAGCACAACTACAGACAATCACTGCGTCGTAACGCAAACGTTTCCTGTTGCAGGAAAAAGGTCATGTCGTAAAATGTTGATACCAGCTCTTCATTAAGGTCACAAAACTTAAAAATTAAAAGGAAAGCAAACTAGTGTCCCCATTATATAATGATAAAAATGTCTGTTAAGTAATAATCCTACGACAAGAAATCAAGTCATTAGTTCTTTTTTTTTTTTTTTTTTTTTCGTATCTAAAGCAGCGGCCATTGCATGTTTTTTTTTTTTTTACTAGTATTGAACTTTCGATACAACCCTAGCTGGACATTTAGACATTTAGACATCGATAAACTCTCTATCTGTTTAGCTGTAATTCATATTCCCGAGAGAGATGAAAATGAACTGATTAGATTGTCATGGTATCACAGTATTAAGAAGCAATTAGATCTAGAATTAAGTTAGACTATCCGCTAAACAAAGCATTCTATATTACGTTTACATGTGTTGTGTCGTTTATCACTATAAACCATACAGTTCATAGGTTTAAAATACCCTATATATGCATGGGGAAAAAATGTATAAAAATACATAATAATTTTCAGTGTGTTATATTATTAAGGCAAAGAAGGAGAGTCAAAATAAAACGAAGAAACACAATTACAAATTTTCTAATCATGAATTAAATCCAATCAGACCAGCCCCCCCCCCCCCTAAAAATAAACATCCACAATAACAATAGTGAGGATAAGCTCCTAAATCGTTTATGATGGTATTAATTTTCTGTTCTTTTTAAACATTTATAAAGATTTTTTTTCTTCAGTTTACATAATTCTATAACATTTGTTGATGACAACAGTTCAACAAGTTTGAAACCAGAGGAATTTTTAAAGTAATATTTCTTTCAGTTTATTTTTCTAACGTTCTCAAAAATGGACCAACGAGTATAAAAGGAATGTGTACAATGTAAAAACAAAACAAAACAACCTCCTTGAGCATACGCAGACAGTCATGTTCTTAATAATGTAGTGTTATAGAAATGAACTTAACTTGAACAACGTCAAATAGTAGTCACATAATCTCACATTGTTCAAACTTATATGCACATATATATATACAATTAGATTCTGCGAAATTCTGTTACTAATTTTGACATTTTCCAATTTCCATAAAATTCTTTGACAAGGGTATGAAATTCGATGTGCTCTCTAAAAAGGGGTGAAAAGATATGTTCTCCGGTAACACGTCGCTGGGCAGGATAATGTGTTATTTATGCTGCACACTCAAGGTCTGATAGCGATCTTTTCATGCAGTGACTTTGCATAATGAAAATGAGGTCTGATTCAAAATTAACACATCTCAATTCAACGCACTCCTTCATGTCCGAACAGACTGACAGATGTGATAACGATAAGTAAATTAAGGCATCAGATAAACTTGATTAACTGGAAGAAATGCGGTCTAGGCTGAGGTTGACAATGTGTCTCAAGGCAAAATAGATATATAATTAGAATTCATGTAATGCCATGCATTTCAACAGGATTTATCTTTATGGTTTCATTAAATATTTTCAATACAATCAACCAGGGGCTAGCAAAGCAACAACAACAACAACAACAAAAAAAAAAAAAAAAAAAAAAAAAAAAAAAAAAAAACAAAAAAAAAAAAACCCGGGAGTGGGGGTGAATTTGGGATGAACAGAGACATATTTGTGTCCCCAAACTTTGTCAGTTTTCTTCATTTACCTTCATAAAAGAAAATCATATGCATGATGGATTTTTGGAAATTGCTTAAGGTGGGTCCTTAGTCCTGGATTTTTGGGGTTTAGGTAGCATTTTTTTGTTTGGAATCAATAAATTAACATTCAGAGTAATGAAAAAAGGCAAAACAGTTAAGGGTTTCCATATTAATTTTCATTACATACACCACTAAAGTCATATACCCCGATGTAGATTTTTATGAAATTCATTGGAAACAGTTATTTGTTGTTATTTTAATATAAAAACTACAAAATATTTTTTGAATTGCATATATTTATCGGGAAACATGTCAATAACTAAAACACATGTCATTTTCAATATGTTCATCAAGTTTTAGAATAATATGTGCAAAATTATTGAATTAGCGTTATTCCCCAAAATGTTAAAAAACAAACAAATGTGGACGCATTTTCCTTATAGCATGGTTTACATATCATTTTTTCTGTTTATATTAGTAGAGTTACATCTGTTATAGTTATTCATGGGAAAAAATCCATACCTTTCCTTAATAATTTCAAATCTATAGCTTCCAGATTATGTATACCCCCATCAAAAACTGAAGTCTGGCACCATACAGCTGAGCTATTTAAAATCACTCAGGATTAAAATTCTATGTAGTTTCATGAAAAGACACAGATAATGATTCCTTATCACCTTGGTAAAATGTTTGTCAAAAATAAAGGAAATCTATCGCATTATGGACTTGATAAATAATTGAATGAAAACAGAGTTATTGTCCTTGGATTCAATATTTTGAAACAAATCATTGACTATTCAAATATAACTAAGAATTTTAAAATATTTTATGGCTAACAAGATTTTTTACAATAACTATTGAAAAAGATTCCAACAAAATTTATGTTCCTATCATTAAATCATTGACTTTGCAAAACCCTATGACGTCACAGGAGTGTGGAACTACGTTAAATGCAAAAATTTCCCCCCCAGTTAACTTTAAGGTCACTACAAAATCCCTCGTAAGATCTGTTGTTTATTGGTATTAAGCTCTTGGTATAGTATGACTGGCTAAGACGATCCGCTGTCTTTTTACCCCTTTACTTGAATTTAAGGATTTTTCTACAGTTTGTTACCCCTACCCCCCACCCCCACCCCTCTTCCGCGTGACCACATCATTCAATATCATAAACAAACCTACAAAGGGATACTACAGTACTCTAAGGGAAATGTTCTTGCACTCAGTCTCACTATCATTACCACAAACTATTTAGATAATTTCCCCATACTTAATGTCACTAATATTCTATATGTACAAACTCACTAATATTGGGCCAAGTAAAATTAATTAGTAGATTATCATTCAAACTTCACATAAAAATGGGGCGGGTGGGAAGATTTTATTTTTTATTTTTCGCCATGGTATTCTTGACCTCGAAAATGCCTTCTCTCATTGAGAAAAGGCTTTATAAATCATAATTACATGTGTATTTGGGTTTCTAAAAGGCAAAGTAAAACAAAGTACGTTTACGATACCGGACCGGACATAAAATATCCGGAAATCGTAATTTTGAAAAATAAAAAAAATCGGGGCGGGGCAATTTTCGAGGGGCGGGCGGGAATGATAATCTACTAATTAATTTTACTTGGCCTTGTGTACAGTCTCACTAATATTCTGTACACATAATCTCACTAATATTCTGTACAGTCTCACTAATATTCTATACACACAGTCCCACTAATATTCTGTACACACAGTCTCACTAATAATTTGTACACACAATCTCACTAATATTCTGTACAGTCTCCCTTACATTCTGTACACATAATCTCACTAATACTCTGTGCACACAATCTCACTAAAATTCCTAACACACAGTCTCACTAATATTCTGTACACACAATCTCACTAAAATTCCATACACACAATCTCACTAATATTCTGTACACACAATCTCACTAAAATTCCATACACACAATCTCACTAATATTCTGTACAGTCTCCCTAATATTCTGTACACACAATCTCACTAAAATTCCTAACACACAGTCTCACTAATATTCTGTACACATAATCTTACTAGTATTCTGTACACACAATCTCACTAATATTATGTACACTCAATTTAACTAACATCTGGAACAACAGACAGCTCAGCTGATGTTGATAGACTACACGTTATGTTTGAAGGAGCGTCAGTTATTCCCCTTGCATGGCGGAGGGGTCTCGCGATACGTTAATCAATCTCTACATAAAACCTTACTGAAAATATTTCGTAAGCTTAATCTCACTACAGTCAATGTGACTAATATTCCCTAGAGTCAATGTGACTAATATTCCCCAGAGTCAATGTGACTAATATTTCCTAGAGTCAATGTGACTAATATTCCCTAGAGTCAATCTCACTAATATTCCCTTGAGTCAATCTCACTAATATTCTTTACACTTACCTGAAATCTCACTGATATCCCCTACACTTAATCTCACTAATATTTCCTTGAGTCAATCTCACTAATATTCCCTAGAGTCAATCTTACAAATATTTCCTTGAGTCAATCTCACTAATATTCCCTTGAGTCAATCTCACTAATATTCCCTTGAGTCAATCTCACTAATATTCCCTTGAGTCAATCTCACTACTATTCTTTACACTTACCTATAATCTCACTGATATTCCCTACACTTAATCTCACTAATATTCCTTATACTAAATATCTCTAATATTCTCTATACTATATTTTAGTATAAGGATTTCCGAAAGGAGGGGGTGGGATGGATGTGAAAGTAGAGTAATTAGCCAAAATACTCAGCCATTTTGGGTGCCAATCTGGACTTTTACTTGCACTATTTCTATTTATATGTTCCCATTCAAAGAAGAGGGGCATATTGCTTTGCACCTGTCGGTCGGTCGGTAGATCACATGTTGTCCGCTCAATATCTTGAGAACCACTCACGTGATCGTAATGATATTTCATATGTAGGTTAGTTATGAGTAGAAGAGGACCCCTACAGTTTTTCTAGGTCAAAAGGTCAAAGGTCAATCTACTCTAAACGTATGCAGGGCCGTAAATTAACCTTCAATTTGGAGGAGGCAGGAAATTAGGCGGGGGTCTGGGCACACTGAACACGTTTCGTGCAAAATCCTTGATTCTAGGGCCTTCTAAGATGTTACTTTACTAACTAATTCTAAAAGAAAGATTTGGAATGCTTTTTAAGGGAGGTATCATGTTCTTAGTTATTGGAAACAACATAAATTCTAATGAACTTTAAATTTTAATTTTTTTTGGCTCAAAAGTTGGAGGAGGCAGCTGCCTCCTCCGCCTCCATGTAATTTACGGCCCTGGTATGAATATACTGTCTGCTCAATATCTTGAGAACCCTTTGCTTGATAGACATCAAACTTGGTACACTGGTACATGTATCCCAAACTTCCGCCAGAGTTCGTTTGCTCACAAACCAAACTCTTCCAGTTTGGCATTATGGGATAGCGATTTCTAAAGCGCGTATACCGTGTGACGTCACTGTAGAATGACGAAAAACATAACGTCTAATGTAAACAGTTTAAAACAAGAACGTAAACATAAAGTCCATTACTTTACGCCATAATTTTAACAGAGTCTTCCTACTTTTTAATGATCTTTTGATCATTTTATGTTTAGAATAAAATCCATACTTTAATATTAATGCTCTTAGTGTCATTATCTTCAAACCTTTAACTACGAACTACTTCTTTAGTGTCATATACCCGCGTGATAATCGCGGACTCACAATATACAAATATTGTACTGCGTCACATAGGAGGGGTCTATACGTAAGTGACGTAATGAGGCCTCGACGGGGAGTTTGTGGTACATCCTAGGGAGTAGATGACTCGTATTGATTTTGAGGTAACATGGTCAAAGGTCAAACTGGATATAGGAATATACTGACCACTCAATGTTTAAAGAACCATTTGTTTGACATACATCAAACTTAGAACAATGGTATATCTTTTAAAGAAGATGACCCCTCTTGATTTTGAGGTCACATGGTCAAAGGTCAAGGTTCAAACTTGAAATAGGAATTTACTGTCTGCTCAATATATTGAGAACCCTTTGTTTGACAGACATCAAACTTGGTACACTGGTATACCTTTTGGAAAAGATGACCCCTATTGATTTTGATGTCATATGGCAAAGGTCAAGGGTCACTTTTGACATAGTAAGATGAATTATTTGCTTGATTGACACCAAACTTGGTACACTGGTACAGTATAAGAAGTACATGTAGATGGCCCCTATTGATTTTTTTAAAGTAATTTGGTCAATCCACTCTTGACATAGGAAATTATTGTCTGCTCAGTATTTTGAATTGGTGATACTACTATCAATTAAATGATGCATGTGTATAACTCTTTTCAATTTTGCACTGGGGGGGGGGGGGGGGGGGGGGCATATATGTTTTACAAACGTCTCTTGTTTAAATTTGTGGCGAGGGGGGTCTAAATCTCCCACTGCATTGCATAAACAAAAAGTCAGGCGAAAGTACCTGAATTTTGAAGCGGTGATTGTATTCATACGCAAAACAAACAAAAAAACTGATCACGTGACACACTTCGTGTTACAAGAAATGGAATGTCAATTTCATCAGTATTGTCATCTAAGGAAGTGCATTGGGAAATGTAAATATAAGGGAATGCTATTTTACAATAGATGATGGTCATATAAAAACATGTGATTTTACAAGGGGACATCTTAGTACAGCGTTCATTGATGCGTATACTAAATCAAAGTGAATTGAATATACTCCTGTTTCAAAATTTGCGATTATCCAAACCAACACCCTGAAGGGGGGCATTATTTAGTCCTCGTGGAAGAGTTACTATACAGTTATTCTTGAGAGATTGAGAGAGAGAGAGAGAGAGAGAGAGAGAGAGAGAGAGAGAGAGAGAGAGAGAGGTATGGGGAAAATCTCAACATATTACAGCGGTTATAAAAGGATGAAAGATTAATCATTTACTATTGAAAACTACAGTTAAAAAGCCGACTTACCCGCCACCTAATGATGAATATAGTGAAAGGCAATATTTAATGGAAACGATGAAGAAATTTGAAGATATACAGATAATACTGAGGTAGTATTCATGGGAAGTTGATCTTAGCAGGGTGACATCGACCCCTGTATTATCCGACATTCTAACTTCGTGTCACTTAAGACGTTGGATATGGGTCATTAACTGTGTATGAAGTTGAGCTAGACCCGACCATCGCCCCAGTAATATTGTCGTAACTCAACAGGGTGAAGACGTGCGAACTTGCTCGTGAGGAGGTTTTATATATCAATACATCAAGCTAGGTGATCGGTGTAATCTAATCAGGTTGTTGGAATCTTAAATTTTGCTCCAGGTAGCAAAGAATTTTAATTTTAGTGTAAAATCATAAAGAAGAAAACTTAAAGCGCTTGCAGCGTGCTATCTAGTTAGTTTAAGACCATCACTGAGCGAATCAGGCATGTAATGAAGTTTACAAGGACACGGATTAAATTTCATTTTTGAAAAAATTGTCAATGCATTATACAGAGTAAGGAACGATAACTCCAAATGCCGATACGTGCCCCGCTCAGCGTTGGAAGACTACATGTACAACTGAAAACTGATTACGCAAAACAGTTTGATCCCTGTTCGTTTGTTTTGAGTATTCGTAAACGAATTCGATGCGATACAAAAATGTGGAACTAAATTCAAATTTGATTATCTTAAAATATTTAGTTTAGATTAAAAGCAAGTTCGATTTAAAAAGGCTATGTTGGAGGGAAATTGTTGAAAACAAAAGTTATTTTATCTTTTTCGATGTTGTTTTCGCGCGCGCTGGGGCACGTGTGTGTATGTACGTATGAAAACCCTTTATTCATTGGATAGGCTCATAAAATATTTTTCTAAAGTTATAACATTTTAAAGGGGTTAAACTATAATTTAATTTTTTTTTCAGTATATTTATTTTATTTAATTTTTCATTTTATTGTGAAACAACACAGTCACTATCGGGGGAGTGCGTGTGTTAAAAAATGACAAAGCCGCCGGTAAAAGGGGGTGGTGCCCACAGGCGTCTCCTTATACCACCTTCACACTCACGGATTTTTCTTACGAGTCCTTACGGATTTCCGGCTCGTAGTCAATCGCAAGCATTCGTAAATCACTCGTCGTTATCCGTTAAGGAGGTATGCTACACCAGAAAAATTTGATGTGGATGAAAAGTGGAGGATTTGTACAATATTTTGAAGTTGAAAATTTTCAAATTTACTTTATTTTGTCAAAGAATACAGTTTTAGTAGAAGGTAATCTGTAAAAAATTTCAAAACCCCTGCTGGACTCGAACCTGCGACCTACAGTTCAGCAGTCGGTATTCTAACCTACTGATCTACTCGGCTATGTATTTATATGGAAAAGGAAAAGTTAAATATTGCTGATATCGATTTTTTCATCCATGTTTTTAAAGGAAGTCAGCCATTATGACGATGTAGAGCACTACCTTAATAACTCGTCACAAATCGCGCACACTCGTAGGGATCCGTAATAAATGGGGTAAATTTTTTGACTAGTCTGGCGCATGCCTGACCCAATTTCCGTTAGCGTAGCGGAAATTGGGTCAGGCATTCGCCAATCTGACTAAAGTACAGACCTATATTATTTTATATATATAAAATATAGGTCTGTACTTTAGTCAGATTGGGCATGCGCCAGACTAATTTTTTGACATGTCAAAAAAAAATTCACGATTGTCCATAGATTTCATTTCCCGTAAATAACCCGTGAATATTTTGTAACAATCCGTAAGTATCGTAAGCTGGACGCAAGAACACGTAAACTGCTCGTAAGAATCCGTAAAACACTCGTAAAAAGTTGGGTTTTTTTTACGAATCTTTGCGGTTGCTTTACGATATGTTACGGATAGTTTACGAGTTGTTTACGGGTTATTACGAATGCCTAAGTGATATTTACGATTTCATTCACGTCGGGTTACAATCGCTTTACGGATTGTTCAGAGTCATTACGAGCGCGTTATGTATAGACACGATTACTTTACGAGAACATACTTAAACTTTACGATTAATACCACCGTCACACTCACGGATTTTACTTACGATTCCTTACGGATCTCCGATTCGTAGTCAGTCGCAAGCATTCATAAATCACTCGTCGGTATCCGTGTCTAAATCGTAACAACCCGTGTACTTTTACGGATTTGTGGAATACGTAAGGATCCGTAAGAAAAATCCGTGAATGTGAAGGTACCATTAATATTATTCATAATAAGTTACATGTAAAATGGTTTTCAATTACATATGCATTAGTATAAAGTATATGAAACGCTGGATTCAGAGTGACTTCCTGTTCCCTGTATTTCTCCCTTGTTCATAATTAGCCTAAAATGCTGACCTCCTTACAACATTATTGCATACAACCTTTTCCATTGCAGTTCCGTCTGCAGTTCCGCGTTTTAGCAACACCCGGAAAAAAAAAATTCATAACGCAATGTTAAACAGTTTAATCAATAAAGGTCTCTAGCACTTGCTTAATTAGATAGATTTATAGCGACTGTCCGTGGTCGTATTGAATATTATTATGCACGTGCAATTAAGTTATATTTCAATTCAAAGGCAATCAGAGTTGTGTTTGTTCGTCTGTTTCATCTGTCTTAGTTTGCTAAGATCCACCGCGCGTGTATATTGTTAAAGCACGTGCAACACGTGCGAAAAATTAAATCTATCATTTTAATCGGTGTTCTAGAGTCCATCATATCTATATAAGTGACACAGATAGGAATATGGTTTACTTTGCTCACCACCCTGGTGGTCTTTAGAAAATGAACTGACTGACTTAGTGTACTCCAGTAAGTAGGGGTAATGATTGATTTGTTGTATAATGTTGAACGTCCCTCTAGAGAATTTTTCTCTCATTTGGAGACGTCACCATTGCTGGTGGTTTACATGTAGAAAATTTAGGCCTATGCTCGACGCTTGAGCAGGGAGGGATCTTTATCGTGCCACACCTGCTGTGACACGGGGCCTCGGTTTTTGCGGTCTCATCCGAAGGACTGTCCCATTTACTCGCCTTCTTCGACAAGCAAGGGGTACTGAGGACCTATAAATGTATTCTAATCCGAATCCTCAGGGGGTGAAAGGTCATGCAAATTACTGCTGTTAATGGTTACAAATGCGTAACCCGGATTATATACTATAATTGTATAGAATGTTAAGCTTGTCAAACATGATATTAAGATGGTATACTATTTATACAGGTCTGTGAGGAATCTTTTTTGAGATCAGCGAAATGATGGTCAAATATCATTGATTAAAATCGGCAGTCAAAAAGATGGGAAATAAACGTTTACTCATCATTTAGTTTACATAAGACAGTGACGGATCCAGGATTTTCGGGAAAAAATGGGGGGGGGGGGGGGGGGGGGGCACATGTTAAATACAAGTATTAGCCAAAATACTCAGCCGTTTGAGTGGAAAAAAAATCTGGAGTTTTACTCGTAAATTTGTGGCAAAAAAACTGGGACTCGGACCCTCTGAACCCGCCACTGTAACGAATATACAGGTAGCATTGTGTAGCGCTCAGAGAGAGAGAGAGAGAGAGAGATCAGGAGCTTGCTTGTTTCTTCAACAAACAAAGCTGTCATAACAAAATGAATGCTCCACAGAATTGCCGTGATCACAAGGTATATAAATAAATCGGTAAGTAGACCTTTTCTTTGGTTTTCGTGTGTAGCTCATTCATTTCATTCATGAAAGAGTACACGGATAAATGATATATACGGATTATAAACCATCGCCTACAATTACATGCCTATAAAATTATACAAATAAGTCATATAAATATTGATTAAGAAAAATATAATCAAAAGATGAAACAAAATATTTTTGGTTTTGAAGAGTTATAACAACAGGGTTTAGGAGGTTTTGATTTCGCCCGATATGTATTACATGCAATAACTGCACCATTCCTAAAGTCACACACAAATAAAAATTATTTATATTCTTACAAAAAAAAAAAAATGAAAATGGTGTCGTCTTCATATGGTGTCTGGGTAGCGCAGAGGTAGTGCTCTCGCTTCTCAACGCTGCTACCCGAGTTCGATCCCCGTGATCGGCAGTGGTTGTATGTGAGAGGGTATGGCGGTCGCCCGCTCGGACAAGTGGGTTTCCTCTGGGTATTCCGGTTTCCTCCCACAGAAATGACTCCCTAGCGCAAACATCCGTGCATCTAAGGACCCCATTGGAAATAAGCTTTCGAGCTTTCATGGGTTATCCTTGGTATTTATGTTTGTATGTATTTATAGGCCTATACCGAATAAATATTTATTCATTTTATTTTATTGTATCCACGTGAAAATGAAGATCTCGCGAAATAAGTGACCTACTATCGGCAGGAAACATCTCAGCACTGCCGGCCACGTGGGTGAGGATTTGGCCTTTTGGGAATAGTATCATTGTATTGTTCATTAGCTGAGATAAAGGAATAAGATGCATTACACACACAAGTACAAAATGCAAGACACGTGACAGTTTTAGTACGTGAAGTGCAATTGGGCATGTCGCGTGTGTCTGGCCCCGGAAGGTACTCCGTCTCATTTCTCCTATTATTCATTATTGATATCTTGAAAAACGTTTGAAGAACGTTTATAAAAATGCCCCTCCTACATTTCACTTTATTCTCCCAAAACCGTTGTCTGCATGGCATCAACGATTCTCTTTTTTTACTCAATTTGCGTGTTTTAAGAGAATAATGTCTGACAAATGAAAACATCATTTTTTATTTATAAAACAACACATGTTCTCCCATCTTCATTTTTTATGTAACACAACAAGCAATCTTCAAGTCGATCTTCAGATCAGAGCGACCATCACGCAGTATTAACAAATGGTCTCTGTGCACCGCTGTTAGCGAGATTCCAGCTGCGATATGAAAACGTAACATGTAATTTTTACAGTATAGATATGATTAAACTTTAGATGATGTTCTGTTGGTATTTATTTGATGAGAACAGTGGTATTTGAATGTGTCTGCGGATTACGGAGACCAGGAGAGCACGGGTTGCTTAATCTCCAACAAACGATCTGGAATCCATTTCGGTTTATCGAAGACGATGAATTACCGCAGACTCTGCGGAGGATACCCCTTCCTCGAATATATTACGAAAAAGATGTGATTTTAAAATCAAATACCAATTCTTTAAAAAAATTTTTTTATAAACTTTTGTATTTTTAAAAGACTTCAGAACTGTCGAAATATTTGTATTCGGGTGTAGGGACATTTCATTTACTGCTTTTAGTCATTTTAAAAAAAATCAAAAAACTTTTTAGACCGTCTATAAGGGTAACGCCTGTTGCAGTAAAGTGTGTTATGGAGTATATTTTAGTTAATTAATTCGAAAATAATCGGCTGTGTACGGAAATGGTTTCAACGAAAATTTGGCAGTGAAAGAATGAATTGTAAATACCAAATCAAACTTACCTCAAAATGAAAGAATTAAAGAATAAATTGTAAATACCTAATTAAACTTACCTCAAAATGAAAGACCAAATCAAACTTACCTCAAAATGAAAGAATGAATTGTAAATACCAGATAAAACTTACCTCAAAAGGCGACGGGGTACTGATTTCGCGTTCTTATATCACAATGGACGACTTCACTCCACAATTTACGATACAATCGCTATAATTTCAGTTGGAGACAGCTCAAATCCACAGATCATCAACTGTTCAAACATGATACCAGTAGGGCTGATGAGAGATGACTGTAGGATCGTGGACTTCTTAAAGGCCTGCAACTCCCCCGATAATTACAAAGTAAATTCTCAGAAACCAATTTTGCATATGTGATGCATGCACTCCTCCTCCCTGCCAGAAGATTGTGCCGACATGTAGTATCGCCTGGGATTAAATAGAGAAAGGAAAGCGATTCACTCCGCTCTCAATATATTTCGCTCTAGTTAAAAAACGAACAAAATCATCTTTATATTAATAATCAAGACAGGATAAACTATCAAAAATTGCACGAAAAGTATGTTTCACCAGAAATGTTAATGATTTGAGTATTTTAGTCGGCCAAAACTCCTAACACGTTATAATCCGAGGCATCTGTTATGAGAGTACATAAGTTTTAGAATTGAAATAATCGCTTCTATTCCGTCAATCAGGTATGACTGTTTGATTGTAACAATAACTAGCCACAGGGAGTAGGTTAGGATTTGTTATAATGAGGATAAATCGTCCCGAGGAACAGTGCTACTGGTGAATATACAGTACTAACGACTTTCTATTGACTTCTGTCACTTTGTAATCACTGACACACGGTCTCTTAGTATCACGTGCTTTCAGTATGCAAGTTTTACTATTTGTGTCTCACCTAATTTGTACGAGTTGTATTGTCACATATGTATAATACCCAGTACTAACTGAATGGACACTGAAAGACGCACATATAGTCTGAAACCTACTGCATAAAGAAACACTCACAGACACACAGACAGTCTCAAACCTAGTGCATAAAGACACACTCACAGATACACAGATAGTCTGAAACCTACTGCATAAAGAAATACTCACAGATACACAGATAGTCTGAAACCTACTGCATAAAGAAACACTCACAGACACACAGATAGTCTGAAACCTACTGCATAAAGAAACACTCACAGATACACAGATCTGAAATCTACTGCATAAAGAAATACTCACAGACACACAGATAGTCTTAAATCTACTGCATAAAGAACCACTCACAGACACACAGACAGTCTGAAATCTATTGCATAAAGAAATACTCACAGACACACAGATAGTCTGAAACCTACTGCACAAAGAAACACTCACAGACACACAGATAGTCTGAAATCTACTGCATAAAGAAACACTCACAGACACACAGATAGTCTGAAATCTACTGCATAAAGAAACACTCACAGATACACAGATCTGAAATCTACTGCATAAAGAAATACTCACAGACACACAGATAGTCTGAAACCTACTGCATAAAGAAATACTCACAGACAAACAGACAGTCAAAAATCTACTGCATAAAGAAATACTCACAGACACACAGATAGTCTGAAATCTACTGCATAAAGAAACACTCACAAACAAACAGACAGTCTGAAACCTACTGCATAAAGGACCACTCATAGACAGACAGACAGATCTGAAATCTACTGCATAAAGAAATACTCACAGACACACAGATAGTCTTAAATCTACTGCATAAAGAACCACTCACAGACACACAGACAGTCTGAAATCTATTGCATAAAGAAATACTCACAGACACACAGATAGTCTGAAACCTACTGCACAAAGAAACACTCACAGACACACAGATAGTCTGAAATCTACTGCATAAAGAAACACTCACAGACACACAGATAGTCTGAAATCTACTGCATAAAGAAACACTCACAGATACACAGATCTGAAATCTACTGCATAAAGAAATACTCACAGACACACAGATAGTCTGAAACCTACTGCATAAAGAAATACTCACAGACAAACAGACAGTCAAAAATCTACTGCATAAAGAAATACTCACAGACACACAGATAGTCTGAAATCTACTGCATAAAGAAACACTCACAAACAAACAGACAGTCTGAAACCTACTGCATAAAGGACCACTCATAGACAGACAGACAGTCTGAAATCTACTGCATAACGAAAATACTCACAGACAAACATACAGTCTGAAACCTACTGCATAAAGGACCAATCACAGACACACAGACAGTCTGAAACCTTCTGCATAAAGGACCACTCACAGATACACAGACAGTCTGAAATCTATTGCATAAAAAAATACTCACAGACACACAGATAGTCTGAAACCTACTGCATAAAGGAACACTCACAGACAAACAGACAGTCTGAAATCTATTGCAAAAAGGAACACTCACAGATACACAGACATTCTTAAATCTACTGCATAAAGGACTACTCACAGATACACAGACAGTCTGAAATCTACTGCATAAAGGAATACTCACAGACAAACAGACAGTCTGAAACCTACTGCATAAAGGAATACTCACAGATACACAGACAGTCTGAAACCTACTGCATAAAGGAATACTCACAGACAAACAGAGAGGCTAAAGTTTACTTGATAAACTTTGGGTATGTGCATATATCAATAAATTGGTTAGACATTCTTCTTTACTTTCGTGTTTCCGTGATATTTTTAAGACTCGCGAATATTTAATATTACATCAATCAAATCACTCACAAATGGAGTCAATTTCGTTGCTGTGCACCAACCGGTCCGGAAGTGCAGGAACGATAACCCAGACTAATGTTCCGAATGACTTTTGTTCTGAGTATGGTCAGTTTTTAAATCGAGACAAGCTACTGACAAACAAGTTGATGTTACAGGGGTTTCAACAGTCTTGTTTGGAGTCAGCATTTCGCAAAGTCTATGGTCGTTATAATTTAATGCTCTGATTTGCCAATACAACCTATCATTGGGTCAAATGCTGTCTGACGTGTTTCATACCGATTGTTAGACCGTTCTTGACAAAACTGATTTTGACTACGGATAACTCCGTTTACTTGATCAGGATATAGGGCTCACGGCGGCGGTCGACAGGGGATTCTTACTCTTCCTAGGCACCTGATCCCACCTCTGGTGTGTCCAGGGGTCCGTGTTTGCCCAACTATCTATTTTGTATTGCTTGTAGAAGTTATGAGATTGATTACTGTTCGTTATCTTCATCTTTCATGAAGCACACGATGACGCCCGAAGCTTCAGAGAGAGATCTTTATACATGAACAAAGAAATTGTTGTATGACAATTATGGTTTGTTTGGGGGGAGGGGGCATTTTGTTGTTTGCATTGTAGGCCTTTACAGATAAAACTGCCGACTCCTGAGTTATAAACCATGATGACGTAGTACTGGCAGACGACGCGGCGACATCAAGTTGCGACCGACAAACCACGATTTTGTTACCCTGCTTCTAAATTTCATGAACAGGGACCCAAAAACAAAAGGATGAAATTTGTATCATCTCGTAATGACAAGGCTCATATCGTCTAAAACATTTGTATGGCACATATCGCGCTTGAAAAATTTCTATTTGTAGTTTCGTTTCTCAAGATAAATAAACTATAAGGAAAATCGATCAGGTCAATATAATCCGGATAAAATATACATTATGAATAAATAAATGAAAATAATGACTGTTCGTTAGCTTCATCTTTTCATACAAAGCACTAAAATAACCAACGATACGAACAAGCAGATTGTCAAGTATTTGCTTACGATGGATTAAAAGATTTTTTTAAAAAATACTAGTACTAAAACTAAACTAAATCTACAAATATATTTACACTGCAAATTACATCTTTATTGTTTTTACTTGCTAATCAATGTTTTTTGGGGAACGAGTTAGGACACGTCCTATTCGTCCAATGGGCTGAACCACAATATCATATTAGCTTGGGTAGTTTTTCATGAAGAAGAACAGTGGCCGAGAAGAGTTTTGAAAATTGGTTAATAAGGCCCTGGGGTTGCAGAAATCCTGAGATTTACAATATATGCCCCCTTAAGGGTCCAAAAAATGCTTCATATCAAATTGGAAGAGTAGCAATCAAGAAATAGTAACGCACGAAGGACGCAGATCAAGTGACCTCGAAAATCGTTTCTACGATTTAGTAAACTGCATAAACAATTTTGAAAAGTCGTTTTCAGGATTTACTAAATCGTATGAATGACTTTTAAATTCGTTTCTAATGAATTACAAAATCGAACAAACGATTTTTTTAAAAAAAAAATCGTATAAATGACTTTTTAAATCGATTTGTTGAATTGTACAAATGATTTTTAAAATCGTTTCTACGTTTTAATAAATCGTAGGAACAACTTTTTATTTCGTTTCTGTGATTTATTAAATGGTAGAAACTATTTTTTTTCTGCTAGGTTAAAACGACACGAATACACCGTCGGAAATTAGAAACATGCGCCACTTTGGTCGGGAAAATCCAGCAGCGCATTGACGGTTTCTCTCTGAGAAAGACCGTCATTTTGTCTGAAATGCTGTTTTATTTTCATTTACATCATTTGCTTATTTATTGTTGGAAACCTAATTTTCCACACATAAAAATTACAACCTACATTTATTGATCGGAACTTTTAACAATTAGAGACAATGTACTCAGTTCCGGTCTGGATTTATTCTATGAAACATAGATTACGCTTGAAGTAGTATCAACTATAATCTGTGGTTGATTGAGACACTACTTTATATACTGATAGACTGATTGATTTATTCTTTATTTCATTCTTTAAAAATATCAGAAATAGTCATGCACTACCATTCAGGTTAAAGATTTAAAGCGTGCAATGTGCAATAGGTTTAGGTCATGATGTTAGAAAATGTATATGAAATCTAGAGTTTATTCAAAAGCTTCTGCATGTACATGAGGAGAAAAAATCTATTGCTATGACCTTCAATTCGTCATTCAGATATATCAACAACATTTCATCTATTAAAAATAATCATTTTCATTCATATGTCATTTCGATATTTCAAGTCAAAATCTCTCATATTTTCAAAGATATGACATATTTTCAGTTAAACTGTCTCCATCGCGGCGAATAACCCATACAGGGTAAAAGGATGTCACCACCATGTCAGTAGCTAGAAGTGGCGAAGATTACACCAACAACTAATGTTATTTGTCTTTACCAGGGCAAACAAACCAAAGCGAGGCTGTCAGTTATATCTAACTACATGTACATGATTTTATGTTCAGCAAAGTGTGAGCATTGTGAGCGAATGTTACGATCACTTTATCTACACTTACAACATACAACAAAGTCACTAAGAAAATCCAGTATTCACATACAAGATTTGATCTTGAATTCTGAATTAATCAAGGACATAATTACAGTCGTGAGGATAAATATTTCATTTGTAAGGTGACCGTGAAATATAATAGAAGTGTCGAAACTATTGTTACGAGGTGGTGGTATTCAGGAATTACTCATAAAAGGATGAAAATGGAAAGACGAGTTTTCTTCCTCGATATTGAATATAAAGTATTTATATGTTACATATACTACATCTAGACACCGCTTATCTATTAAAGTAGTTAAGCACTGTACGTAATCATCTTTATCACCTACGCAAACAATATCCCCGACAGATTCCGCGAATTATATTTTTATCTTCTTCTGAAGCAGTTCTCTAAATTCAACATTCATTTTTATGAAATTGATATTTGTTAGAAAGGATAACCACAAAGAAATTAGCTTTAATTTGTTCTCTCTCCGAATGCGGTTACGTCTCTTTTCTGATTGCTGACTACATATATTGTTTACAAAACGAAACCGCAAGGTGCATATGAATATGTAAATATAAGGAAACTATTTGTTAGTGAACATTTATTTCTTTACCCAATCGTGTGTCTTAAGCGGTCTATCCAATATTTCATCTAAAAGTTCATATTCTATTCCTAAGATTTAACATACAGTGACACACCGTGGAATCATTTTTAATTCCTGGGGCCAATGTTCGTGGGTAAGCAAAATTTTGCTGGTTCGTGGGAACGTTATTTCGTGGGTAAGCGATACGATGTCACTAAGAGAGATAACTCTACTTGTTTTGAAAAATGTTCGAGAACACGTAAATTCGTGGGTAAGAGTGACCCACGAAATCCACGAACATCAATCCCCCACGAAAAATGATGATTCCGCAATAATCAATCAAAAAAGAAAACCTATATGAATCATTTCTGTGAGCGTCTTCTTAATCACAGGCGATTCACTATCACTAGTCATCAGTATGTGACAAGTTTTAAAAGGAATTTCCTCCTAAATTGTTAATTGAGGACAGAGATATCTTAATAATTCATGTTTCTGTGCCAGTTTTACACAAGTATATCAATATGAACTTAGAGCCTATCCAAACAGGAGATAGTATATAAGTAGTGTGCACAGTAGGTAAATCTCATTAGATTCAGGTACAGGTACTTAAATCACGTGACAAGGTCCAATCATCAGGGAGGCGGTGTCTGCTGTACAGGTAAGACATAAATTCTATGCTCATTGCAGTGCCACTACATTGATAAGAAATGTATACGATAATGATTTCCCTGATTAGATTTATTAATGAGATCTTATAACACTATTCATCGTAATTATGTGTAGCTGTAAATGTAGGGACGAGGTTGTAGTGTGTGTTACTCGTACTATGTTCATTATAATACAGTCTTATTGGGGATTCGGCGCGTTATCTAGAGTGTACACAGATGTATATACATTGTACTTGTCTATAAGTTTGATATTGATATTTTTCTGCAATGGTCATGTTTAAATCATGATGAAATTGTACAATCTACATATAACACATTTTAAAACTAATTTCACACCTTTAGGTTACCTATTATAGTTACTTTATGTACCGAGGTGACCTATTGCTATTGGTCAGCGTCCGTCGTGTGTTAACAATAGAATATTGTTAACTTCTTCATGATGACTACCGTTTCATTTTTTCAAATTTGGTATTGAGCATCTTTGGGACAAGTGTGACATAAATTGTAAATGTTAGGACTCCTGCATTCTCGGATACTTAGAGGCGGGACGAAAAGTGCCACAAATCCTCTCTACAACCGCACACGTGTAACAAAACACAA
The DNA here is from genome assembly GCF_947568905.1 of Ostrea edulis. Lineage (NCBI taxonomy): Eukaryota > Metazoa > Mollusca > Bivalvia > Ostreida > Ostreidae > Ostrea > Ostrea edulis. Next base: position 20,722,578 of record NC_079169.1, read on the forward strand.
CGGCACAGTCATGTAGAGTAGGGATGCCTTTACCAAAATTGCAAATTGATAATCCCCGGGGGAGAGTTTCTGACTCCATGGTGAGGTCAAATTTGACATTTAGCGTCTATATGAACAATATAGATACATGTAACATCTTCTTTTCTGCTATTGCTACTAATTTGAAATTATTTAGAAGGAGCGAGTAGCTCTTCATCAATACTGTAAATTTCATCATCTCAGTGGTGGGGGGTTTGGTACCAGCTGCTCGCCAGGGTGGATAGAAATGTGTCATAGTGATTGATGTTTTTGGCAGTGATATCTAGGAAAAGAAGAAAGAGATGTACCAAAATTAAGAATTTAGCAACCCCAGGGTTCTGAGTCTACAGTAGATCCAAAATAGTACTATCGGGTTACTATAACATGTGAAGTCATTCATCAATAGGGTCGCTTTGGGGGCATTTGTATTAAGAGCACATCTTGTTTTATCAGCTTTTGAATATTAGAATTAGCTTGGACATGCAGAACAGGAAAAGTATCATAAGAATTTGCAGTCCTTTGGGTTATCGATACTTTTAACTAATATTCAGTTGACCAATAATGCCTGTTGGGGCTTTTGTTTTGAATGAAGTTTGTTTCAAGTCCTGAATTTGAAAAGTGAGTGAAAATTGATATCTCTTATTGACAGTGTGGTATACTAATGTGACCCCTGACATTAGAAATGCACTCACAGCACAGTGCCCAGGACGTCCTGCTCTGTGGCTTCTGTAAAACTGCCCCCGTACAGAGCCACTGTGAACTTTGCCATATAAACTTATGCAAGGCCTGTGTTGGGGAGCACCTATCCGATTCGTCTAAAAGACACAACGTCGTTCCCTATACACACAGAAAGTCTACTCTTTTGTACCAAAACTGTCCAGACCACGCGGACAAACACTGTGAACTTTACTGTGATATATGTGACGTTCCTGTCTGTTCGAGCTGCGTCTCTGATAAACATGAAGGGCACAAGTTATCAGATGTTATGAAAAAACTCAATTCTAAAACTGAAGATTTACAAAATGATTTGGAAGAATTGGAGACCAGAATTTATCCCCGATATGAAAAAATTATCTCCGATGTACAAACTGAGAGAGCCAAGTTGGAAACGGGTTACGGAGAACTGACAACAGCTGTTGCACAACAAGGAGAGGTTTGGCACACAGAGATCACCGCCATTGTCAACCAACGGAAATCGGACATTAAGGACATGAAAAACAAACACCTGGAAGATCTAACTAAACATACTGATGAAATCACACGCAACATTACAGAACTCAAAAAGATCATTCAGGACCTGAAGACAATACTGGAATCCAACGATGTCTCCCTAACCGCAACATACACATCTAGGAATGACGAGTTTAGAAAACCACCTCCCAAAATTCAAATTACATTACCAAGTTTGTTTCCTCAAAAGATAAAGAAAGATCATCTTAATCAGCTGTTTGGTTCAGCTTTATCTATCACAACAGAAGATGGCTACATAATGCAGACACCAGAAGCTGCATCCTCCCTTCCCGTCGAATTACCGTTTGACGAACCGCAGCTTACCGCCACTATACACACTGGGTTTAGATCCAGTGTTGCCTGTCGCAGTGATGAAGAAATCTGGACATGTGGGTCTGACAAATTCATGAAGCTCCACAACCTCCAGGGCAAACTACTGGTGTCAATCCAAACTAAGTCAAGGAAACAGCCAGGGGACATAGCAGTGACACGGGACGGAGATCTTGTTTATTCAGATCCCAAAACAAGAACTGTAAATGTAGTGAAGGATAAACAGATACAGACCATGCTCAGGCTACAGGGGTGGACACCTCACTACGTCTGCAGTACCTCATCTAATGATCTCCTGGTCACCATGATCAATGATGATAAAACACAGTCCAAAGTTGTCCGTTACTCTGACTCCACAGAGACACAGACCATTCAGTTCGATGATCACGGTTGTCCTCTCTATTCATCTGATGTCTATAAATACATCAGCGAGAACAGGAATCTGGATATCTGTGTGGCTGACTTTATGGCTAAAGCAGTAGTGGTAGTCAATCAGTCAGGAAAACTCCGATTTAGATACACAGGTCATCCCTCTTATACCAAGAAATCATTTGAACCATTTGGTATCACGACAGACAGCCAAAGTCAGATACTGACAGCAGACTATTACAACGGCTATATTGATATCCTAGATCAGGACGGACAGTTCCTCCGTTTCATTGATAACTGTGATTTGCGCGATCCTCACGGTTTATGTGTGGATACCAGAGACAACCTCTTTGTTGCTGAGCGTTGGTCTGGTAAAGTGAAGAAAATCCAATATCGTTAATTACAGCTCTCAACACTGTGTTAACTACAGCTCTCACCACTGTGTTAATTACAAATCTAAAGTGTTAATTACAAATCTAAAGATTGTATTAAATAAAGATCTAACTAATGTTTCAATTACAATTACAAAATCTTGTTAATTACATATTTAAACTTGTGGTATTAATTACAAATCTACAATGACATATTGCATTTATTACAAATTTAAAGACAATGCACGAAGCACTGTTCTGTGTTAATTACAGATCTTTGTTGATTAGAGTTTTACTATCTGTGTTACTTACAATTCGATGCATACATGTATACTGTGTTTATTACAGAAATGTGTGGTTTGACTTCTGTGTCGAGACTTCATTGTTCTTCGATTCAGTAAATGTGAGTTACAAAGTATGTGGCAGTACTTATAGTGCATGTAGATTAGTATGTAGTAACAAAGTGTTGAAATTTATAATCAGTGCAGTACTTACATTGTACATAGTGTATTGTGTAACCATAGTAACAAAGTGTTGACATTTATAGTCAGTGCAGTACTTACATTGTACATAGTGTATTGTGTAACCATAGTAACAAAGTGTTGACATTTATAATCAGTGCAGTACTTACATTGTACACAGTGTATTGTGTAACCATAGTAACAAAGTGTTGACATTTATAGTCAGTGCAGTACTTACATTGTACATAGTGTATTGTGTAACCATAGTAACAAAGTGTTGACATTTATAATCAGTGCAGTACTTACATTGTACATAGTGTATTGTGTAACCATAGTAACAAAGTGTTGACATTTATAATCAGTGCAGTACTTACATTGTACATAGTGTATTGTGTAACCATAGTAACAAAGTGTTGACATTTATAGTCAGTGCAGTACTTACATTGTACATAGTGTATTGTGTAACCATAGTAACAAAGTGTTGACATTTATAATCAGTGCAGTACTTACATTGTACACAGTGTATTGTGTAACCATAGTAACAAAGTGTTGACATTTATAGTCAGTGCAGTACTTACATTGTACATAGTGTATTGTGTAACCATAGTAACAAAGTGTTGAAATTTATAATCAGTGCAGTACTTACATTGTACATAGTGTATTGTGTAACCATAGTAACAAAGTGTTGACATTTATAATCAGTGCAGTACTTACATTGTACATAGTGTATTGTGTAATCATAGTCACAAAGTGTTGAAATTTATAATCAGTGCAGTACTTACATTGTACATAGTGTATTGTGTAACCATAGTAACAAAGTGTTGACATTTATAATCAGTGCAGTACTTACATTGTACATAGTGTATTGTGTAACCATAGTAACAAAGTGTCGAAATTTATAATCAGTGCAGTACTTACATTGTAGATAGTGTATTGTGTAACCATAGTAACAAAGTGTTGACATTTATAATCAGTGCAGTACTTACATTGTACATAGTGTATTGTGTAACCATAGTAACAAAGTGTTGACATTTATAATCAGTGCAGTACTTATATTGTACATAGTGTATTGTGTAACCATAGTAACAAAGTGTTGACATTTATAATCAGTGCAGTACTTACATTGTATATAGTGTACCATATTAACATATTACATTTGTAATCAGTAGACTATCTATAGTGTATGTAGTGTGTGTATCTACAGGAACAAAGCTTGGTGTTGTTTTAAGTGTTTAAGGTGAAGATAACGAACAGTGATCAATCTCACAACGAAGAGTTTGACAAATACTGGCCCCTGGTCATACCAGATCAGGTGCCTAGGAGGAGTAAGCGCCCCCTGTCGATTGGTCACATCCACCGTGAGCTCCATATCCTGATTAGGTAAACGGAGTAATCTGAAGTAAAAATCGGTGTGTGAAGAATTGTCTTACAATAGTTATAAAACGCGTTAGACAGCATTTAACCCATTTACAGGTTGTATTGATAAAATAGATCGTTAAAACGACCAAGGAATTTGCTTATTTTGATTATGAACGAGACTATGGAAACCCCCGTAACATCAACTTATTTATCAGCAGCATGCCTCTGTTCAACAACTGATGATGCGCAGAATAAGTTCTGGTTACAGAATCAGTTGAGACATATAAACACTATATGCAGGTGATAATGGAATATTGATACATATAAAAGCTGACGATTGAGAAGCTCAAATTATCCCATTTGTCATATAAAAGTTGAGTGATTTGCCATTAACATTTACGTTCAATAAAATATCTAAGTATGAAGCAAATGTGGAAAACTCTGATGTCTTTTATTTCAAATTCACTGAGGTATATCGAATCGAAATATGTTAATAGATAAAACATCGTCAATATATCTAAAGGTCGAGGTGAAAGCCACAGCAAGATATTTTTTCTCATGTTTCCTTTAAATTCAGCATTGGGTAAATTCTATAATCTAATTTGCAAATAAAAGCTACATGTATGACTGGGTTGAATACTGTCTCACTTGTTTCATACTAATTGTAAAACCGTTCGTGGTACACTGATTTTGACTACGGATTACTCCGTTTATCTAATCAAGATATAGGACTCACGGTGGGTGTGACCGGTCAACAGGGTATGCTTACTCCTCCTTGGCAATGATCCTAGTTTCGTGTTTTGTCCTCTTAATTTTGTATTCTATAGGATTTGTGAGATTGACCACCGTTCGTAAACAATTTGTCGCTAATAATGATAGAAATGCTAAATACATGTACTTGCAGTAAATATGCACTTGTGTCTTGATTTTCATTTCATTGATATGTCAAACACAGTCTCTTTAGTCATAATACAATTATAATTATTTATATAGACAGACAGTGACGGAGAATATCACACTAATGTAAATATAAAACGAGGTTACATAAAATCATACCAACCTGAGATCCTAAAAAATTGAATTCATCTATTCTGAAAAGAGTTACCAATGTGCTTTACTACATTACATCACTATAGTGATAAAACAGCCTAGATATTGTATTACTTACATTTCATTAATAAACCCCATCAAGCTATATTACTAGCTTTGTGTTTTATTATTTTTGTTCCCGCCTCCTGCCAGAGAAAACGGGGACTTTCACAGAGCGTGTTGTGTTACGGTTAGAGGCAGAGTCATGTATTGCAGTGGTATCAGTTTCACATACAGGTACATGTACGGAGGAAGCAGGAAATGTTAGCGTATTTTATTGAAGACATGTAAATATGTAATATAAGAAGTATTGAATTACACTGATCATAAAATAGAAAGCACATTCATGATTTTTGCTGAATCTTTTTAAATCATTTTTAAAATAATTTTTGCGTGATCTAGAATGAATCGCCTGATTATTCCACGTTACATATAACGCTACTATTTACTGGATTGATATCTATACCTATAAATTAACAAGTTTTGTCAATAAACTCCGAAACGCTTGCTCCAGAGTTGTTACTGCTTGCACCTTTATTATTGTTTCTTAAATGATGCTGATGAAACCATCCTGCATTTCAAAGATGAAGAAAATCAAGACCACTCTAAAAATGTGGTAGAAGAACCAAACCAAGGTTCCTGTAATGATAAATTAGATCATGAATAAAAAAAAACTAAGCACAGCAAGGTAGCTTTAGTGCTGCGTCACATGACGGAAGTAACTTTAATGATGAGTCAGATCGTATGGAGAACATAAAGAAAGGTGAAAATAACAGTGATCAATCGCATAACTCCTACAAGGAATACAAAACAGAGAGCCGAGAAATCACGGTCCCCCGGATACACCAGAAGTGGGACCAGACGCCCAGGAGGAGCAAGTATTCCGTCTACCGGTCACACCCGCTTTGAACCCTATATTTTGATCAGATAATTTAAGAAAATCGTAGGCAACATGAATGTGCCAAGAACGGCCTAACAATCGGTATGAAACACGTCAAACAGCATTTGGCACAGTGATAAGTTATTTGGGTAAACTAGATAATTATAACGACCATAGAATTTGCGAAATGTTGACTTTAAACGAGACTGTTGAAACCCCTGTAACATCAACTTGTTTGTCAGTAGCCTGTCTAGAGTTACAAACTGATCATACACAGCACAAGCTCTTACGTATCGAATCAGTTGAGAGATATAAACTGTGTAATGTGTAATGGTCCATTTTTGCATTACAAGTAATGGTAATGATAATGTAATGCATTACTTGTAGAAAATATACTGTAATACACATTACATTTAAATTACTTCTACTTTACGTGGCGTCAGTGGCCTAGTGGTTAGGCCGTCAGACTCTCGACCGAAAGGTCGTGGGTTTGAGTCGCGGCAGGGCTGACGTTTTGTCCTTGGGAAAGGCACTTTACATGAATTTCCTCACTCCACCCAAGTGTAAAAGGGGTACCTGGCCATAGACAGTGAAAGATATTGTTAGAATGTTAGAGCTCTAGCGCTTGTAATGGAAGCTTGCACTGAATGCTTCCTAGGAGGCTGAGAAAGTTCTAGATTGATATAAGGTCTTGTCCGTTATTCAGACGGTTAATTGCCCGGTACATGTCCAGTAATCGTGCGGTTTTTATGCGTTTTATACATTTCATATACCGACCAAAGGAGCTCCGAGCAGCGGTGGGAACGACTTTTATCAAGGAATACCAACGGAAAAATTATGTCACAATAGGGGATATTCGAGTTCTTCCGTTCCGTGCATATTTTGTGTTTTAGAATCTACCTAAGTCACGTGAGTTGACGATTTTTTTTAGGCATGCTTTCTTCCAGTTTAGCTAACCATAAGACGACTTCGTTCATTTATTTTACTAACTGGTTTTGATGCCGAATTTTATAACCAGTGTTATTAGTGTGTGGCAGATGTAATACGGATTTACGAAAGAGGGAGAAAAACTTAAAGGCACGTAGCATCGTTTTTTCAGGGATGGGGGTGGGGGGGGGGGGGAGAAGATCTCTTCGCAATACACTTGACAAGAATAAATAAATATATCAAAGGAAACAATACCTAACATGTTCTTTTGACTGATATTCAAAATCTTTTCAGGTTTTAAATACATGGAGGAGGGTTAAGTAGTGACATACGACTCATTATACCTCAATCTATATATTTTTCACATCTTCTAAAATTCAAGGGGAGTAGGGTGGTTGTATCGTATCATTTATTTTGCCTCAGAAATTTTTCCCCAAACTCCGGTTATTTGAATCGAGGAGAATACACAGATTCACTTCATAACTTCGAAATTTATTGCATTCGTACCATTCACTTCTGTCGCCATAAAAAGTCGGTGGGTGGGTGGTGGTTGTGTCACGAAATATATCTTTATTTCATTTTGTATGCATAAATAATAGAAAATGATGGTTGTTAAAAGGGGTACCATTCCCTCCCCTCCCTGATTCTACGTGCATGCCTCAGAAGTACCGATATTTCCATTAGCGGATTTGTAATGCCTAAGTCACCGTTCATTCCAATGGTGCCCACTATTTGTAAAGATAAATTATGACGTAATAACTTTCAAAAGCTGGTATGTCTTGATGTTTTTACCATACTTTTAAAGATGATTTCCAACAATTCAATAATATTTCTATAATGATCGGCGATTGACTTTCCAGAGCTTGAGATCAAAAATTTTGTATGTATAGACTACACCAATTTTTAAAAAAAAGATTTCCAAATTCATACCAATCGCAAGCTTACATAGACTTTGTAGGTTACTTTTACGGGAAAGGGAAAAGAAACACTTATTTATAACAAAAATTTCTTCATTTCGATACTTGCATTTAATCAACATCCATTTTAATAGGCTATACACTTGTGTAGCCTATTTACATTAACAACGATAAACCGGATATGGCTAAGCCTGCAGGTTGCACCACTCTATTAATTTTGCCTATATGTTCTTACCAAAATTACTCACCTTTGACCTGACCCTGCTGCCTTAAAGTAAACTTTTCAGAAGTTGTACTTTCACATCATGTAGTACAGTTCTTAATGAGCATTTTCATACCGAAAAATACATACCCATCCAGCAAGGCGTGAGAGTTTGTTTACATCGAAGTCAAGCACGTGCAAAATCAGCTGGTCAAAAGGCAAATCACCCACCTCTACAACAAAAATTCAAAAAAATATTTAAATCCTTTTTTCATGGTTTTTACTCACAAAATTTCAAACACAATACTTGAATTTACATCTCATAAAAAATTGGAGAGCCTACCTCATAAGGAAAGTCCCATAAAACATGCAAAGTTCCAGGAATTATTTTCTTTCGGCCATGATTCGACGTGAACCTCCACATAAATAGAGTGATGCAACCTAAACAAGTGACTAAATGCAAAATAAACACGGACATGGAAGAACTCGAAAATCCCCTATTATTTTCATTCGTGCGACATCTGTTTATGCTATCCGGTAAGGTGTGACTGCTCCTATAGGTATTGATTGTTCCTTCGCCAAACGCTCGGCATTTAGAAGTGAGGATGACGGATATTTCGGATACGACTTAAAAACGGAGGCCCGTGTCGCAACAGTCGTTGGAACCTTAAAACCCCTCACTACTACGGCCGTAAGTGCTAGGTACAGATCTAAATTTGTGGTACATCAGTAAGCTCTTGCAACGCGATCCCTATACGTGCAGTAACATATTTTATAATGTGTCATGTTTATCGATGGATATCTGTAACCGGTTTATTGTAAAATACTTATATTTTTGGAACTCTTTATATCTGGCGTAAGAACGACAACTTTGATTCACCTGACCCGACGTGACACTAGATATTTTACAGTGACTAGATTCAATTGCGGTGCATGATTTCATCGTTCCGTGAGATCCAGGTTAGAAAAGGTCCACATTACCCCTTGCTTGTCGTAGGGGAGGTCTTTGGATGATGCCGCAAAAACCGAGGCCCCGCTTCACAGCAGAAGTAGCACGATAAAGATCCCTCCCTGCTAAAGGCCATTTAAGCGCCGAGCATAGGCCTAAATCTTGCATCTTGTGGCCCTTCACCGGCAATGGTGACGTCTCCATATGAGTGAATTTTTTTCGAGAGGGACGTTAAACAATATACAATCAATCAATCATTATTTCATCAACACTGCTTGATCATGGTCATCTTTTCATATTTTTGTCCTTATCTATAAATGTATGATTTCTATATGATAACCTTGATTTTTTACTCAACAATACAAACGAACAACAGAACTCTGATATGAGTTGATTCGACGTGTATATATTTGCGGTTGCTTTTCTAAACAATACAACGCATTCATGACGGTAAAAACCCCAAAACAATCTGACCAATAGATCACCATAATGGATATTTTTAGGTGTAATTTTATGAACGGCGGGAATATTTTCTTCTCAACTTCTTAACCTCCTTTCATGTTCCCAGAATGCCTAATGATATCATATTGAAACGTTCTTAAATTCGGTTTCTCTTTAGATAGTATAGCGAAATGGGGATTTACTCAATGTGCAATATACCATGTTTTCAAACTGAGGTCCATGATCGCTGTTGACAGGAAACCATAATAAACGATACCATTACAGCAAGGAATCTTTTGTGAGGTCTAGCAGTCTGAATTTAATAGCTGTAGTCTACTTAAAATTTATGACGTAACAGCTGGAAGTTCCATTCACAAGTCCTATTTTTACAGGCTTTCCATCGGAACGCAACCCCGATCCCGATGAATATAAAACGTAATATCTGTCGATGAAACGTTACGAAATCCGAACTTGATGTGTAGTTTGTCGCTCTGAAACTACACTACAAGTTTCAAATAAATCCCTCCAAGCATAAAGGAAAGGTCTGAAAAACCAATGGGACAGACTGGCTGACAGATGGACAGATAGAGAAAAAACCTTAATTCCATTCGGTTTTAGAAATTGGTGGGGTACTACTTATTAAGTCATGTTGATTTCAAGATGTTGATAAACTTGTAAATAGAACTATGACGTATGCATCATATAACCAGTGCCACCACAGGAATGACCCTTGTGATATACCTATAAATCAGTTTAACTTTGAATTTCAGCTATCAATATCTTATACCGAATTACATTTCGTACACAACATTTGTCCCAGAAAACCCAAGTATATTCTGATCAACACAGGATAATTAACGGCTTTCCTGCAAATTTTATAAATCATTTGTTGATATTTATTTGTTAAATCGTCACCTTTACTTGACCAATAATTACGTGTTATCTGTATAAGTTTATGCATATACTGTCAATGAATAAAACCAATAGTATTCAAATATTCGACTCTGATATCGCCCCTGATTGAAGACATCCTGACTGGCACGGGTGAAGTGTGTCGCAGTCTGGATAATGGAATGACAACGTGCTGTAGAGTTATGTCGAGATACAAATGGAATTTATCATTTTGTTTCGTGAATTTATCAAAATAAAGAGAATTTAACATTTTTGGTAAGTGCACATCTCCGGTACCTGTTGAATAGATGTCCGCATTTGGTGCGGGAGTTGTTTTTTTTTTTTTTGTTTTTTTTTTGCGAGTATGTCATGTGCATTACTTATTATGCACATACACCTGTATTTTGTTAAATATATATTTTATGCTCTTTGCATATTCCATTCTATCAGTATGTTATTTGCAAATGATTTCTCCGCATTTATATCATAAGAAACTGCAATACTTGCATGCACTTACAAGTATACAAAAAACAAACTTTTTTTGCATTTTGTTTTAAATTATCTAAACTTTCTGAATGATCCACTAATATGCAATATATGTTGTAATTTTTAGCAATACATAATGTTTTAAAACGGGGTTTTATTTATTTCTCATTCCCTATACATTACTATCGGAAATGTGCACTGGTCGAGTCCAGCTAGAAAATCACTCATGTGTGACAATCACATTTGGGGTACATAAGGGTAGAGTCAAGTAGGTCACATGAAAGAAATATGGCGGATAAGGTGAGAAATGTGTACGTGTTTATTAATTCATATCAGCTTTAATGTTGTGTACGGGGTGTATGCTCCTATATTCTTTAACAGATAATTAGTGCGTAATATTCAATTTTCAAACATACCGATTGTAGTAGTACATCTATTTGTTGTTTTATATAACAGTACATCCATTAGTGCTAGCCTAGTTTATTGAATGAAACTACTTACGTTACATACATGTATACAATCCATTTACACGTGCTATATGTCCTGAATGCTATTTATACGTGTTAAGGTTTTATCCACTGCAGCTTTGTAAATGTTTCTCAAAATAAATAGGCTAAAATTGGGAGAAAAATGCAAATTACATGTACTTGACACTACTGTTAAAAGTGATTATTTACGCTTTGAGTTAAGCACGCATTTTCCGGGTATCTGTTCTTGATGGATGAGTTTTCCTATTTCTTTGGACTCTCTTCTTTGACCTTCTTATCACCGGCGTTGGTCTTTTCAATGGGTATAACGGCTGTACAGGTATTTTCATTTTTCGGAGGTGGGTTGTGAATGGATTCCGCAATAGCTACTAAAGACGCCATGATGAATAAACCGCCGGCAGCACATTCCAGGTACCAACCCGTCTTCAGTACAAATTCACTCACCGGTAAGTTCTTGTTTAGGTCAAAAGCTTGACTAGTTGCAGTCTTTGTGTACTGATATTTGTATAGCATTGCTCATAATGCAACTTCCATTGCTGGAAAACAGCATAGAATGGTTCTTTTGTTAAAAAGGTTACATGCAAAAGATTACATTATACGGAACTGTGGTCGGAACATAAGGAGTACCGTGACATTTCTACATCCTAATGAAAACCTCTCGTCGTGGGGAAATATTTTCTTTCTCACGATTGGTTTCATTGGTTGAAAAATTTCAATTTCTGTACAAGTTGTGCGTTAAGTGTTTAAGGCTTTTGGCTTAGTCTGTTAAATTGTGATATTGATTTACTTTAGGTGAAAAATCAAAAGATCTTATAAAAGTACACATTAAATACACAATAATATGTACAAGTAATTAGTTTTAAAAAAAAATTCAAGGCAAAAGTTAGCATAATATCTCTTTTTTAAAAAATCAGAAAATGGAGTATTTTGATTGAAAATAAGGATATAAAAAGTTAAAAGACCAATAAAAATCTGTATCTATGATGTAATCCATATATTGTATGCGAAAGTAACTTATTTTGGTGAGTGTATACTTATTTATGGTGGGCAGTGTAGGAATACTGGAACAATTGCACATGTATTGAAAAATGAATTTTTAGCCGAGTTGCAACGAAGTTGAACTCGGCTATTGGTTTGGTGATGCGGGCGGGCGGTTGGGCGTCAACAATTGGTTTCCGAATGATAACTCACAAAGTTTACAATCTAATCAAATAAAACTTTGATGTATTGTTGGGTACCAGGTAAGGAAGACCCTTATTGATTTTGGAGGAAAAAAGGTCAAAGGTCAAGGTCACAGTGACTGAATATAGAATGAAAACTTCAGAAAAATTTGGTTTCCGGATGATAACTCAGAAAGTTTAACTCCGAATCAAATGAAACTTTGATATATTGTTGGGTACCAGGTAAGAAAGACCCCTATAGATTTTGGAGAAAAAAGGTCAAAGGTCACAGTGACCGAATATAGAATGAAAATTCAAAAATATTTGGTTTCCGGATGATAACTCAGAAAGTTTAAATCCGAATCAAATGATACTTAAAGATATTGTTATGTACCAGGCAAGGAAGACCTCTGTTGATTTTGGAGAAAATAAGTCAAAGGTCAAGGTCACAGTAACCGAAAATAGATTTAAAATTCCAAAAAGTTTTAGTTTCCGGAGGATAACTCGAAATTTTTTAATTTGAATCAAATGAAACTTGGATATATTGTTGGATACCAGCAAAGCAAGGCCCCTATTGAATTTGGAGGAAAAGGGTCAGAGGTCAAGGTCACCGTGACCGAAAATAGATTGAAAACTTCAGACAAATATAGATTCTGGACAGTAATTTGAAAAGTTTAAAACTGAAATTAGTTCTTCACAATTATAAATATGCCACATCATTCCTGACTTTACAATGTATCCCATGCAACTCGGCTCATGCACCCCTGGGTGCATATATTGATTTTTATTAATTATTTTTACATGTATCAGATATAAATTTCTAGTAGAAAACTTATCAAGAATTGGAATATATTGTATGCATATGTGTCTGTATGTGATATTTGTGTGCAGTGGAGATATTCATTCTACATGCAGTCTTTATGTGATTTAGGTTACATCAGTTAATGTCGACTAGCCAGACATACATAACCACGATGCACAGTCAAAAGGAAACCAGAGTATTCAGATTTGTCAGTTTGGATTAATCCCAGTTTAATGATTTTATCAAGACTTAAAAGTTTTTTTCCCAACTTTTGTCAGTGTACAGCAATGCTTTACAGTAGCCAGGACCGTAAATTACATGGAGGCGGAGGAGGCAGCTGCCTCCTCCAACTTTTGAGCCAAAGAAAATTAAAATTTAAAGTTCATTAGAATTTATGTTGTTTCCAATAACTAAGAACATGATACCTCCCTTAAAAAGCATTCCAAATCTTTCTTTTAGAATGAGTTAGTCAAGTAACATCTTAGAAGGCCCTAGAATCAAGGATTTTGCACGAAACGTGTTCAGTGTGCACAAAATGTGCTCAGCGTCTGGGGGCCGCCCACCCCCGCCTAATTTCCTGCCTCCTCCAAATTGAAGGTTAATTTACGGCCCTGGTAGCATTAGGAAGCAAAACAATGTGAAATTTCATTTTCTGATCATTGAGCAGAAGACACAAAGTGAAATCTTACAAACATGTACTTTAAAAGTACTGTGTTTCATACTATGTAAGATTGATCTATCTTATTTATTTAATCATGATTCAATTTCAAATAGAAATTTACTGTCATTTTTCGTAAGCAATACTAGGAAATATTGACAATTTTAGGTATGAATTTTAGCTAATCTTTTCTATGAAAGCTATGATATATAGAAAAAACATTTATGTAATGTCTATGAAAATTTCTTTTTTGTTAAATTACCCTATTTATACATGTGCCTGCTGTAACCTTGACCTTTGACATGGACGACCTTAAAAAAACTAAAAAAATTTCTTCTGAAAACATATGTTCCCTTTGATCAAGATGCAATCAGTAATAAGAAAGTTACGATTATCTTTTTAAAAAATGTTAGTTTCGCAGAGGAAATGCAGACTTGATTCTTGAATGCATTTGTAATTTATTTTGGTCTTTGGTTTGTTGTTGTTGTTTTTTGTTTGTTTGTTTGTTTGGTTTTTTTTTTTTTTTGGTTACTTCATTTAAATTTTGAAAGAAAATAGTGATAATGAAATATGGTGAAAAATTGCTATCATTTAAAGCTGAAAATTGCTACAAGGCTGTGTTATATATTTGACAGAAGAAATTCGGATTAAGCTCTTAATTTGTAAAGTTGTATGGCTATGAAATTGAAGTCTAATATTTGATGCTAATAGAAAACAGCAAATATGCACCACTATCTTTATGTTTGTGGTACTCGGTGTTAAATCTAATAGTTAAAAAAATGCATCTTTAAAACTGATTTTGTTGAAAGGGTTGCTATGGCAAATATTTTTCTTTTTCAATTGATAAGTTGATACCTGCAATTCTAAATTAAATTTTATTTTGAAGTTGAATTTGAATATTCTAATTGTTGAAACTGGCTGGTTTATCAATTCAATATTAGACATAATTATATTGTTTTTTCAAGAGTTTTGTTGCCATAGCAACCGTTTTATCAGTTATATTTTGATCTCTTATGTCAATTTCACTGTTGAAAAATTAGTAACAATCGTTTTGATAAGATAGTGTTGTGAGTATGTGCATAATAAATATGTATTCAAACTTTAATAAAGAAGGAAATTTGAAAATTTGAATTTTATGCATTTTTTGTATATTTATAGAATTTTCGTGTATGATTTGCCCACTGATTTTATTCCATAATATGCAATACCGAGGTTAGTTCTATTCAACTATAATATTCATATTACTGTAAGGTGCTGGCTTTTCCTGTGAATAGGTGGTGAACAGCAATTTTCATAATTTTTTGTGCACTTGACAATGAGCTGTTCAGATGTGTTTCCATGACAACGTTAGCTAATTCGTTGTTAACGATAAAACTCAAACTTATGGGAATTTTCAGCTATTGATACGTTAATTTACGTATACTGATTTCAAAGATAAAGACGAGTTGCTGCTAATTTAGTTATTGGGCTTGTAAAAATGTAAGTTTTTACAATTACAGCTATGAATTAGAGTATCCCCAATGGTCAAAATCCACTACCATGGTTTCCATGGCAACCATGCATCACAATAATAAAATATGTTTGATTCCTGTCATTTTGTGGGGTACTTTCTTTAATCTGTAAGTTTTATCAAAATCTGAGACCATGTGTGCCGGACCCCTTCAGAATTTTTTTGGTCGTTACAGAGAATTGCTCTTTAAAATTTGGGTAGGTCTAAACAATGCAATTTCCCGTATTTTCTCAATCTGTTGGAGATGAGCGACTTCAAAGTCGATCTGTAAAGGGCAGCGAAATACGCATTGCATGCATAGTCTACTCATATTTTCTATCATGACAACTTCACTTTCGATACTTTTGATAAATAGGCTAGGCTCCGTAGAACTAAGATTCAAGACAACTAAATCTCCATCAAAAAATGTCAAATTTTCACAGCAGGTGCCCGTGTCATTCATCAATAGTATACCCCATGCACATAGCGATCGGAGCAAGACAACTGACGTAACTGGTGATTTACTTCCCCTTGGGACTATCGTGATTTCTGCCTGTTTCATCAGTGAAATATGAGGCGCGTGTGGTACTTTTTAAATTGAAATAACTTTGTATAAAATCAAGATATTTCCGCACAAATGGTTTCATTAGAAAGAAGAATGACGAAATTTGCTATTTCAATCACTTATTAATCATAAATTTATCTATATTTTTTTTAAATTGCTAATTATTTCAAATTTCATATGAGTGAGATCTTTGGTTTTGTGAAAATATTCAATTTTCGGTACTTTAATGGAATGTGCATCTGGTCAATTTGGTATCCTAGCAGAGCCCATTAATTACGCTTAACAGATTAAACCAAGTTGATACTCACGGGTGATTAGTGTTTCAGATAATGGCCCCCTAATCTGTCAGGGGTTGTGCGTATTTAGCCTTTCTTCAAAGCAGGGGTAACACATTAAGAAGACTAAATACTGGTTAAAACAAATAAATAAGACTAAAGTCTGACTGGATAATATGACGTTTTTAAACGTGTACACAAATCATACAGAAATCATCCATGTAACTGTTCATTACAAAAAATTTAAACGAAAACATTTCCTAAATTTTGGTTCTAGGGCGCTAGGTATAGTGACGTTGAATTGCAAGTGTTCAAAATGCTCAAAACGGTAAGAATATCTAGTGACAAACTTAATATGCAGGACAGAACACAAATTTTTGTCAACGCTTTAGAAGCCGGCAATAGAATTATGGCCTACGCCGTCAGAGCCTTGATATCCAGCTACGGAGGGGACTGTCGTAAATCGTGCCAGAAATATTACTTCGCGTGTTGGGCCCTTAAAACGAATAATTTGAAATCTTCTGTGTTAAGGAGACATTTTGATCTTCATATGAGTGACCTTGACGGGCATTTACCATGAATTATCTTAATTTTTCTTTAGGACATAAAATTAAAAATAAAATAAAATTTCTAAACTCTACGCAGAAATACGAAATCTCTTAATTGGGTTAATTTACAATAATGACATTGAATCAAGAAGTCATAGAGCTATGTATGATGCTTATGAATGTCAAGGAAAGTCCATCTAACAGTTGCGCAAGGCAGGAGGAGGGGGGGGGGGGGGGCGGTGGTGGTGGTGTTATTGTGCAATATCCGTATTGTAAAATCGATGTGAAATTTTGATACGTCTTTTGGATGTGTTAAGTGTTAAAACCGCCGGTGTGTGCGATGTAGATAGGTGCTTATACAAATATTTACGATTTTCTAGCTGTATAAGGCAAAAAAAAAAAAAAAATACGTTGTTGATACGTATTTAGATGTAATTGAAATTTCGCATTGTGTATTGCGTCATGTTTCTTGAATGACCTATTAAAACACCGTTTTGTTTTTCAAACCTCTTGCTTTGATATCCAGTGCTGATTTTGAGCCGATTAAAAGGGAAAGGACTGAGAAAAACGGAAAGTTGTGAAATTCACGACATCCTTCAAGGTATCACACTGGTAATTGTTTTCACTATATATTACTATAGAGGGGAAAAAATCATTAAAAATCAGTTTACAAAATTGATGCCGAATAATGCAGTCAGACACGTTCTATGTTACCTATCTCGTCTGCCGACACCAGAAAAACAACACCCTACACGGCATTTTCGAAAATAAATTACCCGCAAACAAGACTACCCTTAAATCCACGTGTTTTTCACATGTGTGTAAACAGCCGGAGTGCACCTCAGGAAGTAGCCTCAGCTACCAACAGCAAATAGTTTCTTTGTATACACTTGGTTATTTCTACAAATTACACAAAATTTCCTAATCAGGGGTACAAAAATTAAGGGAAAAGAAGAGGAAATGAGAAAAATCGCTCAAGGAAAAAAATATTTCTGCATGTGCGTGCGTGTGTGTGTTTTACCTCTCACATGAACTAGTGCTATATACTGTAATTGATAGTACTGCAAGGTATAAAATAAGGTCTCACTGAAGGATGATATATATAAACATAAACAAGATGAAATGGGACTTTTTCCCCAATGAAATTACCATTCTAGATTTAAATCTAAACGCTAAATATTTCCTTAGTGGAAAAGATGGCAAGAATTTTACCCGTGCATAAGAGTGACGATATCGTGATCATCCTGATTAACAGATGAATGACGTATTTCCGCGTGCATCTTTCAAGGAAAGCCGATAAAACAAGCAAGGCCACAGCGAGCACCGCGACTCCAACAGCCGACAGTTCCATCAACTTGATTGGTTCTTTCCAAGCTGTAAATTTAGAGAGGCATATTCTGTAACATTGTATATCACCTGTTAACCTCTAGAGTCAATGTGATTGGCAATTTTTTGTGTGTGAGCATATTCATTGTGTATTGAAGAATAGGCCCATATGCCTTATCGGTCACCTGAGTACTAGTTAAAAGTATCACTAGTCCCAAGGGCTGTAAAATCTAGAAAAACCTTCCTTTTCTGAGTTTTAAAGCAGATATCATTGACATGTTTTCCACATATACACTATAGATACCAAGTTTGGCCCCACCCTGGAGTCAGAACCTCTACCCCAATCCTGACAGTAACAATTTTGATAGAGGCCTTCCTGTTCTATATCACTATGCGTTTAGATATGCAGGAGTAGAGAAGATGTTTGAACATTGGTCAATATCTGGCAGTTTTGCCCCATCCCTAAGGCCTCGGAGGTGCAGGAGTCCTGAAATTTTCAATTTATGTCTTCCTTGTCCCAAAGGTGTTTCCTACCAAATATTTGAAGAAGGGATACATTGTTCACAGTGCAGCACGAGTTATTTTCCCCTGAATACAGGGGGCGCACAATTAACACGATGGAGTCCTCAAGTGATTGCGTCATTATAAGAAATAGATAGAAAATTTACAATTTTTTATTGTAATTAAGTGCCACCTCAAATGATTGCGTCATTATAAGGAATAGATAGAAAATTTACTATTTTTTATTGTAATTAAGTGCCAGTTAAGGAATTTTTGTAGAAATGAAGTATAATTACTGACAAATGATATGACTGTACAAAAATCTTAATCATTTATTATATTTATTTGTCCTGTATTTGATTTTTCAGTCCACGGTATCTCAGTTTAGATAAGAATAATGATGAGCGATGCTTCATTATTAGTTTTTATCCATATTTTCGACAACCAAAACACAATGAATATGCCAGAAATTACATGTGCAACCAACGCATGCAGCCATTAATTTATAATCCTTTCACACTGTGGAAAAAAATATGTACATCAGGTGTCAATGAACGGAGCATGTTAAGTATATCGAACTATAAAATTTAAGGAAGCAACAATTTCTCTTACAACAAATGAAAATCCACACCAACAACAAGTATTTGTCAAACTATACACTCTTTGTGGTGTCGTCAGTATGTCTGGCACGTTGTTATTACCGGAATACTTCGGCAGCTATTAGTAAAATTTCAGTGTTCCGACTGACTCGAGTTTACACCGTCGAATTAATAGCCAATGCGATGATTGGTTGGACTAAAAGGCTACGAGATTTGACCTCCGTATACGATTTCGTTAGATCCTTGTGTAACGATATCCGTGAGCAGATACTTAGATTGGAAATTTAAAATTCTGGTAGAGGCCTTCCTGCTCTACATCACTAGGTATTTAGTTTTTCTTACACATGTGTGGTTGTAGAGAAGGAAGATTATTTTGAAAATTGGTCAATATTTGGCAGTTTTTGCCCCGTTCCTAAGACCCCGGGGGTGCGTGAGTCCTGAAATTTACACTTGATGTCTCCCTTGTCCCAACAATGCTTCATACCAAATTTCAAAGGAATTGGAATAGTAGTTATCAAGAAGTTAAAAATTTATATTGTTCACACATTAAAGAACTCACCAATTTGGCCTCCCCCTGATACCAAAACATCTACCCCTGGAATCATCAAATTTACAATTTTGGTAGAGGCCGTCCTGCTCTACATCACTATGCATTCAGCTTTTCTTACACATGTGTGGTTGTAGAGAAGATTTATACAAATTGGTCAATTTTTGCCCCACCCCCAAGGCCCCTGGGGTGCAGGAGTCTTGAAATTTACAATTTATGTCCCCCTTGTCCCAAAAATGCTTCATGCCAAAGTTGAAAAGAATTAGAATAGTAGTTATCAAGAAGAAGTTAAAAATGTTCAATTGTTAACGCACGACGGACATCGCAAGATGTGAATTGTGAAACTCAGGTGATCAAATGAAAATGCACTGCGCGTGGCGTCTTGATATAACTACTGTATATAATATTTCAAAGCTGTGGGGAAAAAATTGGATCTCGCCGATATGTCGATTTTTTGGATGCTATAGTTTGTTTTGTTATTCGTCTCATTTTAGGATATATTTTACTCATGTAGTGACGTCACCACCTATGCATGACGTTAACAGCCGTAACAGTGAGTGGCCGTGACCTCCGCTTTTGAATATCAGAAAGACATGACTTTCACTTTTGATACCGGGCGTTTGGCAAAGTAACAGTCACTACCAAAGTTTAAATTTATTAGATTTGACACGGAGTTATAATCGTAACCGCGTCTTCCTGTTGCGAAAAAAAAATTCTCCAACCACGAGTGACTGTTCCTTCGCCAAACGCTCGCCCTTAGAAATGATAGGTTGTTTGTTTTTGTCCCGTGGAGAATTTTTCACTCATACTGAGATGTTATCATTTGTAGATGAAGTACCACAAATTTAGACCTATGCTTAGCGCTCAGGGCTGTAGCAGTGAAGATTCTTTAACGTGCCAACGCCTGTCGCGACATTGGATCTCCGTTTTTAAGGTCATATCCGAAAGACCATCTAAATACAGAGCGTTTTAGCAAAGGAGCAATCACTACCTATGCTTACATCTTAGGTTTGACGCGACTATGGCACGAGCGGTTCGAACTCACGACCTTCCAGTTGCGAAGCGAACGCTCTACCACTGAGCTACTGCGACTGGTGCCCTTAGAATTGATTGATTGATTGAATATTGTTTAATAGTCCAGTCATTCTACTGTTTTACCTCAAACTAATTGCAACAGAAATGGTTTTGGCGAAACTTGTAGTGGAATATGCATATAATGATCATATAAAAAATCGAGAAAAATCGAGAGAGGGGAAAGTCGTCGATTTTCTAATTTAAATTAGCACATTTTCATAGCATAAACTTTGTTACGGCATGGCTTCCATAGACACAGAAGAATTTACAAGGGAGATAATTGAAGTTATGTAGACGCTCTTTGTAGTACTGCATATATACTGGTAAGTCAATTTTATCCTCTAAAATGCTAGTTTGTTTCAGGCATGTGCTAATTTTTGACCACTAATTACATTTTCATACGGGAAAAAAAATGACTTTGTTTTTAAGCTAATTAATGAAGTTCAACATTATACGATATTCTCTGTACATACTATCCATATTATGTCTGATTCTTACAGACATCGGTTCCAAAACATCAAAAACCAAGTGATCATATAATCAAAGAACTACAATTTGAAAAATTTAAAATATTGGAGTCTAACTTCTCTCCAAAACAAAAATATCATATCAATATGTAAGCCCTCGCTAACAACAAACAAAAAAGTATAGAAAGCAGTTTTTGCCATTAGTTGATGATGTTTAGCGTTAAATGTCGCAAAAACACAAGAACAACAAAAATGTATCTCTTATCAATTAATATTCCTTTAAACATTTATGTAATGTTTGTTTGTAATTGTAGGTGAAATACCACTTGTAATGATTCATTAACGTGCCAACGTCTGTCGCGACACGGGATCTCCGTTTTTAAGGTCATATATTCGAAAGACCCGTGATTTTCACTTCGAAATGTCGAGCGTTTGGTGAAAGAGTAATCGCATCTTAGGTTTGATGCGGCCATGACACGAGCGGCCTTGAACTTAGCTTCTAATTGTACATACATGAGAATAATTTCCAGCTGAGTTTGTAAAATCAAATGTTTTTCAAGCATTGGGCATTTGTCCCTCACAAGTGAATTGCATCGACTTTTTAATTTTCGGGTAGTGATAGACCACTTGAATTTGCAATACATTTCTTGGTGATAGTCAATATATTGTGAACCTCAAAGAAAAATGGAGTATAAGTGACTGCCGTCAGAAATGACTCCATTGTCTCGAAAATTTGATTTTACAAATACCAAGGAATTTCAACTTTCGAAAAACTTTTCTTAATTTGTGTAGCTCTTTTTTAACTATTGTAGTGTAGTATGGGGTCTCCGAAACTACCACAACATTGAGATGGTTCAGAATCGCGAACTTCGTCATTATCACAGATTCATTCCTTTACCTACACTACACGTATGGCGAATTCGGAAGGAAGAATCCTTAACGCTGACATTGTATAAACTATACGATACTGGAATCGTCTACTATCAATTGACAACATTACTAAACATGTGTGAATCAATATAATAAATCTAACTGGACATCATAAATGAAGTCATTATCTGAATTTTTAAATTCTAAAGAAAATATATAATAGGTTACTATATTGTGTGACACTAGTGATTTCAGAACAAGTTGCTTCATAACTATAAGAAGTAGTGGCTAGTACATGTAAAAGTAAATCAGCTATTAAGTTATGTTTATATAAAGATATTAAAACAAATTTTAGAACCGAAAATTAATTTTCCACGAGCATTCCAAAATATCTAAGATCTTTACTTGCACTATGAAGATGTGGTATACTTCCAATTAGAATAGAAACGAGGCGATACAAAGGAGAAGAATTAGAAGACAGAAGATGTACCCTGTTCTTTAGATTGTGATTCTGTGGGGAAATAAATGGGGCGGCCCTTCGGATGAGACCGAAAAAAATTGAGGCCCCGTGTCACAGCAGGTGTGGCATGATAAAGATCCCTCCATGCTCAAAGGCCATAAGCGCCGAGGATATAGGCCTAAATTTTGCAGCCCTTCGCCGGCAATGGTGATGTCTCCATATGAGTGAAATATTCTCGAGAGGGACGTTAAACAATATACAATCAATCACTTTTAATAGATTGTATAGAAGATGAGATTCACGTTTTACTACCTTGTACTGCATACTTAAATATCAGAACAGATTTTTTACTACTTGTACCCCACATTGTGTATGTCAACTTAGATTGTATTATTTTAACAAATTTCCCTCGGCAAACTACCCAGTTTATACATTCCGCATATATTTACAGACATTCTTTGATTTACAGAAAACACTATGCGTAATTATTGTCTTTGTATTGCTATTATTTCTTTATCACAGTGACATATAGATCCGATGGATCGGGTGTTTTGAATTCGCATTTATACGATATGATGTATGTCACATAATTACTGACTTGCTGTAAAAATGCGTGGCAAAAGAGTGCATCAAAAGTTATTTAAAATGTCGCCGTGACTACTCTAATCCCAACACAATAATTTTTTTAAAGGAAAATTTGGTTTCTAAATCTACAAGTCTTAATCATGAATGATCAAGTCGCGGTCTTTGCTCAACAACACCTACTTTTTACTTCGACAAGAACTGTATATTTGTGCAAATTTTCTGATAGGAAACGTGGCGTTAATGGCTTTTCTATCCCAACTGTAGATTTCTCAAAGAAACTTATAGATATTTGTAGAGAAAGAAATGAGAAATGGTAAAAAAAACAACAATACCCTCGTCCCGGCTAATTTGCATGCACCCGATTCAATTTATCACTAAACTTGTAGCGTCAATTTTCTAACTTGTAAGCAAATCCCAACACCCTAAGCAAGTTTTTTTCCAAGGTCAGGAAAAGTAGGTCAATCATCAAGGTCACAATGTCAAAATGTTTGGTACCATCTAAAGGTTTTGTCGCAAAGAATACACATATTAAATATGAAAATACTGTCATTTACCATTCAAATGTTATGGCCAAAGTTAAACATTTTGCGGACTGAATAATAAACGAACAGAGCAAACACGATTACGGGATCATACACAGGGGCGGATCCAGTAATTGCGGTTAGGCGGGGAGGAGGGGGGGGGGCGCAAGTTTATGAGACAGGGGAGGGGGTCTGGGGGCCGCCTTGAACTCCTGTATGGATTTTACAGATTTTATTGGGCTTGAAATATGTCTCCTAAGTAGTTATTTTTACTATTTTCTGTCATCAAGGATAAAAGTGAAATTAATAAAATGACGCAAATTTTAAGGTTTTTTTGGGGGGGGGGGATGCAAGTTCTCCCAATAAAAGTAATTAAATAAATCAAAACATTTTGTCATTTATTTCTCCAAGAGTGGAAGAAATTATTGCTTCTTTTATCGTTAACAATTTTCTAAAAAGACCATGATTTATCTTAATTTTGAAAATTTATGGGGGGGGGGGGGGGCTTAAATCCGCCACTGATACACTCATGATTTTAAAATCTCAAACTGTTAAATAATTTTTATGAATTAATTATCACTTCTTTAACTGTCTCATATAAATAGTATCTCATTTTGTGCCAGAATCAATGTTTACGAGTTTCATATCAACTCTTCTCATTTTCATCGATTTTTCTTCCAAAATAAGGCTTTACACCTCATAAAAATACCATTCATGTGAAATTTTGGTATGAATAAAGTAGTTTGTGAATGTTAACACCGTTCCCGATGATTATAGCAATTATGTTTCTTTTATTTCTTTCATGTGTGAAGATAAATGATAAATCCCGGTTTTCGGTGATTTTTTTATCAAAATGTACGATTTTGCCCCCAAAATACACGTTTCCCCTTTGTTTTGTGCTCTCGATTTTTTATATACGCAAGAGCATCCCTTGACTCACCGTTTGAAAACAAAAATATTTCTGTTGCAATTAGTTTGAGGTTACGCTATATTTTTGGCTAGAATGACTGGACTATAACGTCCCTCTCGAGAATATTTCACTCATATGGAGACGTCACCATTGCCGGTGAAGGGCTGCAAAATTTAGGCCTATGCTCGGCGCTTACGGCCTTTGAGCAGGGAGGGATCTTTATCGTGCCACAACTGCTGTTACACGGGGCCTCGGTTTTTGCGATCTCATCCGAAGGACCGCCCCATTTAGTCGCCTCTTACGACAAACAAGAGGTACTGAGGACCTATTCTAACCCGGATCCCCACTGGATCCCTTAGAATTGAAAGTCACGGAACTTATGGGATGTTTTTTTCTCTCCCCTTTTCCGTCATATCCAAAAGTTCCGTGCCCTTAGAATTGAAAGTCACGGAACTTTTGGACATGATGGAAAAGGAAAAAAAAAACATCTCATGTTACGTTGCCCTGGGATCGAGAATTGAACCTGAGATTTTCCGGTTCGAAAGAGAGCCCCCTGACTACTACAATCCTGCGACCGTTTAATGTATTTAATTGATATTTAGTCCTGGTAACTTATATGGTGCTTGTTCATTCTCTACCCAGAGTTCCGTGCGCTCCTCGCACTACACCTCTGTCAACGGCTTTTTACAGAAATCTTGTAAAAGTTTCTAATATACAGCATTTATGTTTTCGACTAAATATTCAGTCATACTATGAAATGTTTTTGGTGCAATTGAATTGATGCTTACTGTAAATTGTTTAAAATCGCCGTTTTCTGATCCTAAATTTGGAACTACTTCGTAATATGCGTATGAATGTAGGACATCCACGTGGTGAAGATTTGAATGTAAACATGGAATCAAAAGTAAGAAAGGTTGTAAAAATACGATAAATTTTTTTAAATAAGAGACAAACAGCTAAATGGTAAATATGTATTTATTAAAGTGCCAGTGGGCTATAAAAAGAGCCTGATGTCATCACCTGTTACCAGAACTTTTACCGAGAATTATTGTTTATATCATGGGTGTCTTCCCACTTACCCAACATTTTGAAAAAATACAGGTAACTCTGTGTTGGCTAAGTGGGAATTGGGTGCAGGTAGAGAACAAAAGAATTTAATTACAGGTAGGCTATAGTCTGTTTTCAGATATAACCAGAATAAGGCAATAAGAATATTTTGTAGGATATATACACGTATAATGATAGAATATATTGAGATTCTGTCCCTTTTTTTAAATAATTCATTTAATGATATTATGATTTCTATAATCAAATAACTTTAAAAATTATCTTTTTTAAATAATGAGCTGGTTTGTTTTTCTTCTATTTATGAATTTTATTTTGCTGGATATATAATAGTTTGTCTTCTTTGTCTTTTTAATCTTAATTTTGTAAATCAATTACTTTAAATTATAGCTTAACGTTAATGTACCTTAAAAAAATACCAAGTTTCAAATGATAAACATTAAATATTTATTTAGTTATTTTGTTTTATCATGCAAATATACATGAAATCTCAATTTAGAATTACATTTATGGTAGATACTATTTCAACTCTAAAATACATGATATGAAATAAAAAGTGCTTGTATAAAGTAATAATATTTTATTAATGTTGCATATTAAAATGTTGTAAGATATGATAATAAATGAGACACAAATGAAATAGAAATCATGTATCGACAACCACAGTCATCACAATCAAATTACTGTTCACGCGAAAAAAACCCACACATTTACATCATTTCACCATGATCACTGTTCACTCGAAATGAATTAGATGGGAAGCTGCATCCGCATATGCTACTATGTCCATTTGACCTTGACGCATCCTGTCCTTGAGACGCTGTAGACGAGAATCCAACTGGCGGTATTTTTAGCTCTTCTGAGCCAAAGGCTCAAAGAGCTAATGCTATGGCCATTTGTGCGGTGTGCGTAAACTTTTTAGAAAAAGGGCTATAACTCAAGAACCCCTTGGCCAATTTTTTTTCAAATTTGTTACAGGGTATCATTGGCCCAAGGACTTTCATACATACTAAATAAAGGGATGTGACCCTTTAACAAGGGGAGATAATCAGGAAAATACAAAAAAAGTAGTGGTTGCTAAAAAATCTTCTTCTCAAGAACCACATGGCAGATTATCACCAAACTTACACATGAGGATGAGGATATGTTGCAGATTAAAATTGTTCAAGGCATTACCCTGGGGCAAAGGGCATGGTCTCAAGGTCACTTCAAAGTTGACCTAAATTTAAATTCCTTAAATCTTAGATATTTTAGTCATTATAAGGACTAGGATCATCAAATTTTGACAGTTGATGCATCTTAGGACCTTGTGTCAAGTTGTCTCAAAAGTAGGTCACGGTGACCTACTTTTTGAATTTTGCAGGTATTTATTTTAAAATTAATTTTGATACATATCTTGGACACTTTGAAGCCTATGATCATCAAAACTTGTCAGTTGGTGGATCATGGGACCTTGAAATGCGTCAACTGAAAAATAGGTCACCGTGACCTACTTTCTGAATTTTATGGCTTATCATTTATAGATATATTTTAAGTTGTTATTTCAAATACCGAGAGGTTTAGAATCATCAAATCTTGTAAGTTGATGCATCTTGAGGCCTTGAAACATATTTATAAAAAAAGTAGGTCACAGTGACCTACTTTTTGAATTTTGCAGATATTCAAATTTCACATTTTCAATTTTAGATGCATATTTTGGGCACTGTAAAACCTAGGATCATCAAACTTTGTCAATTGATGCGTCTTCAGTCTTCGGTTTGTGTCGACCAAAAAGTAGGTCACCGTGACCTACTTTTGGTATTTGACAGCTAAATTACTATATTTCAGACACTATTTGACCTACAATCATCAAACCTTGTCAGTTGATGCATCTTGAGTCTTCGGAGTGTATCGACCAAAAAGTAGGTCACTGTGACCTATTTTTGGCATTTGACAGTTATATTTATATATTTCAGTCACTAATTGACCTACAATCATCAAACTTTGACAGTTGATGCATCTTGAGTCAATGGAGTGTGTCGACCAAAAAGTAGGTCACCTTGACCTACTTTTGGAATTTGACGGCTATATTTATATATTTCAAATACTATTTGACCTACAGTCATCAAACTTTGTCGGTTGATGGGTCTTGCATGTTCGAAGGGTTTCGACCAAAAAGTAGGTCAACTTGACCTACTTTTGGAATTGGACACCTATATTTATATATTTCATATACTATTTGACCTACAGTCATCAAACTTTGTCAGTTGATGCGACTTGCATGTTCAAAGGGTGTTGACCAAAAAGTAGGTCACCTTGACCTACTTTTGGAATTGGACGGATATATTTATATATTTCAGATACTATTTGACCTACAGTCATCAAACTTTGTCAGTTGATGGGTCTTGCATGTTCGGAGTTCGCTGACCAGAAAGTAGGTCACCATGACCTACGATTGGAATTTGACAGCTATATTTCAATATTCAGATACTAATTGGCTTAAAATCATCAAACTTTGTCAGTTGATATTTCTTGGGTTCTCAAAATGTGTAAACCAAAAAGTAGGTCACATTGACCTACTTTTTTTGAATTCTTAGGATTTAACTAAAGATTTAGAATACTAAGAGGCTAAGAATAGAAATGGTGGGGTTGTACAATTTATCAGAAGAGCGATTCTAGGCCCTTGGGCCTCTTGTCTCTTTTTGGGACGCACGACACCTCTTGCTGTAATCTGAATGATCTTTGCCTCATTTGCAGCTTGTTCCTTTTTTAGCATCTCTACGAACACAAAGATATTTGGGTGGGCACGTCTGCACATTCTGTTAAGCTTGTGGTGCCATCCCTCAACTGCGTTGGTGGTTCTTGGACCGTCATGATCAAAGTGGTTCCAAAGATGAAAATGTCCCTCAACCCACGTCTCTGTCACATAATCCTTGAATCGCATAATGGCATCGGTATTGTCATCATTATCCTCTAAGGCTTGGAACCACACATCTTCAACACGGTGATCTGGAACCAGGGGAAGGACGGCAGCTCTTCTCACAAGGCGATGGAAGTCCTCATTCTCTCTAAACTCAGTTGTTAGGCCACAGTTTTGATCTCGCACGGGCAAAGGTCTCCGTCCATGAATCCTTAAGGTTGATTTCCTTTCGTGTGGTGGGAAGTTTGGGCATCATTTTCCCTCGACTACGGTACAGCACAGACTTACAGGATTGAAAAGTAGGGATCTGTTTAATCATGTCTACCACAGTGTCATCACAGTCAGCATTCCGCAGTGCTCCTAACTCTTCATCATATATAGAGGGTATGGGTGCTGCTTCATCTCTGCATCTTTTCTTCACTTTTCTGACGAAGGATTCTGCTGCCAAACCAATGAAGTCCCCTTTATGATTGTGAGGCCGTCCAAAAGACACAAGGATGTTGTCCACTGTAACAACTGCAGCAGGTCACTGTCGGTCTACACATCTCCAATATGTTCGGTCGTTGCGTCTTGTCCTCACTGAATACTTATATCCACCATTAAGAAGATAAAATCCTCCTCTACCGTTCTCTAAAAAGTTGACTTGCACCTGTAGATTGGCCATTTTTCTTTAAAATGATTTTTTGAAAAAATGGACAGTCCAGAAAATAATTAAGATCTCATAATTTTCAAGCTTGTGATTATGTAAATCAGTGATCATAATTATGCCTATCTAGCGAATATTCTTTGAGAACAGCAATCTAATCTCAATTTATTAATTATACATCCAATTTAAACCATCAATAATTATTACTATGTACACTATTCTAATCAGGTCTATAATAGGGTTAATGTAAAAACTTGTTTAAAAGAAATGCAGATCTATATTTCTTTTCAAGATTTTATTTATTTTCATTTATTTATTTTTTTTAATTTTTTTTTTACACAATTAATCTTTTTTTTTTTTATGTCATAACAGATAATTTCAATTTTTTGTTTATCAATTATATGTTACATGTACAAATCTGGATATTGAAAAGTAGATTTATATATCAATCAGTATAATACTTTTATATGTATTTATGTTACCTAACATTCATAACCATTTTTTAACATAAATATATGCTTTTGTTTATTTGTTTTCATATTATTTTAAAGCAAGTCTTTCTCAGGTAAAACATTTACCTGTGAAAACAGACTATAGCTTGTTGATCACTCAGGTGTAAAAATCAAAATGTTGGCTATGTGGGAATAGGATTTTTCAAAATGTTGGCTAAGTGGGAATAAACCATATCATGTCATTATATTGTCACGTGATTCCAAGCGTTGACAGAGGTGTATGTGAAGCTTGCTTAACGCGCCCTCTGGTGAGAGAATGGGTGCTTGTTATGCAATAAGGTTGATAAATTGATAAACGACGTTGATGCCACGTTTATTGTCATATTCATAACAACTTTATTGTGGTATAAATATCACAGAATGTTCTGAAAATACAAGGATTGAAACCCGTCACATAATCTCGGCACTTAACTATTCAGAAAATAAAAGGATGACTAATGTACATGTACTTATGAAATATATAAATTGGAACATTGGACAAAGAATAGCATTTCTTACAGGAGTAACTACCGTTTTGAATGTTTGTTTTATGGCAATCTCTTTCATCTCTAATAAAAAATACATAATTCTATCTTTAATATCATTGCAGAAAAAGCCAGAACATTCCTTATCGTTTACATATTGCCGAAACTCAAATCTGCTAATACTGCTCTATTTGGACCTGGAGGACGAATTGGCTGTCTTGGAGTTTTTACAGCTGAAACTAATTTTAAGGACCAAAACTTTGTGTTCCCAATACATGTTATCGAAGGGACAAGTAACCTTTTAGGACGATCAGCTGCACACAAGTTTGGACTCATCAAGAAAATTGACAATGTTGAATCAAGTTTGTTTGGAAGTTTTGGACTGGTGAAATGTGAGCCTGTTAGAATTACTCTCAAGGATGGTGCAAAGCCATACTGTCTAACAACTGCCCGTCGTATAGCATTTCCACTGATGGCAAAAGTAGAAGCAGAGTTGAACAGACTTGAGAAAGAGGTCATTATCGAAAAAGTGGAGAGGTCAACGGACTGGTGCGCTCCTATGGTGCCCGTGTTAAAAAAGAACGGCAATGTGAGGATTTGTGTGGATCTTAAAAAACTTAATGAAGCAGTGAAAAGAGAACATTTCATGCTTCCAAATCTTGATGATATTTCCCCAAGATTAGCAGGATCAACACTGTTCTCCAAACTTGACGCATCAAGTGGTTTCTACCAAATTCCCTTACATCCCGACAGCTGTGGATTGACAACATTCATAACACCCATGGGACGTTACTGCTTTAGGCGAGTACCATTTGGGATAACATCCGCCCCAGAAATCTTCCAGCGCAAAATGACAGAATTATTACATGGCATTGAGGGAGTGGAGGTCATCATTGATGATATCTTGATTCACGGGAAGACTCGCAAGGAACATGACCTCAGACTTGACACAGTGTTTCACAGAATCCATGATTCAGGACTCAAATTGAATCGTGAGAAGTGTGAATTCTGTAAAACTGAGATAGAATACTTTGGACATAGTATTTCATCTGAAGGTATCCGACCAAGTAGCAGTCGAGTTGATGCTATCAGACAGATGGAAACTCCAACAAACCTTACAGAATTACGCAGATTTATCGGAATGGTGAACTACCTGGGACGATTTATTCCGGAGTTAGC
Source organism: Ostrea edulis (assembly GCF_947568905.1). NCBI lineage: Eukaryota > Metazoa > Mollusca > Bivalvia > Ostreida > Ostreidae > Ostrea > Ostrea edulis. The sequence goes on from NC_079169.1 coordinate 20,754,108, forward strand.
CTCAGTGATCAGCCCAATGACGGATCTGCTGAAATCTGGAAGTGCCTGGTTATGGGACCAAGCTCAAGCTAACGCATTCAGTCATGTTAAACAACTACTTACCTGTGCTCCCGTATTGACATTCTATGATCCACAGAAGTCGATTGTTGTCAGTGCAGACGCTAGCAGCTTTGGCTTAGGGGCAGCTCTTTTTCAGCAGGAAGGAGACGTGTTCAAGCCAGTGGCTTACTGTTCTAGGAAACTGACCAGTGCTGAGCTGAAATATGCCCAGATTGAGAAAGAGTGTCTAGCCTCGCTTTGGGCTTGTGAAAAATTCTCGCGTTACATAGTAGGACTGAAATCGTTCAAGTTACTTACAGACCACAAACCCCTTGTACCCTTGATAAATACTCAAGACTTGGACAAAGCACCTTTACGCTGTCAACGCATGCTCATGCGACTACGAGGATACAGCTTACATGCAGAACATGTTCCTGGAAAACACCTTATTGTTCCAGACACACTGTCAAGAAGCCCGATAGGAAGACCAAATCAAGGTGATACTCTTGCTGAGGAAGTTGAATTTTACGTTGATTTATTGGAGAACTCCAGACCATTGTCAGACAAGCTACTAGAGCAAATACAACAAGCTACAGAAGGAGACAGCATCCTACAAGAGGCAATCAACCATACTAGACATGGATGGCCGACACACATGAATTCCATTTACAGGAGGGAATTGCGAGACTACTTTGTAACACGCAGTGAACTGTCAGAGTCGAGAGGACTACTTTTGTACAGAAATAGCATTGTAATACCAGAGACTCTTAGAAGTGAAGTTCTGAGAAGCATACATGATGGACATCTTGGACTTAATAAGTGCAGAGCAAGAGCTCAGGATTCTGTGTGGTGGCCTGGAATTACACAGGACATTCGCAACCTTATAAACACATGTGAATTTTGCCAAACTCACCGTCGATCACAACAACGAGAGCCGTTGAAGTATACACCATTACCAAGTCGACCATGGCAGAAAATTGCAGCAGACCTGTGTGAGTTAGATGGGAAACACTTCTTAGTAGTCATAGACTATTTTCCCAGATTCATTGAGATAGCGTTTCTACAGTCTACTACCAGCGCACAAGTTATCGGAAAGATGAAAAACATGTTTGCTCGATGGGGAATTCCTGAAGAGATAGTCTCCGATAATGGTACCCAATTCACCTCAGAGACTTTCCACGAATTTGCAGTAAATTACAAATTTTGTCAGACGTTCACGAGTCCTCATTATCCACAAGCTAATGGGGAGGCTGAAAGCGCCGTAAAGATTGCGAAAAGAATTATCCGCCAGGATGATATATTTAAGGCGTTGTTATTATATCGCAACACACCTATAGAAGCAACCGGTAAAAGCCCAGCAGAACTCATGATGGGACGGAAACTACGCACTACTGTTCCAACATTACCAGAATGGCTAGAACCAGAGTGGATGGATCGTGATGAAGTTTTCCTTCGTGATCTACGATACAAGGAGCGGTATAAATCTGGTTATGACCAACATCACAACGTGCGTCCATTAGCCGAACTAAAGCCAGGAGATTCGGTCAGAATCAAGACGGACAAAGACAAACTATGGGTCACCCAAGGAACCGTACAGGAGGCAGATCCAAAGACGCGATCATACGTTGTAGGGACCTCCAGAGGTTCTTATCGCAGGAACCGTCGACATCTTCAAAAAACCGATAGATCCGTATTCTCCGACCGTTACAGTAAACCAGTAGTACCTCCAGACACATTCATATCAGATGCAGACCAAGGACCACAAGTCATTTCTAAGGAATCGCAATCACAGGAGCCTAAGGCTACGAGCGATGTTCCCTTAACTCCGCAGTCACCGAAACAAGGAGTGATTCAAACGCGCAGCGGACGTGTCGTCCAACGTCCCAAGAACCTGGACGATTATGTTGAATGACATTTGTTTAAAGATTTGTGTTCTTTGCTAAATTTTGTATGTCTAAGAATGACTGTGTATTTGTAAAGTTGTATGTATCCAATTCTATAGAATAAGAACCCTTGTAATGATTCAGATATTTTTATTTCATGATGAGTAGCAATGATTTATTCTAGTCAAATGTATGTTCTAGTCAGAAGGACATTTTGTTTAAATTTACTGTATTTCCATAGCTTAGGGGGAAAGATGTTTTGGATTCATGTTCATTCATTCATTTACTGTTTGATCAGCTGTTTGTGTACTGTTGTGTATGACGTCACGTTTTCTGTGTTCTTGAATAAATGGTAGATTAGACTACACGTGTTTTCATGGTGCTCGACTAAACACATATATAAGAACATTTTATTTGTAGCACTTCTATTAATGTTAATATTTGGTATAAAACGACCACTAACGTAATTAAGCTGGCGTGTTTGTATAATAAACATTGAAAACATGGTGTGATTTGATTGCGTAACCCTGCCTATTCAGAGTGCCTAAAATGCTACCGGAAATACTCTCTTAGTCCTAGGTTTAAAATGAATCTAAAACTTTATTTTAAAGTTCGAATAATCTAGAATAATATATGAAAACTAAAAAAAAACTTCATTTGTTTCGTCAATCAATTTTTTTAATTACTAAATTATCTACAAATATTAAACTATTTTTACACACGGTACTTATTGGCGAAATGTCCACGGTCACATAAACTCCGCGAAATTTCATATCAGAGACCTTAAAGTATGTAAACAATTTTCATATAAGATAGGGCGGTCCTTCGGATGAGACCGCAAAAACCGAGGTCCCGTGTCACAACAGGTGTGGCCCGATAAAGACCCCTCCCTGCTCAATGGCCATAAGCGCCGAACATAAGCCTAAATTTGCAGCCCTTCACCAGCAATGGTAGCGTCTCCATATAAGTGACAGATTCTCAAGAGGGACGTTAAACAATATACAATCAATCAATCATTTAAGCCTTATGCAACTCAGTGGAATTTCATAACCGCAGACCAAATCAAAAATGGTAATTCGATAAATATTGTCTCCGTGGAATTAAATACGTCTGCAATAATAAAAGTGGCACAGGATGTACATACTTATGTCCCTTTCGGCAGGAATCGGTGAAAAGAAAAAGCGTGTTTGATCCACCACCACAGTAAAATCCATCAGAGATCCACTTGCTTGTATTTTTAGAGAAACGTGCATGTTTGATAGAGGTCCTCTCCATCCAGCATCAATTTCGTCCCACACAGGGTAGGCTACGGCCGCAACATGTATAGCAAGCGCAATTCCAGTAACAACCAACGAAATTATCTTCATTGGGGTAAACCCTGTCTTAGGACACTTCATTCTGCAAACGTTCACCGCATAAGAACAATCTGGTACAATGTTTTTCGCTGTCCTTATATACGGGTATTTATACCTTCCCACAATCAATAAATTTAAAACTATTACTAAATGCGTTGACACATACAATTATGGCATCTTTCTGAAGACTCTAGATATACAAACAACAAGAATCTAAATAAAATATAGATAATTCACAGGGATTATCAGATAGTAAGCTACTGACAAATAAGTTGATTTTACAGTGATTAAACAGTCTCGTTTGAAGTCAGTATATCGCAAACTCTATGGTCTTTATTATGATCTTCTTTGCCAATATAGCCTGTTATTTGCTCAAATGCTGTCTAACGTGTTCATACCCATTGTTAGGCCGTTCTCTACATACTGACTTTGACTACAGATTACTCCGTTTAACTGATGAAGTTATAGGGCTCACAGTAGACGTGACATACTTAAAGAGTGCGACTTTTAACTTCGAACACGACAAAGTCCATACTTCTGGTGTGATTTGTATTGCAGTATCTCCCTTATCAAGGCTGAAGTTACTAAATCACCCTGTAAACGCGCGATCGTTAACTCGGACGCGATCGGTAACTCGGACGCGATCGGTAACGCGGACGCAGTTATATAAAACGGCAGCTTGGTAGCGGTTAAGATTTAATGTTATTTATGTGACGCTGCTTTATGTAGTAAATTTTTTACAAGATTCAGTATTGTAGTGACAATTTACGAGCCTTACAGTGTAATTAGAGGAAGTTATTCCCACATGCAATCTATTTAATGGATTTGGATCCGAATTCTGAAATTTATTGCCGTCAAATCCTTTATATTTATAATGGCTCATTTAATTGCAAAATTATTGTGATTTTACGAATTATAGTAACATAAACTTTACATACATCACCAAAAAGTGCATGTATCAGCGTCTCTAAATATTTTTTACAGAAAAAATTGAAAAGATACATGTAGAGGCGATCGGCAAGGCAACCATTTGTTTCAATATCTACTTATATTTTTTGACCCTGACCTATAACCATAGTTTACATGTATATATGTATATATTTGTTTGTAACTCATGTACCAGTGATTTGGTTTTGAGTGAATAAATTGATTGAATTGAATATGGTCTCATCCAAAGGACCGCTTCATTTAGTCGCCTCTTCCGACAAGCAAGGGTTACTGAGGACCTATTCTAACCCGGATTTCAACCGGATAATTCAATTTGAAATAAGTCTGCTGTGATGATAGATTGACGTGCTTTTCATAAGAGTAATTTAATCCACCACTGACCAGAATAGATCCGAGTTTTACTATTAACTCTGAAATGTGTTGACTGTCACTTTGCTCTCATAAGAGAAATGACAGCAAAATATGTAGACTTTCGCCAGTTTTCGCCGCCTAGTTTTTTCGAATTTCTTTTCATATAGATAACGAAAGTGCTCGTACAGTTTCTCGTAGCAAAGCATTTCTGCTAGCAACCACTGAAAATCATTCGACTAGATCCAAGAAAAACAGATAGCAGATTTTATCTACAGACAAGCGACCGTCGGTCACAAGGCGACTGAATTTTAAAAATAAACCTATAGGTTCATTTTCTGATGGAAGTAACTTTTCTAAGTCATCTCTTGCTATGTTTTCGCTACAACTAATAGTTGCATTGTTCTGTTCTGTGTTTATTTCCAGGACTAACTGGCAATATAATTTTGTATACAGCTTTTCTGTTTATACTTTGTAATGGAATATGTATCATGTTGATAATCCGTAAGGCTTAAAGACAATAAACAATACAATACAATACAATAATTTTCCCATCACTTAGAAGATTCATTCATTCTTTTTGGGATGATACCAATATGCCTTTTTGCATGGTACCACACTTTTCCTGTAGTAGCGTTTAAAAGACACGCTGTATTTTAGTTCTTCTAATGGATGCTATGAAGTACAGTGATTTATGACAGTAGTAAAATCATATAAATCTAAGTGACCAATCTGTTTAAAACCTTTAACGAGCAGACATAGAAAAAGGTTGAGCGAGATTGAAGGTCTGTTTTTAACCAGACTGTCTAAGTGACAGTAGTACATGTAGCATGATCTATATTCCGCTATAACCTGAATAAAGATAAATTGTAAAGGGAGTCTATAATGAACTAAAGGTGATGCATTAATGAATGAAAAAAGTTTAAGAGAATAAGTTTACGTGTATTGTACATTACAGCAGCATGCCGACCCCGAACAAAATTATAACAATGACCAACCACAACTCCGGTTATCACATGGAAACCACGTGTTTACCTACAACTGTGAAACAATATAGATTAAAAAAGAATTCTGCTATTTTGACAATCTAATCGTTGTAGGATCGCATGTTTATCATTATTGTGGGTTGTACGATCGCTTAATACGTCATTACCCATCGCATAAATTCCTGGGAGATGTACAAATCAAATCGTTATATGAACGATGTGGGGTATGATACAAACCCTAGAATTAGATCAATTACTTCATTATGACATTGAGAATTAATTTGTGTTTTCGAAGAATTCTTCTTTGAATAAAGTACGAAATTTCACTTTAACATTAGCCACATGCTACGTTTAGGTGGAACTATCAATGGAAAATTCAAAGAAAACAGGAATTGAATTTATTCTGTGTGAAATGCACATGTGAATATATATTATGAACACTTATCAGTTGTCCCACGATCATTTAAATTCGTGAGTAATTATTTCTCATCCCATGCTAAAGGAGTACGGAAAAAACAATCCGCGTTACGGATCGCGTCCGAGTTAACGATCGCGCGTTAACAGGGGTGTACATCTTGTACCATAAGAAATAATGTATAAGCTCATAAAGAGAAAAATAGGAGAATAAATTTTCTAGTGTTATTGTATAGGATCCTAATCAGCCAATATGGGTGTGATCCAATGTATCATTGGATTGATTATCCTATGTTTTTGGTAGGATGATCAATCCTATCAATAGTTATTGTCGATTTGAAAATGGCGTGTGCTTCAATATATGTATAATATATATATATATAATTATATATATATATATATATATATATATATATATATATATATATATATATCGAGATACAGAGTCACGTGTCCAGTTCGGGTTTCAAAGGTACTTAATTACATGTATCTGTGTAAACTATTATTTTGTACAACAGTACAGTACCATAAGACTAAGAGAAATAAAGTTATCAAATACATTGTACCTCTTAGTAATGTTGCAACTGCGTTTTATACATCATGTTGGGTTTTAGACGCGTACCATAGGCATACTCTCTATATATTTACATTTCATGAACTTCGGATCATACAGCTTTAAGTGGATAAAATAGACTGAATGCCTGAGAGAGAGAGAGAGAGAGAGAGAGAGAGAGAGAGAGAGAGAGAATGTTGAAATGTGTATGCTTTGTCGATGAAAGTCCAAATGCCACAGGGACGTAAAAGCAGGAAGACTGCCCCTCCCTCATTTGGTATGTATACATATAGGCCTAGTCGACACTACCGTGCGGCCTGCTGAGTATTTCAAGCATTAGTGTGACACAGATTATCACATGGCTGCTTTGATATTCAGCAGGTCAAGATGAGGTGAATTTCACCGGTAAATTAGGTAGAAAGAAAACGTAGTTTTTACAGATATTTATGAATTTCACCACCAACAGAAGATTGTCCAATCTTGCCTTTGGGATATAATTTTCTTTATTACAAAGAAGAATTATGATAGAAAGGAGAAATCTGGACAACCTTGTGTTCGATATAAACAAAAGCTTTAAAAACCGGTCATTCGATGAATATCAATACATATTTAACAAAAACACCCCCCCCCCCCCCCCGGCTTCAAAAGGTAGCTCACTACACTAAAGCTTATACTCTCTATGACACTACGTCACAAGATGGCAATTTAAATGTTTTGTGAAATTATTTGTATCATCGATTTGTTTGTCTATCATAGTAGCTCAGTGGTTAAAGCATTGGATTGGTGAACCGCAGATCTCGAGTTCAAATCCACTGAAGTCTTTTGTGTTGGAATAAAATTTTGAAAATCATGTTTTTATCCATATTTGCATATTTTCTGCCTTTTTGACATTTATACTGATATATCATTATATTTCTTTTATGATTAAATCAATTCGTACTGATTTTAGAAACTATTTCTGGGTGTAGTGAGCCACCTTAAAGTTAACGAAATCTTCAGTAAAATAAAAAATTTCAGTAAAATAAAACACCAAACCTGTAAGTTAAGGTATTAATGAACATCCTGGGGCATTGTAAATGGAGAAATACAAACTTTGATGTTTTACTAAATCATCGGGGGGTCATGTCACAGCTAAAGTGGGGAGGACCTTTTCTGAAATGAGTGGTTGGATTTTATACTTTATATAACCACAAACAATGCACAGTGGTAAACATATCCAGTCAGAATTACTGTGTCATTAATACTGGTAATGTTTTACTCTCTTGGAGATTTACTAATACTGGTACTGTTTTACTCTCTTGGAGATTTACTAATACTGGTACTGTTTTACTCTCTTGGAGAATTACTAAGTTTTCTGGACCGTGGCGACGCCTGCCGTGAATTAGAGCGTCGCTTTTTAAGGTCCCATTTGAAAGACCTGCGACTCTCACTTTCAAAAATCCGAGCATTTTGGGAAGGGTTAATCGTTACCTACAAGTATTCTTACATATTTGGTTTGAAACGGTCAAGGTACGAGCGGGCTCGAAACCTCGGTTTCGTGTTCATGTAACGAACGCTTTATAACCACGGAGCCTTGGTGGCCAGTAATGCTAATAATTTACTAAATATTAAATGTATTTAATGATATAAGCTCATTTCTGATAATGTATGCCTATATCTCATAAAATATGAATGGGTATGATATGTATTACTAGATCCGACAATAAATGTCTATAGCTGATTAGGTATATTGTCTATGTTGACCGATCGCGGTACCAAGCTCAGTAGGAGAGTTCACTTCGTAACTGGGAAGTCACGAGTTCGAGTCCCGCTCACGCCATGACCGCATCTCAAACCCAAGTCGTACACATTTGTACGTGTAGTGATTGTTTCTTTGCCAAATGTTAGGCAGATGTTGAAGTATGATACGATGACAATTACCGTAAAGATAAAGGATGGATCGCATTTATGAAGATCTTATGCCCCACCCCCGTGTAAATTGTAAATAAGTCTACCACCAACCATGTGAATTTTAAAAAAAAAACTATTACTCGAAAGATCAATATTCCAAAGTTTTAAAGGTTGATCACGTAATTCGATCTATAGAAGTGCCTGACATTTAAAAAAACAAAAACCGCCAGTCTCAATTTGAAAGATGCGCATTCATAGGCCTCATAAAATGAGATAATTTTCATTTCTTACACTGAACACATTAGAATGTGAACATACGTTTAGTTTGTATGGTTTCCTCCGTTCGTGATCCGCTCCTCTCTCTTGCTAATGTGTACGCACTGACTATAAAATTCAAGTTATTTCGTTCTAAAATTCCTAATGGTTTTGTCATTATCGGCAATTTATTATTTTGACTACGGATAATTCCGTTTACCTGATCAAGATATAGGGCTCACGGCGGGTTTGACCGTCGACAGGGGATGCTCGCTCCTCCTAGACACCTAATCCCACCTCTGGTATATCCAGGGGTCCGTGTTTGCCCAACTCTCTATTTTGTATTGCGTAAGGGAGTTATGAGATTTAACACTGTTCGTTGTCTTCGATTTTCCTTAATCAATTAACCGTAATAGATAAAACAAAAACAGGTTGAAATATAAAAACTACAATAAGGTACAACATTAATCATATCAAAAGCATAAAAGAGCTCTCTCTGTCTCTCTCTCTCTCTCTCTCTCTCTCTCTCGATCGATCGATCGATCGATCGATCGATCGATGGATCGATCGATTAACCGATATTAAAGGAGCAAAAAAAATCGTGTACATGATTATCATATAGATATAGACAGAAGCCAATGACAACATATCAATGTACATTGAAAATATACGAAAGGTTTATCAAATACATATTGATAATTTAAGCTATATTCCAGGATACTTTAAGAGATATATTATTGTGTGTAATTAAGCATTAATAAAATACACTAGTTCTGACTGAAATGATATAAACACTAAAAATCATTTCATATAGTTATTGTTTGAAAGATCATTGTGAAAACATCTTGTATCTCCTGACACTTGTACCCGCGATGCCTAGGCATGCATGTGAATATTGATACGGGCGTTTACTACAGGTAGTCCATCGTATCCACTATCGGCCAATACAGATTATACTAAGATAAGATCTTCAACACGTGTTGCCAAACCCGACTTTTCCCCGTACTTACAAGAGATTAAAGACACGAACAAAGGAGTTTTCTGCCGTCTCCAGGAAAAACGATCTCCTACAGTTGGGGGTCTCTGCTACTGACCATGAGGGGATCTTATAGGATCTGTCCATAAACATTCACCTATTGTCCTGGAGTCTTCATCAGTCTTTTGTACTGCGTGTGCAGCAATTAAGAATTAAGCTTTCAAGTTCATTAAATTATGTAATAATGTACGTTGCTTACTCCGAGGAGGTACATGATTGAGATGAAAGAATTAAACTTTAACAAATTGTTCCAGAGAAAATAATGCAATACATGGTTATCAAAGCATAAATTTTTCATAATCAAAATACCTTTTCAAACATGAAAAGTGAAGATAAGGAACAGTGATTAATCTCATAACTCTTATTAGGAATACAAAAAATGAAATGATTCGATTGTATTGAATATCGATAAATGCACAGGCAATTACTTCTAAAGAAAACCTTTATACAATCCCTAATAAAATATTTTTTTAAAAATCCATCAAAATACAATGGTTTTGTCAAAGCATCAATTTTAACTGAATGGATCAAAGAAAATATATAGTATTGATTGTTTAACTATCATTTGATTGCATAAACTTATTCCATGGGGCCAACACCTAGTAGAATTCAAATAAAGTGAAGACAGCTTTAAAAATCGCAGCAATTTCTGTTTCCGGATGTATAGCGCAATTCATAAAATACAGAATCAAGACGGATAACAAAGTCCGTTTTACCACACTTCCCTCCTGATTTTCAAACAAAATCACCAAAACTGGAAAAAGTAATAAATATTTCATGATAGGATGAACGGGAATTTAAATATGATTAAATCTATGAGTAAATTGGAAATAAAATATGATTGTTCGAATAACATAGAAACACATGATGATCATACAATTTACCATAATCTTATCAGAGTTCTTGTAGGTCATAGGAGACTGTTTTTAGCAATACCTTTTCTCTCCGTAATTATTAACTTTGTTTCATAGACTCCTCATAAAAATGCGTTTTTAAAATCAATTAAATATCGAAGTGCAAAGGTAATCTGGATAGAAAATCGTTACTCCATTATTGTTTCTGATTCCCCGAATTTGTGACGTCATAAGAGACCACAATCAGATAGTTTCTGAATCAAAACAAAATCAAGCCCGTAGACGATTCATTTCGCAACTGGGGAAATTTTTGGATGAGGGACCTGTGTTTATATAAGGTTATCACCTTGAACCCATAATCAATACAAATGCCAGCCACATCGATAGATTTTTCATCGGAGGACGAACAATAAAATCGATCAATCTCCTATTCATTCCACACCGGTTCCAAATAATACTGACTGGTTAATGACTAATACATAATAATTTTCAGAATAAATTCTTGAAATGAAAGGTGGAGATAACAAAAAGTGATGGATATCATAAGTCTTATAAGCAATACAAAACAGAGTTGGGTAAACACGGGCCCCCGGATAAACCAGGGTGGGATTAGATGCCTAGGGGGCGTAAGCATTCCCTGTCGACCGGTCACACCTGCCGTGAACCCTATATCTTGATCAGGTAAACGGAGTATTTGTATTTAAATCAGGGTGCCAAGAACGGTCTAACAATCGGTATGAAACACGTCAGACAGCATTTGACCCAATGATATATTGTATTGACAAACTAGATCGTTATAACAACTATAGAATTTGCGAAATGCTGACTTTAAACGAGACTGTTGAAACCACTGCATCATCAATTTATTTGTCAGTAGCCTGCGTCGATTTAAAAACTAACCGTTCGCAGAATAAGCTCTTGTGTATCGAATCAGTTGAAATATACGGAAATCTTCAAACCCATGCTTCAGTTTTAAACACATTTAATATCCCATTCAATTGGTAGAACGAATATGAGTTACCATACCTATACTAAATTCCTAAACTTCATAAAGACTCCTACAAACAAACATACATGTACATTGCTGGATCCAGTAAATGTTCTACCAAGCCCCTATCTTTGCTCCTCACGAAAATATAAGCAGCTGTGAAGGAGAAAGTTCAAACGTACTGTGCGACTACATATGCCAGAAGTGGTGCAAATCAAATGTGGATTCTAAAAAAATTCTAAAGAACTTTTAGTAAACTTGAAATCACAAAACGTTTCTCAAATCAACAACATCAAAACGTATGTCTTTTCAACTCTTTACACGACCATTCCTCACGATAAATTAAAGACTAGACTTTTTGACATCATAGACAGTTGCTTCTTCAACAAAAATGGAAAACACAAATATTTCTATCTGGTGATTAGTCATCCGAAAAATTGCTTTGTTAAACACCACTCTGATTCCACGCACAAGTATTCTGAAGTTAAAATAAAGAATATGCTGGAGTTCCTCATTGACAATATCTTCGTAGTCTATGGTGATCAGGTCTTCAAACAGTCTGTTGGAATCCTCATGGGCACGAATTGTGTTCTTTTGTTAGCTGACCTGTTTTTATATTCCTATGAAGTAGAATTTATTCAAAAACATGAGAAGAAAAAAAATCTCTTGCTGTGGCCTTCAATTCGATATCTAGATATATAGACGATGTATAATCTATTAACAATGATAATTTTCATTCATATGCCGATTCCATATCTCCCAGTGAACTCCGAAATAAAAGACACCACAGAGTTGTCCACCTCTGCTTCATACTTATATATTTTATCAAAAGTAGACATTAACGGCAAACTGACAACTCAACTGTATGACAAACGGGATGATTTCAACTTCTCCATCGTCAATTTCCCATATCCATGTAGCAATATTCCATTATCACCTTCATGTAGTGTTTACATCCCCACAAATATTTTAGTTGAATATTTTAGATATTAAATCATCCCATTCTGTTAAATTATAATTATTCAAATAGGTAAACTCAGGGCTACGCGACTTTCATTAGTCTGGCGCGGTCCACATCACTGCGACTGTAAGGGACCCCAATAGGCATTTGTAGTATATTCAATAATCAAGAGCTTATTTCACCTTTAGATAAACTTCATTTTTTAATTTCTATTAATTATTCGTGTTTATGATAAGTGAAGATCGATTACATCACTCATATCGATGAATATGAATATATACAAATAGCAACAGGGTTCAACTTGACTGGCTACTTAACATGGCTACGTCAACAAACGAAATCATTTGAAGCAGTGAGTTTTCGCGTCGTATAGGGCTTTAATGAATATTTGAAGGTATATAGTAAGAAAATATGTTAAGAATTTTTTATACTAAATCTAAGAGACGGCAATATAAGAATACAACGATATGAGGCATCGACCGTGCTCAGTTCTTTGTCCGCCGTAAATCGAAGGTTAAGAGGTGGAATCTGTAAGTCTCTGATCTGCCCAACATGTTTTCAGAGAGCTACAGTTCTGCAGCTATGATTATGTCTACAATGGAGGTTTGACTAGTCCACATGGAAATAACGTGAATGAAAGGTGAAGATAACGAACAGTGATCAAATCTCATAACTCCTCTAAGCAATACAAAATAGAGAGTTAGGCAAACACGGACATCTGGATATACCAGAGGTGGGATCAGGTGCCCAGGAGGACTAAGCATAAGTGAATGTGATGGGATTTCCCCCCCAAATACACAAAGACGTAAATGCAGTCATGGACATTGTTCATATAACAGACCAAGTATAAATGATGTCACGTTTGATTCATTTACTTTACATCAACAGACAATTAGGTCCACATCATATTCGCACAAAACTTTACTCTATTCCATTGAGAGTTTTGAATACGTTATTTGAAGAAATCAAAGCTACTCCATACTTGGAATTTTCAACACCAAAATATAGAGTAAACTCTAAGATTGTGGATGTTGTCAATCACAGGCTCTTTAAACCACCACGGGTTTTGGATGATATCCCTTCCGAATCATGCCGCCCGTTACTTAAACTGAAATTTACTAACAAAGTAATAGATACAGTCAACACAAGCAACATTCTTCGTTGAAATAAGATCAGTCTTGTATTTCAACTTATTTCAAGTTCAAGTCTACACCCTGTATTTCCTACAAATGCACTTCTACTATTGCATCCAAACTTTTAATTACAAACAAACTTTGCAGTTCCTAGATGTAGACCATCTTTACTTATACTTAATCACCAACGCGTTCTTCTTCATCTTCTTTCAACTATAGTCCAGCTGGACATGTCATTACTGGTGATGTTGATATAGATGAAAATGAGGAACTGAAATCACTTATTTTAAAAGGTCCTAAATTCAGAGCCTCGGTCTTCCAATAAGCGAAAGAACTTCATCTCTGTTATGAATTCGGTTGAAGATTATGCCAGATGATGGGCTAAATATAAAAAGAAGAACTCGATACTGTGGAATCATCATTGTTTGTGGGGACTGATCTTCATGGATTTCCTGGGTCACTCTTACCCACGAATTTACGTGTACTCAAATATGTTTTATTAAATTTTTAAAATGAATTTTTGATCCTGGGTCGAGGTCTCTGCTGGTGGACTGTTAGTCCCCGAGGGTCTCTACAGCCCAGTAGCTAAGTACTTCGTTACTAGCTTCAAAATACGGATGTATATTTAATTGCTGTTATAAAATTTAGAAATTCATTTCAAAATTTAGGATTATCTCCCTCACGCATAACTCTTATCCTTAGACGAATTTGACTCCACTTTTTTTGGCACACTGTTGTTCCCTATAATAGCTCTAAAACTTCATTGTTATTTCGGATTTCAAACATTTCTGTTGAGCATCACTGAAGAGACATTATTTGTCGAAATGCGCATCTGGTGCATCAAAATTGGTACCTTATAAGTTTTACATCATCAAATACATAATTCCGATAAAGTTGTATTAATATGATCATTACATCAGTAACCCCGTTATTTGTCTTTCGATCAAGCTGTTAACTGTAAAAACCAAAACAATGGAATTGTTTATTCTTAGCTCTTTAATTATTTAAACCAACACCTACAACGTACTCAAAATTTAATAATTGCATTCATTGTTTTCAAAGTCCAACACGCTTAAAAGCCCGTTCGATTACTTCCACTTTCTGTGATATTTTGTAGAGTTATCGTTCCCAGTGACATCACATCGCTTAACCACGAAATAACGTTCCCACGAACCCGCAAAATGTTGCTTACCCACAAACCTTGGCCACCACAAATTAAAATATTTCCACAGTACCTTGTCAGAATGAGGAATGTTAAAATCGAGTATTAGACACATCAAAACAAAAGTACATCCCATCTATCCTTTTGTGTTTAGGAAACAAGAAGTGATAAAAGTACATGATGGATATGTTGTGGTTCCAACTGACAAAGCTTGTAACAACATTGTCTTTGTAAGGCTCATTGTTACAGCTGTATTTTAAACGAACTTGGCATCAATTCCACATTTATTAATCTTACTTATGCTCCAAATGCACTTTCAAAAGATGAAATTCTTCACAATCATGCTTCAGTGTTAGACAAATTTAATATCCCAGTCAATGGAATGGATGAATATGAGTTACCGTACCTATACTGGATTCCTATAGTACATAAAAACTCTTCCTAACAAAGATACATTGCTGGATCCGGTAAATGTTCTACCAAACCCTTAAATTTAATTCTCACGAAATTATTAACAGCTGTGAAGGAGAAATGTCAAACCTACTGTGCAACAAAATATGCACTGTACCAGAAGTGGTGTAAATCAAATGTGTAATCTCAAAACTTTTCTCAAATCAACAACATCAAAACATATGACTTTTCTACACTTAACACGACCATTCGTACGGTAAATTATTGACTAAACTTTTTGCCATCATAGACAGTTGCTTCTTCAACAAAAATTGAAAACTCAAATATTCATATCAAGTGGTTAGTCATCCAAAACATTACTTTGTTAAACACCACTCTGATTCCACGCACAAGAGCTCAGAAATCGAAATAAATATATGTTAGAATTCCTCATTGACAATATCTTTGAAATCTATGGTGAACAGATCTCCCAACATACTGTTGGAATCCCCATGAGCACGAATTGTGCTCCTTTATTGACCTCTTTTTATATTCTTATGAAGAAAAATTTATTGAAAACGTTCTACGTGAGAAGAAAACAGTTGCTGTGGCCTTTAATTCGACAGTTAGATATATCGACGACGTGTTATTTATTAACAACGATATTTTTCATTTATATGTCGATTCGATATATCCCTTTGAACCGGAAATAAAAGACATCACATAGTCCTCCACGTCTGATTAACACTTATATATTTTATTGAAAATAGATATTAACAGCAAACCAACAACTCAACGTTATGACAAGCGACATGATTTCAGCTTCTCGATCATCAACTTTCCATATTTATGTAGCAATATTCCATTATCACATGCATATGGTATTTCGATACGTAAGAGCATGATTTGTGTATGATCAGTTTTTAAATCAAGGCAGGCTACTGACAAACAAGATGATGTTACAGGGGTTTCAAAAGTTTTGTAAGCATTTCGAAAAATTCTATGTCATAACGATCTAGTTTGCCAATACAACCTATCATTGGGTCAAATGCTGTCAGACGCGTTTCATACCAATTGTTAGGCCTTTCTTGGCACATTGATTTTAACTACGGATAACTCCGTTTACCTGATGAGGACATAGCGCTCACGACAGGTGTGATCGGTCGACAGGGGATGCTTAATCCTGTTAGACACCTGATTCCACCTCTGGTATATCCAGTGGTCTGTGTTTGCCAAACTCTCTATTTTGTATTGCTTATAGGAGTTATGAGATTGATCACTGTTCGCTGTCTTCGTCTATCATTAGGTAGAATGGTGTCTGACTTGTTTCATACCGATTGTTAGGCCGTTATATACACACTAATTTTGAATACAGCTCCGTTTACCTTAATCACAGCGGGTGTGACCAGTCAACAGGAAATGCTTTACTCCACCTGTGGCGTATCCAGGTGTACGTGTTAGCTATGCTCCTAACTGTGTCCTATCTAGGACTTATTAGATTGGTCACTTTTCGTTATTTTCACTTTTTTCAATACCGCATATTGTTTTCTATAACCTCCCAGAGTTCTAATAGCACATACACTGTATCCCACCTAATCATAGGTTTCTGTATCCAATGATGGTTAAAAGATCCTAATACTATTTAGCAAAGTCTTAATTCTTTACACCTAGTCCAGTGTTGTGTACCTAATATGAAAAATATTCGATAATTAGTAAAAATAAAAGAAATTGATTTGTGTGTGTTTATCGTTTTCAGTATTTATCTTTTACTCATAATTTGAAAGAGAAACAATTTTTATCTCTAAACCACCATGATGACACAAGGTGTTGATTATGTTTGGATTAATCTTTAAAGCAATATAAATCATTCTGGGAGTGTCAGATGCTTTGTTTGTGTAAGGCTTAATTGGTTGGTTATATAATGTTTAACGTCCCGCATTAGGATTTTGAGAGGTGGAGGTCATTTTGGATGATGGTCACGAAGTTTTGAACTCCTGATTCATACGTGGTAATTGTGACTGCATGTAGTTCTAGCAAGACATCAACGTCATCGAGTTCCTTCTGAGTGTTTGGTGTATGTAATGCTTTGACTTTATTGACAATATTGAGTGTTTTGTATGTTTGTACTTTATTTTGGACCTCCAGTTTCAATAATTATGGATAGTAGTAGTCAGTGGTACTCTATCAGATGTTAAAATCAACTGGTACAATTTATTGGTAACATCAACTGACATGCTAATCCATAGAAAACTATCCTAGGTAATCAGTAAATCCAATCTTGGATGTTTGTGTTATCAGGAACACATAGCAAGACTTCATCTCATGGGCTTGTTATTGGAATTTAAATGGGAGGCATGATCAAATAAAACGGCACTCCTACTGTGTCTTACAAACTGTTCAAAGGAAATCCATGTTCATTTCTCAATGCTAGACTTCAAGAAAGTTACATGTTCGTTGAATAATCGGTAACTCCACACACATGCAGTTAGATCGCAGATCTTGCAACGATACAGTGAACTGTTGAATAAGTGTGTCTACGAGCACTTAAGATTAGATAGTAATGGATAGGTTTACACAGTGAAGATATATCAGGGTTATCTTTCTTGCATTATACTATGTACGGACGCTGAAATCAATATTGCTGTCATATAGCTTAATTTCTTAGCCAAGTGATTATTTTTATCAAATGATATGGTGTATTTGCAGAGAGAGAGAGAGAGAGAGAGAGAGAGAGAGAGAGAGAGAGTAATTTTCCTAGAATTGTCATTAACCTAGATAGGAGGGTGAATTTGATCGGAATTTGAGAGATATCACCAAGAATTAAAAAATTTAGTTAATTGGTAGGAGAGAATGTCCTATATTCGAATATTGATTAGGGGGTACACCACGAGAAGATTTGACAGTGGAGGCGTAAGGATGCGATACTGAACTGCGATTCAAATACATGTTGTATATGTTAACAGTCATTCTTAGAGTATTACATAAGCAATACATGTTCCCTACGGGCGCCTCTATTAACTGACGAATGTAATTTGAGAGAATGTACATTTAATGTTGCTTGACCTTGATCTGTGACCTAAGATATTAGTACCAAGTAACCATGTTTACCAGTATCGAATCAGATTGATGTTTCGTTGCCATACATTTGTGACCGGTCAACAGGGGATGCTTACTCCTCCTAGGCACCTGATCCCCCCTCTGGTGTGTCCAGGGATCCGTGTTTGCCCAACTATCTATTTTGTATTGCTTATAGGAGTTATGAGATTGATCACTGTTCGTTATCTTCACCTTGCACATGTAGTTTTTATCAGAGATGAAATAGATTTATTTAGAATATTGTAATTTTAAATTCAAAAGATAAATATATGATATATCCTAAATGTGATATAGTAAATTTGGGTTTGATTACTGTGATTATAAAAACAACCAAGATGTCACGCGACTTTCTGTTTGCCTATTTAAAAAAAAACAAATCTAGGTCATTGTTTTTGAAAAAACAAAAATACGTGGGAAATAATCTTGCATATGCAATAAAAAAAAAAAAAAAACCCACACGGATATATAACATTTATATCTGCATTTCCGTTACTTATAAAGGACTTCTGAACCCTGTTCGTATTGCTACTAACGTTCTAACAACTGTTGGAAGGCATATTTCGAATACCCGCGGTTTCAGCCAGATTGCAGGAATCTGGTAAATTGAGAACTGCCACCTGATCAGATTTCGCTCACACAAAAAAATACTTTCGTGATTAATTAATTTAACAGATTTGATATATGTTTTCATTGATGTGTTCCTTTTGCGATTAATGAACTTGAAATAATAAATGATGTGATTATTTACACAATCAGCGACCGAGTTACTCTGCATCTATTCATAAATCCTACTTTTACAGCCTTTCATTCGGAACTATAAAACGGAACAATTCACACTTGTCAAACAAACATTACGAAATTCAAACACGATCTGCAGTTTGTCACATTGAAACTACACTGCAAGTTTCAAATGAACCCTCATAAGCATAACGGGAAAAGTCTGCAAAACCAATGGGACAGACTGACTGACAGAGGGACGGACGGACAACGACTTTAGTCCCCTTCAATTTATTATCATGTTAATTTCAAGATGTTGATAAACCTGTAAATAGAACCATGGTGTAATCATCACATAACCAATACTGTCACAGGGAAGACCCTTTTGACTTGCCTATAAATCAGTTTAACTTTGAATTTCGGCTATCAATGTCTTATACCGTATTACAATTCATACATCACGTTTCTCCCAGAAAATCGGCTTTCCTGCAAATTCATAAAGCATTTGTTGATATTGACAGGGACTGGACGCTGTATAATTCACACATGAATATTTTAAACAAGAGGCTAACACAGGCCTTATCGGTCATTTGAGTATCCGTTAAAAGTACCAATATCCCGAAGAGCTACAGCCCAGTAGCTAAGTACTTCGTTACTAGCTTCAAAATACGGATGTATATTTAATTGCTGTTATAAAATTTAGAAATTCATTTCAAAATTAAGGATTATCTCCCTCATGCATAGCTCTTATCCTTGGACGAATTTGGCTCCACTTTTTTGGCAGGCTGATTTTGGCTATATTTAGCTCTAAAACTTCATAGTTATTTCGGATTTCAAACATTTCGGTTGAGCATCACTGAAGAGACATTATTTGTCGAAATGCGCATCTGGTGCATCAAAATTGGTACCGTATAAGTTTTACATGTATGACATCTTTATTGATAATAATTATCTA
Source organism: Ostrea edulis (assembly GCF_947568905.1). Lineage (NCBI taxonomy): Eukaryota > Metazoa > Mollusca > Bivalvia > Ostreida > Ostreidae > Ostrea > Ostrea edulis. Next base: position 20,774,071 of record NC_079169.1, read on the forward strand.
AGCTAAATTCAGCTAAATTCTAATATTTAGCAACAGTATAGCACAACATGTGCTCTTAAAACACAAATGCCCCCGAAAGAGCCCATACTGATGAAAGACTTAACATATATCAACACTATCTGAGTCACAAGCCTGCAAAGTTGCGAAATTTATAATTTTGGTACATTCCTTTCTGCTTTTCCTTGATATGCATTTAGTTTTTATGAAGTATCAGGGAAATTAAAGAAGAGGTCTTTCAGATGATAAAGACAGTAATCACCATCATAATTCTGGCCTCGCTCTGGAACTAAATCTCTACCCATGGGATCATGAAATTGAAGATTTTGTTTAAGGGTCACCTGCTCCTTTTGAATATTCATTTGGTTTCAATTCCTATTACTAGCATCAAAGAAAATATCATTTCAATGTTTTACATATAAACACTATATACAAACTTTGACCCCACTCTGAAATCATTACCGTTACGCGGAGGATCATGAAATTTACAACTTTGGTAGAGGCCTTCCTCTTCTATATGCCAATGCATTTAGTTTTTCTTTCGGATGTGTACTTTAGAGAAGATGTTTTGAAAATTGGTCAATTTTTGACAGTTTTTGACCTGAGTCCTGAATTTATAAGTAATCCCCCCACTTGTTCCAAAGATATTTCGTACTGAATTTGAAAACGATTGAAATGATCTATATCGAGGAGTTAAAAACTTTCAATCATTAAAGCATGACGGACGTGAAGTCACATGACGCACGACGATGAACGCAATTCAATTGCAATGGGTCATCTGAGTGACTCAGGTGACCTAGAAATATAGTTTTCAGCTCAATTGAGCTAAAACGATAGGCAAAAATGCAAACCGAAGTTATATTTCTTTGCCAAGAAGCTAGTGAATAAATTTCAGGGTAATATCTGTAATGCAAAAAAGTCTGCAAAACTGTTTAACCTATTTTTAGCCCACGGGCAGTCAACGTTTTAAATATCTATAATTAAACATTGTCTTCCTGTAAACATAATATTCACAAGGTATATCACGCCGCCATCTTGGTTTTCTTTTTTACCAGCTGCATCGCTTGAAAATTTCGGAGAAAAGTTCGATATAATATGAACATTAGACCCCTACCGTTTAGAAGCAACTCTGTCAAGGTCTTACCTCTCGCATCGTCATGGTGAACTGGAAATAAAGTCCATTTATCGGCTATAATCAACCATCAAACATCGTGTACTGCTTCTCAAATGCGAAAAATTATAGATATTTAAAACGTCGAGTGCCTGTGTTTTAGCCCTAATATAGGTCATGGACGGGCCAATTCAGCTGAAATGCAAACTGAATTTGTATTCCTCTGAGAGGAAGCTTATGACTAAATTTCATGGCAATATCTGTATCCATAAAGGAAAAAACGTCCGGAAAACTGTTTGACCTACTTATAGCTCTAAAGCACGCTTCTTGAGGGAGAAATTGTGACCAAATTTCAAAGCCGTATATACATCCGTTAGGGAAAAAAGTCCGGAAAACATGAGCTCGGACAGCCAGACAGACACACAAACAGACAGTCAGACAGACACACAAACAGACAGCCAGACAGACACACAAACAGACAGCCAGCCAGACAGACACACAAACAGACAGCCAGATAGACACACAAACAGACAGCCAGACAGACACACAAACAGACAGCCAGACAGACACACAAACAGACAGCCAGACACACAAACAGACAGACACACAAACAGACAGCCACACAAACAGACAGACACACAAACAGACAGCCAGACAGCCAGCCAGACAGACACACAAACAGACAGCCACACAAACAGACAGCCAGACAGACACACAAAAAGACAGCCAGACAGACACACAAACAGACAGCCAGACAGACACACAAACAGCGCCGTAACATAACGACGGGCGTATAAAAATCGAGTTCATAATTATTATTTACATATAGTATAAATACATGTATGAGGATAGAGATCGAGATCATGCAGGTTTCGAGATTGGAATAAACTAATCATTAACTCATAAGTGTACTTTCTAATGTTGACAACGTTTGCATCCACCGACATAATAATATAAATAGTTTGGTTTAAAGGGGCATGGACACGATTTGAGCTGAAAATTTTCAAATTTTATTTTTCCATTTTTATAGTTTGACTTATTCCTTTTGGCTCCCGGTGGAGCATAGGGCTGCAACAACACTACGCCAACGGACTCTGTTATGGGCTGCTCTCTTCATCTGAGTCCACGTCATTCCGGCTTCCTTCATTTCGCTCTCGACGGATCTTCTCCAGGACTGTTTGGGCCGTTCTACTTTCCTTTTTCTTTGTGGGTTCCACTCTAGTGCTTGTCTTGTGACGTTGTCAGTTGGTTTGCGGAGCGTATGGCCTATCCAGCCCCATTTTATTTTCTTGATGTCCTGGCCGATCGGATTTTGGCTGGTTCTTTTCCATAGTTCTACGTTCGAGATCTTCTCCGGCCACCTGATGTTGAGGATGTGGCGCAAGCACTTGTTGACGAATGTCTGTATCTTGTTGGTGATGGTGTTGGTTACTCGCCATGTCTCGAATATTTTATAGTTTACAATGCTTAAATAAATTATTTCTAGTGGTCAACTAAAATTTGAATATCAGTTTTTGAGTTACAAGTCAGATAAAGCACTCAAATTCTTTGTTGTTTTTGTTTACATATAGATTACTTAATAGGAATTAACATATCTAAACCAAATATGAGACGTGCTAAACACTAGGAACTGATTAATGTCTTCTGAATTAACTCGTAAATTGAAAAATCTGCTTTAAACGAACTTGCACTTGTATATTTAACCTAATGTAAACAAAAACATGGCACGAGCCTTGTTTATATAACAAGGAATTGTGAGCTCTGTATTTCCAATATACCTTGACAACTGACATTCAAAATTTCGGTGACCGTTTGATATACCTTAATCAAGCATTCTAAACATTAAAAATGGAAAAACAAAATTTGAAATTTTTCAGCTGATATCGTGCCCATGCCCCTTTAAGTGGAGAGGTTACTATCATAGAGTAAATGGTTAGTTTATGATCAATTAAAATATCATTGAAAATGGGTTGAAAGTTAAAGGAGAAAGGGTGCGAAAAATCAAAATAACAGGGGTATATTACGTTCTACTATGAAATATACTTGTAGTCATTTATCATATGATATAAAACCAGACAGCACTTTTCAGTACAAAAATCTTAAACATATTTTTTTTATTATACGTATAATAATACATGCGATATGAAATAATTTGTAATGCACCATCACTTTTTCCCGCTTATATAAATTCTTTCTTTTTTTTATAATTTTTTATTTTTGTACACATACCGGTATATCAGATATACAATAATATTATATCCAGAGAAGAAGGAAAAAAAACACAAAGCATATGAGCTGAAGGTATGTGTGGTTTGAGAAAGAAAGAAGAGGAAGAGAGAGAAGTTAAGAAAACAGAAGGTTCCATCGATTCCATTGGGCATCAAACTTTTCCTTTTTACCATTTTTATACGAAATAAATTTTTGAGTTTCATAAAAAAAATTCATTTGTGAAATTGCAGCACGCACACTCAAGGACTTCTCAGTGCATCTTGCTGTGTACACATAGTATTTAAGCCATAAGACAATAGTGTTTTGTATCAGACTATTATTTTCAATAAAACCAAGAATAAAAGATTTGTTTGTAATAGCTATCTGTAAATCAGTCTTATCTTCTAAAAAATGCTCAAATTCTGCTAGGAATAATTGTAAAAAATCACATTCCCACAGAATATGTTCTATTGTTTCCTCTTCAGAATGACAATGATTGCAGTACTTTGAGTCAATTTTTTTGATTTTGAATAAAAAAGAGTTTGTAGCTAAGATTCGGTTTATAATTCTGTATTGAAACCATTGTATTTTGCTATCTTTTGTCACTCTGAAGGGTATTTTATGAATTATTTTCCATTCTTTAGTGTCAACTTCCAAAAGCTCACTCCATTTTGTTTTGCCTGATGTGATTGAGGTATTTTGATTTATAATTTCATAAAAAAGTTTTGATTTGTTGCATTTCAACACTGTATATATATTTGACATAATCAATGGATTTGTGAGCTTTTTGATAGTTTTGTCACATCCACAATTTTTCACCCAAGCCTTAACAGCATGAATAATGCTATTATATTCTAAAAAATTAATCTTTGTATTTGGATAAGTATTGCAAAATGATTCAAAACCAAGAAATGAACCATCTTCACTGATTATATCATTAAGTTGTCTGATGCCGCTGTCAAACATTTGTTTATTATAAAATGGTTTTCCACCAATATGAATATTTGGGTTATAAAATAGAGGTGCATCGGCAGCAACATCAGACTCTTTACTAAGGTTATGCAATGTAAGCCATGATTTAAATACATCTATCCAAAATTTATTTTTCAATGTTTTCAAGAATATTGTAATGTATTCAATTCCACAGTTCACTAATTTGCTTAAGTCCAACTTTGGAATAAAATGTTCCATCCCTCTATTTGAAAATATGAGATATCTTATCCAAAACAACTTCATAGATGCTATGAATGCCATTAGGTTTACCATTCTTAAACCCCCATCTTCATATTTTTTAACAATGACCTCCTTTCTGACCCTATGTATTTTATTATTCCACATAAACAAGAAAAATATCTTTTCTAATTCCTTAAGGTAGAGTTCAGAAGGATTTGGGATTGACATTAAAATATGGTTTAATAATGGCAAAACCAATGTTTTAATAACTGTAATTTTCCCTATGGGAGTTAAAAACCTTTTCTCCCATTGTTTGATTATAGATTTGATCTGCACTAATTTTGGTTCATAGTTTAATTGTGGTATCTTATCTAATTCCATGTCAAAATGTATTCCTAACAAAGTAAATCTGGTGGTACCCCACCTAAGCCTGTAATTTGGCAGCAAAGTTTCATTACTATATTTTTTGGAACCTAACCATATTACATGAGTTTTTTCATAATTGATATGTAGTCCAGATATTTCTGAAAAATAATCTAAAGTTTTAAAAGTTTCTGCGAGAGATTCTTCACTGCCATCAAGGATAAGTGAGGTATCATCAGCTAATTGTGAGATCTTTTTTTCTACATTATTTACAGTAATGCCTTTGATATTCTTATTCATTCTAATTTGGATTGCTAATATTTCCGCACATATCAAAAATATGTATGGTGATAATGGATCCCCTTGTCTGCAACCTCTCTGAATAATGATTCTCTCAGAGAGATTACCACCTTGATTGATTGCAGATGTAATGTCTGTATTAAAAATCGATACCCAATTCCTAATTGAAGGGCCAAAATTAAAAAGTTTTAGCGCTTTTTGTATAAATGTCCATGAAAGAGTATCAAAGGCTTTTTCAAAATCAATAAGTAGTAATAATCCAGGTATATTTTCTTCTTCAGTATAGTGCATTATATCATAAATAAGCCTTGTGTTTTCTCCAATATATCTGTTGGGGATGAAACCTGTTTGATCTTGATTAATTATTTTGTCTAAGTATCTTTTTATTCTATTCGCAATACAGCCCGATGCAATTTTATACACAGTATTCAACAAAGTAATTGGTCTCCAATTCTTCAAATATTGTCTCGGCTTGTCACCTTTTGGTAACAATGTAATAATACCATGTCTTTGTGTAATAGAAAGACAGTTATTTTTGTACCCATAATTAATAGACCTAACTACAAAAAGACCAATATACTTCCAAAACATTTTGAAGAATTCCGCAGAAAAACCATCAGATCCTGGGGATATGTTTGATTTCATTTTGTAAAGGGTATTGGAGGCTTCCTCAATAGTAATGTTACCTTCTAGTGATTCAGATTCTTTATTTGAAAGTTTTGGAACATCTTCAATACCAAGATCATTGTGCAAGTCTATTGTGTTTAAATTGCTTTTCTTGTATAATTGTTCATAGAATGTTTTTGTTTCCCTTAATATTTCTGATTGTTTATAAATTACTGTCCCATCATTACACTCTAATCTTGGTATGATTTTGCTAGTGAAATTTCTAGATTCTAACGTACAAAAATAATGTGATGGTTTTTCTCCTTCTTCAATCCATCTAGCTCTACTTACATAAATACCATGCAACTTATCTTTTCTAATGTTTTCTAATTCTTGCTTTTTACTACACAGTTCATTGATATTGCTGTCACAAACATTTTCTTCTAGTAATTTGATATTTTCTTTTAATTCTTTTTCCTCTCTTTCTTTCTTCTTTTTGATATATGATGCATAAGAGATAGTTTTACCTCTTATTTCTAAAAGTAATGTTTCTAAAAAAAAGTTGATCGTTAATAGAGAAGGAAATGTCTGCATCAGATACATCATGTATGTTATCAAAATTGTATACAGGGATTGCATACTGTTTCTTTACCTTTATAATAATATCTTTGATACAATCTAAATAATTTTCATCATAGAGTAAAGAGTTATTAAACTTCCATAACCCTCTACCTTTCTTAAAGTCATTAAAAGATATCTTCAAGGATATCATTGAGTGATCTGACCTATAACTAGGTTCTATAGTACACATTTCTAGCCCAGACAAAAGAGTCTCGGATATTAAAAAGAAATCTAACCTACTTTGTTTCAATGGAGTTTTTCTTCTCCATGAGTATCTACGAATATTTTCATGTAGCTGTCTAAATGGGTCTATGTAAGAATTACTTTCCATAATTTCTAAAACTTTATCTCTTGCTTTTGAATTATTAATATACTTGTAGTTATAATAATCCAAGTCTGGGTTTAGAACCAGATTAAAATCACCACACCAAATAATATTACTGCATTGCATATCATCAATGTGATTTTGTATATTTTCAAAAAATAGTGGTGTATCATTATTAGGACCATAAATAGTACAAATTAATACTTCATGACCTTCTATACATGCTTTAAGTATAAAATAATTTCCATCAATGTCACCCTTTTCTATCAGAGGTTTAAAGTCAAAATTATTATTGATTAGAATTGCAATTCCCCTGGAGTTTGTAGAATATGAACTGAAGAAGCACTGGTATCCCCACAAGTTCCTTATTTCATCTTCAGTATCATGTGAAAAATGTGTATCTTGCAAACAATAAATATTACACTCTAAAGCTCTTAGGTAGTTAAATACGTCCTTGCGTTTCGCAATATCACCTAAACCTTGGCAATTTACTGAAATAATTCTAACCATTCAGATTACAAAAGGGAAAAAATAAATAAATAAACTTACTGAGACTAAAGTGATACCAACTGGAACCCATGGAACCATGTTGAAGTTCGTTGACAGAGAAATGGGGATAGAGATAGAAAAGAGAAAGAAGTAGAAATACATATATGTATAATACAGTTAAATTAAGATTATCAGTTGTCAATAAAAACAAAATCTAACTGAAAAATCAAGCTGTGAGACGTGAGAGTCACTTTGTTTGGATGGCAGATGTCCAAAATCATTTTTCGTTATGACACCGGAAGTACAATAAATCAACACTAAAGTCTAAATCGATAGCGGATGGAATTTTTATTCCCGGATTTTTTTCACTTTGAAGTCAATGTCATCGAGTATATCGAACTTCACTCGCTTTCCTTTTACGTTACCATAAACAGAGCCATTAAAGTACCAAGCAGATGTTATGCTCTCATGGTCTATAAGGCGAACAATCAATTCTCTGTTCTCCTTGGTGACGTCGTCCCCAAGACGAACATTACCCGGCGAGTCCTTCACAGCAGATCTGCATCGCATTATGTTCGCCTTTTTGTCGTTGTTTCTCATCTTCATTAGGATGGGTCTTGGTGCGTTTGGTCTGGATCCTGGAATGCGGTGCACCGCCTCAATGTCTCGATGGTCAACTTCCACACCCCCCTTCTTTTTCAATGTAGATTTTACTACCTCTACGATGTTTTCTCCTTTTGTTTCTGGGATGCCATATATTTTGATGTTATTTTTTCGACTGTACTGTTCATTGTAATTCGATTTCACTGTGGAAAATGTCGCTAAATCACGGACTTCATTCATTTCTTTTTGTAGATCCCTGTTATTTTTATTTGCCTCACAAATTTTTTCCCGTAGGGTTTCGTTTTCCATCGTTAGTTTATCAACGTCCGTTGTAAGCCTGTCTATTTTTTGTTTTAACTGTGTTTCACGTTTTTCTGCCTCTTTCTCACAACTTTTAAGGAGACCTGTTACAATATTTGTTACCATGGATTCAAGATCACATGTTTTCACTGTTTTTTGTAAGTTTTCTTTAATTTCCCGTAAGTCAGACCTAATGGCTGCCAACGTTTGATCACTTGATCCAGCAGTATCATCACTTTTCTCGGACAATGTTTTATTTTTCTCCGATCCTTTTCTGGTATTTGCCATAATAACGCACCTGAATTTAAAAGTTCGACAAAGGAGACGCTCAACAACAAAAACATTTTTTTAAGGCGCTCTACTACACTGATGTAAATCGTAAATAGTACTCACGAATCTCAGAAATTGGAATAATCCTGTATTCAAAGTACGGTTGCAAGTTTTTCTCGATGTAAAGACTCCTTTTAGATGTTAGAATGTTTGTTTCTCACTTACTTAGAAGTACACTGCCATAATATTCACTATTTAGTCGTAAATTTCCAAACTTTGTGCTCACGAAAAAACGACCTCCTACCTATCGAGCGCCATCTTGATTTTCCCCGCTTATATAAATTCAATCATGTTTGTTCTATTCACAATTTCCCGGCACAAATACCCTAGGTAAAACCATGGATTTCCATTTCCTGTCGGAGTATATAACTGAAGTTCAATCTTTGGTTTAAGTGCTTTTCTACCCTGATTTGAATACATTGCAAAAAGCACCTGCTGATCAGAATTCATCAGGTGCTGATCTAGGAAATATAACAATGCTTTATGATACAATTCTTCGAATTTGATGAAAATATTTTTGGTACCTATAAACATCCCACCACCTACCCACACTATGTTATGTCGAAATATCTCATGTGGATTAATTTTCATATGTCGACGAAATATTAGATTAACTGATATCCGTCCTGGATCTTGATCATCCGGGATTTTTAATTCGAAAAACTGTTCGCTTCCGACTAAATCTCGAAAGTATCCAACGTCCAACCACGCGTAGTACGGTGTGTTGTATATATTCTTCCGCGCTGCATCCGCTACGACTGTAAATTTTGCATGCTGTGCTGCAGCATACAATGCATTGACAGTGTTGGGATGGTGTGCTGGATACCCAGGCTGTTTATATACTCCCTGTATCCTGTCCACCAGCCCGAAGGGCCAAAACGACTTCCTTTCCCCATAGAAAATTTCTGTTTGGTAATTCAATTTTCCTTCAGATCGCAGTTTCTTCATCAAATCTCCGAATTCTTTACTATCTGTGTAAACTACAAGAGGATTCATTAAATACTGGAAACTTTTCGTCCAGGAAAAATATGTATTTTTGGTGTATAGACCACTTGACCCCTTTCTGAAGGTTCCGATGTTCCAGTAAGCTGTCACAATCGTTAGGTTTGATGACGATATTTTTTCCTCATAAATCCCATTGCCGCTAGTTCCAGAAAATAACCACGAAAGAAAATTTTTCAGGCTTACACCATTTGGATGGGTTGATGTTATACGCAGATATGCTGGTTTGTTCCATGCCTGAAAGAAAATCATAAGAGTTTAGAAGATATTCGAAAGAAAGAAACTGAGAGTATTGCATATCGGTACCAAGTCCACATTTGTATCAGTTTCGGATTCCGATGTTTCGTTGTTCACACCGTTGACACATGTAGTTTTTATCAGGGATGAAATAGTCTTATTCATAATTCTATAATTTATAATTCAATTAATAAACATGTAGCATATATCGTAAATGTCACATAGCAAGTTTGATAAACTAACAAAAATTCGGAACTCCGTCATAGATCGAGCGACGCACAATGTACCGTTTGCTTAGTTTCGATGCAGATCAAAAAAGCATCAAATCAAATCTGGGTCACCGTTTTTGCTAAAGCAATCGTGCGTGTGCGACACCAAACAACACACCAATATTACATTCATATCTGCATTTTGATTAGATCGGTAAAGTTGGCTACTAGTAACTGGCTACTTAAAAAGAGAAAAGTTGGTTACTATTAGCCAACTACTTGAACCAGGAAACGTTAGTTACTAGTAGCCAGCTACATGTACTAAAAGTAAGGAAAGTTAGCTACTCGTAGCCAGCTACTACAAAATATAAAAGTTATAATTACTGATAGCCAGCTACCAGATAAAGGTTAATGAGTTTGAAAATTATTATCTATCAGACTTATTTATAAAGAGGACGAGGAGTCGTATGAAATTCCATGCTCAATTATCCCCAATTACATAACGTTGCAATGCAAAATACGAATAAACTTTTTCAACTGAGTGTTTACTTTAAAAATAATAGATTGAATTCAGATCTTCATTCATTTGATATACCATCCATTTTGAGATATCTGCTACTTTTACAATTTGATTCGAGTTACCTTGAAATTTCAACATTTGTGTGAATACCGTAAAGAACTTTGTGTCTGTATTAGGTATCTGACGAATTTACGACTATACATAAGGCAAGAAGTGATAGAGAGTGTTTTGATACGGCACGAATTCTCAGATATCGCTCTTAAGGAAATCAACTACTAGTAGCCAACTTTTCTCTTTTTAAGTAGCCAGTTACTAATAGCTGGTTACTAGTAGCCAACTATACCGATCTTTTTAATTACCCTGTTCGTATACTCCTCACTATCAAATGTTCGAAAGCTGATTTCCAATACCTGTGATTTCAAATGTTAAATTAATGAAGTGATTATTCATAGAATTTTTAAATCGAGGCAGGCTAATGACAAACAAGTTGATGATTCAGAAGTTTCAACAGTCTCGTTTAAAGTCAGCATTTCGCAAATTCTAAGGTCGTTACATGTACACCAATCTAGTTTGCCAATACAACCTATCATTGGATCAAATGCTGTCTGACGTATTTCATGTCGTTCATGGCACGCTGATTTTGACTATGGATAATTCCATTTACCTGATCAAAATATAGGGCTCACGGCGGGTGTGTCCGGTCGACAGGAGATGCTTACTCCTCCTAGGCACCTGATCCCACCTCTGGTGTGTCCAGGGGTCCGTGTTTGCCCAACTCTCTATTTTGTATTGCTTATAGGAGTTATGAGATTGATCACTGTTCGCTATCTTCACCTTTCATTTACACAATCAGCGACCGAGTTTTATCGACTGCCTCTTTTCATATGTCCTACTTTTACAACCTTTTCATGATCCCGATCCCAATGAATATAAAAACGTTATAATTAATTAATTTCAGACCTGCCGATCAAACAGTACGGAATTGGAACTTGGTCTGTTGTTTGCCACTCTGAAATTACAGAACGAATCCTCGCAAGCACAACGGGGAAAAGTCTATAAAAAATCATTGGGACAAATTGACAGACAGAGGGACGGATGGACATATATTGAGAAGAAACCTATAATCCCCTTCGGTTTTACAAACCGGTAGGGGAATGATAAAAATACATGATTGTATTATTATTTGCATGGGGGTTTGCTGTAATTGTTTCTTGTTTGAAAGAGAGAGTTACATACTGAATAATATACATAAATGTGATGACCCCATATCAAGCTATTCTTTGATATTAAGACACGTCTTTAGATTATTAAAAACATTCCTAAACGAATTAAAGACAGGTTAAATTCATTAACTAGATATACATTAATCCAATTAAATTAGAAATAGGCCAATTTTGTAATTGAAATAGACCCATCTCTAACGGAATTTAACCCCCCTTTTTAAATCATTTATAGATTGGCTAATTGAAGATAGTGTCAAATGTTTGAGAAATTTGAGTTTAGAAAAATTTCATGTTTTGTAATATTTAAACTTATTTGTGATTAATCAGACCCATCCTCAAATAATTGGACATAACTATAAGAAATTAAAGATAAATTTAGTTACATATATGATAGCTTCAGTCATATAATCAATTAATTTGGTTATATCAAGAGAAGTAAATACGTGAAAGGTGAAGATAACGAACAGTGATCTCATAACTCCTACAAGCAATACAAAATAGAGAGTTGGGCAAACACGGTCCCCTGGACACAACAGAAGTGGGATCAGGTGCCTAGGAAGAGTAAGCATCCCCTGTCGACCGGTCACACCCACCGTGAGCCCTATATCCTGATCAGGTAAACGGATGTTATTCGTAGTCAAAATCAGTGTGCCAAGAACGGCTTAACAATCGGTATGAAACACGTGAGACAGCATTTGACCCAATGAAAGGTTGTATTGACGAACTAGATCGTTATAACGACCATAACGTCCAATTCAATTGCAGACAAGTTCAAAAATGAAAAATCAAAAACGGGGTTCATTGATTTTAAGTAGATATAATTTAATTAAACCTTCAAATCTTTATAGATATGTTACAATGTATTAACAAATATCTTTAATTTGACTACACGTATAAGATAGGTTAAATTATTGGACCTGAGGGTCAGCAAGGGTTAGTGCCCGCATTCCAAAAAAAAATCTGAAAAAGGAAAGAGAAAAAGAAAGAGTAGTAGAAGGAATATATCCCACTTGTAAAATGCGAAACGAAATATAACGAAAGGAAATCAATTCGAAACGATACAGAATAAATCGAAACGCATTCAGGGCCGTAAATTAACCTTCAATTTGGAGGAGGCAGGAAATTAGGCGGGGGTCTGGGGCCGCCCAGGCCCCCAGACGCTGAGCACATTTTGTGCACACTGAACACGTTTCGTGCAAAATCCTTGATTCTAGGGCCTTCTAAGATGTTACTTGACTAACTCATTCTAAAAGAAAGATTTGGAATGCTTTTTAAGGGAGGTATCATGTTCTTAGTTATTGGAAACAACATATTAATTCTAATGAACTTTAAATTTTAATTTTTTTTTTTTTTTTGGCTCAAAAGTTGGAGGAGGCAGCTGCCTCCTCCGCCTCCATGTAATTTACGGCCCTGCGCATTATTTAAACAAACTCTTAAATAATAACAGTATTGATTCTAAGAATATTGCATGACAATACATAGTTCCTTACCAGTTGCAAAAATTGTTGGACTGCAACAATATTCGAAGTTCATTATGTAGGTTATGGTAAAGGGTAAAATTGGGAATGGTTGGAAATCAACTACTATTCAGGTATAAAGACTAGACCAGAACAAAAGACAAATTTATAATTAGGTTTAGGTCTCTAACCAAGTCAATGAACTGTGAAATGTAGGTGATCATGAATAATTTAGTTACATTGTTGTATTACTAAACTAGAAGTTTTAATGAGTGTACTCTTTTCTACAGAAATAAGAAACTTGGAAGGGCCTCCGTGGCATAGTGGTTAGAGCATCGTGCTCAAAATCACACGGCCTCTCACCTCTGGTCGGGGCGAGTTCGAATCCGTTCGCGCCGGTAAGTGAGAAAGTTTCCCAGTTTACTTTCGGAAGGTCGGTGGTCTCTTCCCAAGTAAATTGTATTTAGGTTCTCTCTTCTCTTCCACCAATAAAAATCCCGTGGGGATCCGGGTTAGAATAGGTCCACAGTACCCTCTTGCTTGTCGTAAGAGGCGACTAAATGGAGTGGTCCTTCGGATGAGACCGCAAAAACCGATGTCCCGTGTCGCAGCAGGTGTGGCACGATAAAGATCCCTCCCTGCTCAATGACCATAAGCGCCGAGCATAGGCCTAAAGAACCAGAGCCACGAATAGCCAAAATTGGCCCTTATTCTCGGGAATATCTATTTTTTAAATATGTTATCCTTTTTCCGATATTTCAATTTTTTTTGTTTTTTGTTATTGACGTTCAAAGTACCCATTGTTTTGGCCAGATTGTTATTGACGTCGCAATTTTGCAACTAACGTCACAATTTTACAACGTTTCATGTACTTTTACGTGAAAATTCTCTAGGTATAAAAGTGAAACAAAAACACTTCAGTGCAATTTAATTATAATATTGTACATATTTAATTCTATCTATGTTAATTCTATATTAAAACACACACCTATATAGTATACTCGTACATCGCTTTCTCCTCCCTCTGTTTGTCTCCTTCCCTCTCTTTATATTTTTTTAAATTTTTAATTATATGCAACTATTCAACAGTTTTAAAGTAATATTAATTCAGTACCTCTTTACTTAGCTTTGTTATTTAAGTATGACATGAAGATAAACCCAATCCCAATATTTTAAGATCTATTGACCTATGTATGTGCGTTTCAATATTACATGTAGTTTATGTTGCACTTCTTTTAACAATCTTTTATAAGTTTGCGGATTTTTATTTTTATTATTTGTTTGGGGGGTGTTATTATTATCCCGCATGTACATGTAAACACGCCGAAAACAGTAATAGCCAGGCTTCGGACTTTATAATTATATGCGGGTGTTTTTTATAGGTAGTCGGGTTCGAATATCATTTGTATTGGTCACGTGGTGAAGGCATATAAATAGGCGAACATGTGTTTGTGCGGCATTCTAAGCACGCTCGCTAGTTCTACGTACAGGTAAATTTTATACACTACAAAAACTCTATGGCTGAAAGTGACCATTGCATGGAAACTCCGGGAGAAGAATTTGGTTTATCTAATGAAGAGGCCGTTTCTTTATTCAGTTCTTCACTGAACAAAGCTTTAGAAAGGCAGAGCAATGTTATTGTGAGCACTATAACGGGCCTTACAGAAAAGTTGACAAAAAGCAACGCGGGGAAAAACGTGCCGCACGTGGAGGAACCAACAGTTTCAGTTAACGGGTCACCAGGATTCGAATTCAAACACGAGGGACACAAGATTCAGTTTAACTTTAATCAAGCAAGATATTCCAAGTTGTCAGAGCTAGGAAAGTTGATTCAGGAGTGTGATTTTCAGAAAGCAGCAGACATCGTAAAAGAGGAACAAGCAGCAATACTTCAAAGAAACAAGATTTTAAAGATTGCAGACCGGCACGGATGGGATACCGTGAGTGAATACCTTGACGACCCCTTAGCGGACGACACCGAAGATGCTACTAAGCTTCGTTACGCTGTTAGTCGTGCTGCTAGGAAACGCTCCTATCGAAGCAAGCCCTACGACAAACGGAGAGGCAATTTCGCGCCAAATGACTTTTTTGTTCTACGTGGCGAGAGTTAAAAACTATCTGTATTCTTATTGAGAGTTTACACAGTTATCTATCAGGGAAACTTGTGAAAGTATATACAGATAATCAAAATGTTGTACTGATTGCATGTAAAGGAAGTATGAATTTTGAGCTGCATCAGCTCGCTTTGGAAATGTTTGGATTGTGTGTAACACATTCAGTAAAATTGGAAGTGGAATGGATTCCTAGAAATATGAACTCGTTAGCAGATGAGTTAAGCAAAATTTACGATTTTGATGACTGGGGTGTTTCAGACAGGATTTTTGAATTTTTGGATAAAACGTGGGGAAAGTTTACATGTGATTTATTTGCAGACAGTAAAAACAAAAAATGCAAAAAATTCTTTTCAAAATTTTGGACACCCGACACTTCTGGAGTTGATGCTTTTGCGCAAAATTGGTCAGATGAAAACTGTTGGATAGTACCTCCACCCGTGTTGATTTGTCGAGTACTTACGCACTTGCAGATATGTAAAGCTTTTGGTACACTAATTATTCCAAAATGGAAATCTTCAATGTTTTGGCCTCTGATTTGGAATGCAAAGCAAAACAATTTTCATTATTTTGTAAAAGGATTTATTGAGTATAATAATCCAAAAAAATTTTTCAAAGCTGGATCAGATATAAACAGTATTTTTGCGGCATATAAGTTTGCTAGTAATGTTCTAGTGCTGAGAGTTGATTTTAGATAGATCATATGGATGATCAACAAGGTTCCATGAACCACATGGCATATCTTGCATGGCACCATGTGCATAATGAATTCTAGAGCAGTATTTTGAGCACCATGTGCATATACCTTATGAGCTACATATGAAATTGTAAACAAAGCACCATGTGCGTTTTCTTGTGTATACTAAGAGAATTTTGAATTGAACGAAGTGGGATTTTGTGAGCTAAATATGAATTAGAGATAAGGCACCATGTGCGTTTTCAGAAAATCAAATGTAATTGAATGGGGCATGCATGAACTATATCTTAAGTCTCAAGGTGGAAAGTTGTGGGACAACTTTGCATTGATAAAATCTGTCTTTTTTATAGGTACACAATAACATTCTGTCGGAAATCCAGGAAATGAAAAAAGACAGCAGGTTTGCATCGGCAGCATCACACATTCATTACATTCTACGGAAAGGAAAGAGCGACAACTCTAATAGAAAATACGACACTTATTTCCAAAAATTTAAAGGCTGGTGTTCGGCTCACGATGTTTCCTATTTACCCGCAGCAGTGAGTACTGTGGCAGTATTTCTAAGCGGTCTTGTACAGCAATCGGTTTCCGAATCTGTGTTATCAACATATTTCTACAGTATCAAGTGGTATCATGATTGCAATATGTGCTCTAACCCGTGTGATCAAAAAATTCTCCATATGCTCATGGAAGGAGGAAAACGAATTCTTTCGAAACCGATTCAGAAGAAGGATCCAATAACGCCTGAAATTTTAGAGCAGATTATAAGCAAATACGGCAATGATAGTTGTAAAAATGACTTGTCTAATGTGAGAGTTTGTACAATGGTATTGTTGGGTTTTGCGGGATTTTTCAGATTTAACGAACTTTCAAATTTACGTGTTAGAAATATATCTTTTCATGCATTATTTATGTCTGTTCATCTTGAAAGTAGCAAGACAGACGTATATAGACGAGGTAATGATGTTTTAATTGCAAGCACAGGTAAATCAACCTGTCCTGTTTTTTGGTTAAAGCACTATTTACAACTTGCAGGTATTACTGAAAAACCTGACGATTTCATCTTTCGATCTATACGTTTTTACAAGTCATCAAAACGTTATAAGCTTTGTGAGATTAACAAACCCATTTCTTATACTAGAGCACGAGAAATACTACTTAGTGCTTTATCGTCCATTGGTTTGAATTCAAAGTTGTTTGGTTTACACAGTCTACGAAGTGGCGGCGCTACTTCAGCGGCTTCAAGCGGCGTAAGTGACAGGTTGTTAAAAATTCATGGTCGATGGAAATCGGATTTTTCAAGGGACAACTACATTAAAGATTGTGTGCAAAAGCAACTTCATGTTACCAAAAATTTGAACATATGAAAGGTTTATATATTGTTCACTTTTGTTTATATAATTAATAACAAATGTGTTACTTCCGCCATTAGATTTTTCTCTCTTTGTTTTTCTAAGTGCTAGCGAGCTGCCATCCTACTTATACTATATAGTTTCTTGTTTTTTGGTAATTAGCATCTAATTAATTTATATTCGGACGAACAAAGTGAGGGAGAATATAATTATAATTATATGCGGGTGTTTTTTATAGGTAGTCGGGTTCGAATATCATTTGTATTGGTCACGTGGTGAAGGCATATAAATAGGCGAACATGTGTTTGTGCGGCATTCTAAGCACGCTCGCTAGTTCTACGTACAGGTAAATTTTACAATATTTCTATGGCGGATAGTAACCATTTATCAGATGACATTAATCTGTGTATATATTGATGTGTATTAACATGAGTAGTTTTGTTTGCGATATATTTCTTAAGGACATTACGAGTGATGAATAAAGTGCTAGCGAGCTGCCATCCTACTTATACTATATAGTTTCTTGTTTTTTGGTAATTAGCATCTAATTAATTTATATTCGGACGAACAAAGTGAGGGAGAATATAAGCGGCGTTATTTCAGACACACGTTGCTACATTTACAACTTTGGACAGTGAGTAAACATTTTAATCCTATGTTTCACACTTTTATTTGTGTTTTGCTATATAGGGAGTTACGTTTATGATGTGTGTGTGGGGGGGGGGGGGGGGGGGTGTAGGGAAACTGTTACAAAAGTAGTCGTACATGTACAGAATAACACATGAACATTTAGTTTAGCCATATGGGGATAATTCATTTTACATTAGGCTAAGAAAATGTTCACGTGAACTCATCATCAGGTAAAATATGTTCCATTTATCTAATTTCATTAGTTTCCTATCCGGATCATTTATTACAATAATATATAGACCCGTGTGTGTTTCAAAATGCCTTAATTATTATCATTAACTCCATAACATATGTGAAACGAAGTCATTAATTAAAAAATCTTATTCTGATACTGCTACATTTAATAGAACCAAATTCCCTCCTTGCATATATTTGGTTAGTGTGCAAACAAAATTAAGCGGATGTTATTTTCACTTAAATAGAAACAAGAATTTTATCAATCAAGGGGTTAACCCCATGGTGAATTAACACATCTGTAGTTTGGCATCCACCATAAAATTTGCTTATTTTAACACTTTCACATTTCTTACTGTCATTAGGTTTAGTTCTTATCTTACATAAAATGCATGAGGGAAACCTTTCTCCGTTATCAGACACTTCCTCCATGTTACAAACACTCAAACTAAATTAAGCAGGACAGTGGTTTAATAATGTGTTCAGTTCTTCCTTCTATAATGCTTAGTAATATTTTACTTAATTATGTAGGATAATATATTAAAAAAATAAATACATGAACTTTTATTTCAGGAATGAGTGTCATTCATATGTTCACCTCTATTTTAATCAGTATTCATGATATCTTCTTCTTTTTTCCATTAGTCTTTTTTATTTTGTTATAAGATTTGTGATTTTGAATATTTGCTGGTGAGACTGAATTTTCAATGAAAAATATAATTGAAACAATGAAATATACACTATTTTCGTTAACATTCTTTTTACATTTTTTTTTTT
The DNA here is from genome assembly GCF_947568905.1 of Ostrea edulis. Lineage (NCBI taxonomy): Eukaryota > Metazoa > Mollusca > Bivalvia > Ostreida > Ostreidae > Ostrea > Ostrea edulis. Next base: position 20,792,946 of record NC_079169.1, read on the forward strand.
TTTTCATTTTCGAATTATTCATTATTATTATCCCTTTTTATTAACTGCCTTGTATTTTTGCTAATTAGATCAAATGTAATTCTGTTTGTCAATGAATTTCATTTAAAAGCAAAACAAGATCCATACTGCTAGATGTATTTTTCGTATTCATATTTGTATGTATTTTTATATATTGATTTCTGACAGATGAAATATGCAATGGACCGGAATAGCTGTGTGTCGAAATATAAAGGTACCCGATGACGTATGTCCAAATCGGTCGACACGTAAACAACCGAACGAATGTTGTAGATAGATCAGAGACTTGTAGCCTACATGCTACAGTCTATCCTTTGTATTGTTATGTGGACGCCTAATTTTTGTCTAGTACCCATATATTGTACTATAACTTTAGAAATCATTAAACAATACGGGGTAGGCCAATATATCTTCGCATCTAAGTAGCCTATCGAGTTGGGCACCCCTCGGCTCTCCAAGAGCGTGTTTGATTACAACAAAACTGGATTCGGTTTTTGAATCTGGTTTCGTAAACCAACTGCTTGTAATCAAACGCTCAAACCGAAACTGGATTTTAGCAAGATGGCTGTCAGTAATGTAGAATGCTATCCATGGCTTGAGTTTTTGTTTGAGGATGAAGGAATTGACCTTTATACGTATTATTCCCAACCTGTTGTAAATTTCTTTCGATAGCCGGACTGATTTGGGTACGGAACGACCTGTGATTTATTTCTTCTTTTTATTGAATGTTAACCCTAGCTAACGTGTAAATGCGTTTCCATAACCAGTACACATGTATTTACAGGGAACGTCTAGGCCATGTGCGTCTTGTTTTGGTTTTCCGTCTGTTTGGTAATTATATAGGTAAAACTGTCCCAAAATAGCATTCTGTTGTTGACATTTGCACGTACGCAAACTATCTAACAATCTATAAGGATTAACAAATAACAAAACTTCAATAATGAAATGACAAAACTAACGGAACTTTATCGGCCGCCATCTTGAAACCAAAAAATCCAGCCTCAGAGCAGGATTCGCGGTTTCTCGAATCTGGTTCCGGTTTTGCAGAAACAAACGACACGGTTTACGAATCCGGTTTCAGTTTGCTTGTAATCAAACGCGCTCTAAGTCTTTTTATGTACTGCGCACAGGCACTTGTTTCTGTAAATGACTTATGACCTCTGTATACTAATAACAACACAAGGTACCTAGCTTCAAATGACACAGAATGGCACCCCCTGAGAATGTCGGCCTTTTGAGCCTCCAGGGAATATGCGATGCTAATGTATTTACTACCGTTGTATTGTACAATCATTCAACTTAAAAACCATGTATGACATGACTGCATTCATTGCCTCTTATCGCCGAAAACTGCAACAAAATATGGATTTTCCGTTTTATACCACGAAGAGCTATGTACTGATACCGCACAGAATACGTGGGCGATTTTGACTGGCTAGCACGCTCTTCTAAAATTACGTTTGGAATTCTTTAGAGTTATTTATAGAAAGATAGAGCATCAGAGATGAATTAAAAATAACAGGCAAAAGGATGATTTTAATGGTGACCATTAACCACAATTGATCTTATTTTATATAATTTAGTTACTAACATTAGGGGGGAAATGCTACAAAAAATAAAGGGGGGTTGTGTTATAGTGTTCGTCAATGCTGTCTCAATTTTCCCCCTCAGGCTGGGAGGGGTCATTCTTTGCTCCAGGGCTTCAATTCATAACTTTCAAGCTTACATGCATTAATATCTTCTCATTCGCTACTACATAGTACTATCAAAAATAGTGGAGGGGCCATTCTCGCAATATATCTTCATTTGCATGCATGAATATAATAGTTAATGTTAAGGGTTGGCCAGTCGCCTCCGAAAAACATTGATATGTCCCTGCAGCGTTCTTGGTACTTATGGTGGGTTTCATAAAACTTCAATGTAACAACAGGTACTTGCCACATCAATACATACCACAAAGTCAATAACAGTACATCACTAAAAAAAAACTTTCCTTGCTCTATTTTGCATACTTCCAAATAATCTTTTATCTGTATTTTCTCTGACTTTCCATAGATCTGCATGAAACATGCAATTGGCAGAAATATTTCTCATACTAGTTAACGAAGTTGTATTTACAGTAAGTCATAATTTCATTATTATCTTCATCAGAAATGATTCCGACACGAAAATATTTTTAAATCTCCACTCGGGAGGTCTTAGCTTCTATCTTCTGATGACATGTAAAATCCCGAAACGTACGAACAGCTTTGGTTTTTTTTTGAGTAACTAAAAATAGCGTACAGCGTCTTCAATTCAAAATTTTTATTTTGTTAACAAAGCAATATGTTCAAGATTTTTTGGTAATAAACATCGTATCAATTTATTGTGATAATAAAACAATGAGACTTACAACGAATATACAATTTTCATTCTGTGCGGTATCAGTACATAGCACTTCGTGGTATAAAACGGAAAATTCATGTTTTGTTGCAGTTTTCGGCGATGAGAGGCAATGAATGCAGTCATGTCATACATGGTTTTTAAGTTGAATGATTGTACAATACAACGGTAGTAAATACATTTACATAGCATATTCCCTGGAAGCTCAAAACGCCGACATTCTCAGGGGTGTCATTTGAAGCTAGTTACCTTGTGTTGTTATTAGGATTTCTAATAGACGTCATAGCTAACGTATTGGTACGAGTTGACCTGGGTACGAGTGGGTCAGGGTACGACTTGACTAGAAATCGTTATTAGTATACAGAGGTCATAAGTCATTTACAGAAACAAGTGCCTGTGGTACTGCGACAGCGATTTCAACATGCTTATCAGTGCCAAGAAAACTGAATGCACGGAGATGAAACATGTGAAGCCAGATATTTATTAAATTCAACGGCCTTCAGATAATTAAAATATATATAGTGTGATAACATATAAAGAAAATGTGTGGAAGTAAAGGCGCGGCGAAGACGATGGGTGGATCTCGACTGTATCTGGAGTGGATTGGAGGACTTAGCTTCGTAATTGCTTGATCAAATAACTAAAACTGTTAACTAGTGCAAGGTTTTTGTAACTATCCCTAACATGGTTACATGTATTTTCAAGTTCAAAAATTGAGCATATAATCTATTTGAAATTTTGGGGACAAAACCGATTGATGTCCGTAACCCGTTTCCGAAGATGGCGCGGATCTGGTTTTATTTCAATAATATTGTTTGAAATAATCATATTTTATTAACTTTGAATAATTACTGGTTTCGTAAAAAGACAATGGAACAATCTCCAACGATAAAAATATTACGATTTGTATTTTAAACCTATAGTTTGGAAAAGTATTCGGATTTCGTGCATGGAATGTGAAATTCCGATTATTTGCAGAACATAAAAAGTAAAAATTCACTTATCCCCCAGGCGTCGATCCAAAAAAAAAAAACAAAAAAAAAAACCTCTTAACTTCTATGCAGGATGTAATATATTAATTTACAATTCATTAATATTTATTGGATCGAGGCCTGGGGGTTATACAAATTTTTGGAGCATATTGTTGGATATTATCAACTTTTACAAAAATAATACAACTGTTATGGGTTATGCATGTTATAATTTCTATATGCGTGAATTTTCGCGGAAAAATACACTGGATTTATAAACAAGAAGGTCTAAGCTATTTTATATCATGATGGAATTTTGGAATGAAGATACTTTATTTTACTCAAAATTACAGGGCCATATTTGGGTATTCATGGCTCTTGTTCTTTTGCAGCCCTTCACCGGCAGTGGTGACGTCTCCATATGAGTGAAATATTCTCGAGAAAGACGTAAAATCAATCAATCAATCCACCAATAAAAACTGGGAGCCACCATATAACTGAAAAAATGTTGAGTGTGGCGAAAAAAATCAATCAAACAAAGAAACTTGGGTGTAAACTTTAAACTTGAAGATTTTATCAATTTTGTAGAGGGGGAATTAAAAATGTACCAATCATCAAATGAATGCCTGAAAGAACAACTAAAAAGTCTGAAAAACCCCGAATAATTCACACTATTTTTCGAAGTCCAAGGACCTTAACTCAGCAAAAAATCACAAAATTCAAAGAAGATGGGTGACTTTCCCACAGAAGAACAAATATCAAAGTCAAAATTGAAACTCTCCAGAAAAAGAAAAAATGTGCATGCTAGTTAAAACAATCAATCCATAGTTTCCAAAAATGCGTTTTTGATGTGCCCATTTCAAAGGAACGTTGAAAAAAAAAATCCTCTTTATAATCGCGTATACAAGAAAAACGCACAAAATAACAGTAAAATTGACTTTTCACATGGAGTGGGCCAATTCTCCATTGTGAACTGAATAAAATATGTTAGTATATGTTCAGGTGTAATATGTTTTGTAAATAAAAGTATGGAGACTTGACTCACTGTATGAAAAATACTTACTTCTTGTCTATAACTTTTGTCGTATTATCAAGAAAATTCCTATGACGGTGACTTTAGATAGCTTGAATTTCGAAAAGTAATCATGGGATGGATAGCCGAGGTGGTATAGCGGCAGTCTCATTGAAGTTTTGCACAGGCCCAGATTGCATATCTGTGGTGCAAATACCAGTTTTTCCTACCAATTTTTTTTCTCAAGAATTATTAGACTTCCCATAATTATTTGTCTCTGGCATTTTATGCTAAGTTTTACTCATAGCATGCAGTCTTAATGACGATCTCAAGTAATTCATTCCAACATGCAGCTAGTGAATAAATGTAAACAAGTATGGGGCTTCCTGTGAAGTATGGATGTTGTTTATGTAAACGACACGTTAAAGGAAGGTTAAAGAAAACAATTTCAACTCATGACAATTGCCGAATATGCAACCAGTGCAGACTGCCTAAAAGGCACAATGAACAGTACAAAAACAAGTCGCGTGAATGTTTCTGTCCTATTTGTATTTTGGGGAAATCTAACAGCAAATGTAAAACCGGTCTCAGAGCTGTACCAAAAAAGGCGGGAACTGATTCCTTTATTGTATTCGGTATATTAGTACCGGTAGGTTGTAAATGCAGTTCAAATCATTTGTTGAGGAAAAACTGAATCCAAATCAAAGCATTAATAATGAGGTTTTTCATTCACATCAGTTAATATGTCAATGGAAATGCAGAAAACGTACTGTTGGATTTTTCGAACATATATGCAAGTGTCATTTGGTACCTTAGGTACTCCGGGCATCAGTGTAATTATGTGTGTGTTATAAACCTATTAATGTCTGAGATACATGATGCTGCCTGTGAAACCAATCCTGATGATGATTTTGATTATATATTCTTCTTTGAAGTATGATTTAAATATTTGTTTTTAATTCTAAATACTTTGGACAGCGTATTAGTACGGTACTGTATCTATTGTAAATACGGGTACCATCAATGCAGATTTTGTACCATGTTAGGACAAAGCAATGTTCGAAATATGAAAATATGACACATGTAATATTGTCCATATATTTCCAGATATGTAAAAGTATGAGCGGGGCCAAATTTATTTGCGAATGTCAGCTAATGAGGAAATCCCAAGCTTAAACTCAAAAAAGTTTTTACCCACTTCTCATTTTCTTAATTCCTAGTGCAGTAGGGGGTCTAGTAAAATAACAAATATTGGCCATTGCCGGTAAAGAGAAGGGGCTGGCTGCCCCCCCCCCTCTCTCTCTCTCTCTCTCTCTCTCTCTCTCTCTCTCTCTCTGCCTTAAATGACTTCCCGATTTCACAAATCTGCAAAAAAAAAAAAAAAAAAAAAAAAAAATCTGACCAGTAAATCAATCAGTTTAAGGATTCATGCGCAATTCAGGGTAAATATTCTACTCTGACACACCCCCTGACTACAGACAGCTGATCAGCACGGGCTAAGTGTGTCAAAGTCTGGACAATGAACTGTCAACCCTCACAGGAATACAAGTTTTGTTTCATGGATTATGATGATAAAGAGATTAACTGTTACGTCCTTTTTTCACAAGTGTACACGTACATGTACATCTACGGTCCTTTGCAAACATTGCAAGTAAATAGCCGTCCGCATTCGATGCGTTTTTGTGGCGAGCATACACGTACTTGTCACGTGCACACGTAACAGTCGTATTTGAGTTAGATGAATTTTATGCCTTTTGCTTATTCCATTCTATCAATAGGTAATATATATTTCTGCGTTTATTGTATAATGTTGACATGTTTACTGCAACTATATGTACACGTATCTTCCAGATTATCCAAAACTTTTAGAATGCTTTACTAATGTGAGCTATTTTTAATGAAATTATGAGCACCTCATAATTATATGGTGTTTTGTATAATGTGATTACCCTATACACGACTATCAGAGAGGTTATCTGCAAAGGCAAATTGGAAACACTGTTGTGAAATGAAGCGTAGAAATACCATGCAAACCCCAATACCAGAGGCGGATCCAGGAATTGCGGTTACAGGGGGAGCCACTTTATGAGGCAGGGGGTCTGGGGGTCACCTTTAAGTGGGGGCCCAGGGGGCGAAGCCCCCGGAAGGTCCTGGATTTTTACAGATTTTATAGGGTTTGAAATATGACTCATATTTAGTCATTTGTACTATTTTCTATCATCTTTATAAGGTGAAATTAATAAAATGTCGCAAATTTAAAAGGGTTTTAGAAAAAATTAAGTTATCACAACAAAGTAATTCAAGAAATCAAAAGATTTTGTCATTTATTTCTCCGAGAGTGTGAGGAATTGTTGCTTCTTATATCGTTTAGTACAAGATACCACGATTTACCTTAAAGAAGGTGTTGCACGTCTCATGTTAATTTCCCTAAAGGTATTGCATGAACAATCGAAAAAATTAAGCTATTCAAATATATGATAAAACCAATTGGAACGTATCTCTTGATTCAATAATTTTTGAAAATAAGTTTAAAAGACGTGTATTGACAAAATTAGCCAAAATATTTCGAGTTTAAATCAAGCAATAAGCGATTTATATGATTTTTAGCGTTAAAATGGAGGGGTATCCCCGAATTTCAGAAAAACTGCCTCCGTGAAACAAAATAAATTTAACATGAACATGTTCTTCGAGTTTTCCTCTAAAAAAAAAAACTGTCGCTTTGAAATTTTGTTTCCGAGATAATTTTTTTGTTGTAAATTTTAAAAAATCGAAACGACTTTACCGGTATTATCTTCAACTTCACCTGTACGTTAATTTTCCTTAGTAATGTATGGTCTACCGCGTGGTCCATTGGGTAAGGTAGTCGACTTTTATATGTAAAGATGTTTTCTATTTTTAAAACGACCGGGTTCGACTCCCTCACGAACACATTTTTTTTTCATATTACGTTTTCCATGTAGATTTTTTTCCTAATTGAAACACGCTTCTAGTTTTTATAAATGTTTCATGATAAATATGTTTATTACCCCGTGCCGAGATTGAAATAAGCTTCCAACCTGGACATTGTTTGGTTTGTGAATAAGACTCTCAACAAACACGTCGAATACAGCATGTAATACCTGTGTTTTAATAGCCAAGGTTGATAACGAGAACTTGTATGTCTTTCTGAATGAAAGTTGTTAACAAAGGTATGGTGCCCTTTACGAAAAACTGTTGTGAACTATGCAAAGCTTCGGAAGAAAAACTTTAAGGTCAAACAAGGTAAATAACCGTTAAACAGTTTGAGTTTATATGTATTCCAGTAGCAAATTGCTATATTGAATCAATTTTTACAGGTGCGTGTACTTCGAATAATGTTGAAGTTTATTAATGCGTATTAAATTCCCATATTTTGTTTTGTGGTCAGAGTCATGTACAGTTGCCAGTTGTTGGTTGTAGAAAATAATACACACGAGTATAAGAGCTTCTGGACTGTAGTAGTATAGAATATTAAATATTTGATACACTCGTAACATGTAACCGTATACATTGTATCTGATACTTAGAAGGGGGGGGGAGAAAATTTAATTTTCACGATTTCAAAAATTATCTTTAGACTACATATATAATGCATTGACACATAAAATGTTTAGGATTGTCCCTAGTTCTGGGGAATCCTTCAGGTATTTGACAAATACGCAATAAGTATAAATATGAATGAAGGTCAGTTCTACCTTACGAGTGCTGGCACAGAGCTTCGATTAGGGAAAATTCCCGCTTCGGTGCAACACCCTCGTTGAAAATATTAGGGGGAGGGCGCGCGCCGGCTGCGCCTCCCCCCCCCCCCCCCCCCTTGAATCCGCCACTGAATACATATACATTGTACCAAGAAAATATCCATCTAATAATGTGGTTATACTATATCTAAGAATTCATGTCAGCTTAAACTAGAAGCGAACGCCCTAACACTCGGCTACCGTGATCCGTTTATGAGAATGGCATCGATCATAGAATACAATTCAAAATGAGTTAAAGCTGACATGAATTAATAAATATAGTATAATTCTATATGTCCGCCATATTTCTCTGCTAATCCGCCATATTAGTTGGAATTTCTATTGTAAAATGTATCGGGGTTCGCATGGTATATAAGGGGACGAGCTTTGCTACGCTTCACTTCACATCAGTGTCTTCGATTTACCTGTGCGGGTAGCTTCGACAGGTAACACGTACATCTCCGATACTAATTTATAGGACATCAAGAAGAAATGAAATCACGTTTTGGAACACCACGCAGTGCTCAAAATTATAATAAACATATCGTACAGTAGTAAATCATTCTAAATATATATATTTGGATAAATATATATAGAATGCCTTTTCTTTACGTGAACGTTCGTACATTTGCAGTAAATATGTCAAAACTATACAAAAATGCGGAGAAATATTTCATCTTTTATCTATTGATAAAATGGAATAAGCAAAGAGTATACAATCTATACCATTCACAATTACTTCAAGTAAAAGGCAAAGACATAAATACTACTGTACTTATAAAAATGGCATGTATGCTCGCCATGAAAACGCATCGAATGCGGACGACTATTTACCTGGGCCTACTCGTAATATCTGTAAAGGACCACAGATGTACGTGTACACTTGTCGAAAATACTCTAAGTAGTAGTAAAACTCCCTTTATTTGCATAATCCATGAAACAAAACGATAAACTCCATTTGCATTCCAACAGTAAACAACATTGTCCATTGTACAGAGTGCGACACACTTATAGCCCGTGCCGATCAGCTATCTTCAATCAGGGGAAGTATCAGAGTATAATATTTACCCTGTATTGTGCATGAATCCTTATACCATATGATTTACCGGTCAGAGTATTGCAGATTTATAAATCAGGAAATCATTTAGGTACATAAATTTGCATATACAACACTGTACGAGTGTATGGGATGAGAGAGAGAGAGAGAGGGGGGGGGGGTAACGAGAGAGATAACGACAAGAGAGAGAGAGAGAGAACCGATGATCTTGTAATAATCGTGCTCTTATTAAGACAAATGACACCGTTAATTCAATAAAAAGAGAACAGTACTAGTAACTCAATATTGCTCTCATTAATTGATAATACAGATTTATTTGATTCATTTAAAGCACGCATTAATTAAAAATTAAACATATTTTTAAATAATGTCATTTTCAATTACTTCATTTTATGCTAATTTGGCGCTCAATAGATCTTATATATCTATGCCATTTTGCGTTATTACATTCTGCGTCTAACTCGACACAAATTGTACTAATGCAAAATGTAATAATCGAGTTTATCATATTATGCGTCGTTATCAAACATCAAGGGGAGAGGACAAGAGTGTCTGTCACCCACCTTTAATAACAATATCCATTTTTTGTTAGTTTGTAATGCAAATAAAAGATACATTGAGTGACAACCCCTCCCCCACTTACCCCAGCTTGAAAGTTCTGATATAATAGTAGAAGACACACACCACCACCAATTAAGAAAATGAAGATATGAGGCACTCATAGTAGAGGACTCTAACCACCCCATCCGACCCCCAACGATTGAAGAAAATGAAGTGTAGGGGAAATTATTGAGGTAGTCAAAGTAAAAGACTCTTTAACCCTTCACCCCCACATTAGGACTTTGAACATCGGACAAAACATCTTGGTTTGTTTGGGTGTTTTGTTTTATTTTATTGCTGTTTTCGTTCATCTTTTTTAATTATTATTTTGAATGGCAAGAAATTTTGAAGAAAACAATTTTCCATTTTTTCCCCTGTTGTACCCCCCCCCCCCCCCCCCCCCCCCCCCCCATGAAAAATGACGATACATGTCTGGTTATTACATGTATATTTTGTTTTGCAACACATTCATGTATACTAATTGTATGGTGCATGTAGAATTGCACCCTTTACCAAGTTTTCCTTCATTTACACAGTGTAAGGAATAGTAAACCAAAATCACAAAACAAAATGCATAAAGACCAACATATTTTCAAGCGTAGGAACTTCATTCATGAATACATAAATACATGAATACATAAATACGTGTTTGCCCAACTATCTATTTTGTATTGCTTGTAGGAGTTATGAGATTGATCACTGTTCGTTATCTTCACCTTGCATTCAGAAAAATCGCATGCATGCATTGCAGGACTATAGCATTTGTGTGTTTTAACGTTTCTGTAACATGCCATAATGATTACTTTGAGGCTTGAGTGTAATTTATTCATAAATATTTTCATTTCGTAGATCTGGCTCAATGGCCATACCGCTGTACGTAGAAATTTCAAATTCAAATGTATTCGATAAGATGTTAGTATGCATAAATCAGTAAAATTCGTGTTGAGCTTTTATTTGATATGATACAATGTCAATATAATGTAATGCATTAGTAGGATATGCAGAAGGCAAGAGTATAAACATTTTCTTTTTTCATTATCAGTATCAATATCTATATGATCACGAAAAAACATTATATAATTTATACCCGGATTCATATACCGATTTAGATATCAATAGAAACAAAGCTGCATAGTTTTGGAGAGGGGTTTCTAATGAGTCTGATGAAATTAAAAGAAGGAACCCAACATTTGCATTCAAACTAGATAAACTTCAACATGAATTCATTTCTGCTCTGACTGAAAGCATGATTCTAAATTCGGGAACGAATCTTGCATACAAAATAATTAATAGGGGAACACATAAATTCGAACTCCTTTGGAATTTAATGAAATGTAGATATGCACCTTTCTTTCAACACGAATTGATATGTTGTTTCAGGCACGAAAACAGGGGGGTGGGGTGGGCAGGAAGGTTGGTCTGCTTTCCCCACTTTTTTTGACAATTTTCTTTTTTCCCGTTATTCTAACATACAAAGTCAGTATTTTCTACATGCACAGTTCAAACTAATATTTTTTTTTTTAAAATTTGTAATGAATTCAATTATAAGCATCAACTCCTGTAAGTTTCCAATATATTGTCAATCACAAATTTTTAAATAGCTGGAAATTTTTAATGCTTGAAAGCTTACATTTATATAAGTGATCAATTTTCTTTCCTTCTGTGAAATGGTATATTATAAATCGAAGTAGGACGCTCTCTCTCTCTCTCTCTCTCTCTCTCTCAATGAATATGGACATACAGAGACCGTAAATAATTATGTGGTTCCAAAAGAGACAACAAAACTATATTTTCGTTTATAAATTTCCTTTCATATGCGTCTTTGTGTAATGAACTGTTTATTGTGGACTGCAAATGTAATACACGCATTTGCACACAGATGTATATTTTCGATCATTATTCCCTTATTTGTATATCCAAGTTTGTATACGATCATCGAGAAATTTTTAATTGTGCACGCAATATATCCAATCAGATATTAGATTCCCCATTTCTATAAACTGCAAAACCTCGACCAGACAAGCATTCAATACAGGAAAAGTTTTCGACTCTGACATCTCCCCTGATTGAAGACGCACTGTTTGGCACGGGTGAAGTGTGTCGTAGTCTGTATAATGGAATGAGAACGTGTTGTAAAGTTCTAACGAGATACAAATGGAGTTTATCATTTTGTTTCGTGGATTTATCAGAATAAAGAGAATCTAATATTTTCGGTAAGTGCACATCTCCGATACCTGTTGAATAGACGCCCGTATTTGATACTTTTTTTGGCGATTATACCTTGTTATGCATATGGCATGCACCTTTATTTTGCAAGAATTGATATAAATAATATATTTTATCCTCTTTGCCTATTCCATTCTATCAGTATGTAATTGGCAAATGATTTATCCGCATTTATTTTATTAGAAAATGCAAATACTTGCATGCACTTACAAGTATGCAATAAAAGCTTTTTTTTTTTTTTTTTTGCATTTTTGTCTAACTTATCTAAACTTCCAGAATGTTGCATTAGTATACAATCAATATTTTGTAATTTTGAGCAAAGCATAATGTTTTATAATGTTATTTTATTTGTTTCTCATTCCCTATATATTACTATCGGAGATGTGCACTGGTCCAGTCCAACTAGAAAATCACTCAGGTGTGACAATCACATTTGGGGTATATACAGGTAGAGTAAATTAGGCTACCTGAAAGAGATATGGCGGATAAGATGAGAAAGGTGTACGTATTTATTAATTCATGTCAGCTTTAACTAACGTGATGATAAAATTAACTTTTCCTTTGCTCTATAGAACAGGAAACTTACTTCCGATAACTTATATGTTAAATATACTGGTACGTTAAGTGACACGAGAACGCAAGTTCTTAAAATAACTTTAAATAGCAGATATTTAGAGAGTTTCTATTAAAGACATTTGAAAGAATAATACTGTTACAAAACAACAACAAAGCCAAAAAACGAACTTATGTGGATAATGAATATGACAACGTCCACTACTTAAAATATTTTAATTTGATCATACGTTTTCTCTCAATACACGAAAAATGCCAACATATCATATTACTATACTACAAAATCTGTATAACTTACTGACGAGTTACTCCAAATAGATAGCACCAAAAGAAATAACATGAAAGCAAAGAAAAATAAAGGAACACTTCCCTCCTTCCATTTTGTCATGATGATAATATGAGCATGCGCGTAATGACACATGTATTTTTAAAAGTAGAACACATTTACACGTCGATAAAAATTAGATCATATGTACCGATTTGTACTAGGCTCAAGTTTTAAGTAAGGACTGTAATACGGGAACCACTGGTGTGTTTCTAACAGAAACGTGATATTTTAGGTTGAAATATATAATGTGTTTTAAAGCGGATTTTAAAATCAATTTCCTCTTCTTCCGGTTATGTATATGTCTCCATCCGGAGCATAGTAGTACATGGGAAAAGGGATAAAATCTCGTTGTGAAGGGCTCTTGAATATCAAGTCTCTATTTATCACCCTGTTAAAACAATCATAGATAGTTTCAGTGGAGCGATCAGAGGGGATTCGGTGTTATTACGGGACGCCAGAAGGCCCTGTTATTTGATACGGTACTGTGTTTCTGCGGGACTGTTCTATACAATTTAATTCATGCTTTTGTTTTGCATGTAAATAATGTATTTCATATGTACGGTCCGGCCAGGACTGTTCTGGGATATTCGCGCGTTATAACGTTAAAGTTAAAACATTTTACCGAAAAAAAGTTGTACAACAATTGACAATGTCCAAGAAAGCGGGCAACTCCTATATAAGCCTTCCCCTTTAAGGTACATGTACAAGGTAAAGTCTACTTAATGATGTAAATGAGACATTTCAATAATATGATCATTTATGTTACATAAGGAACATTTAATTTGGAGATCAAAGTGACTTCCTAATAATCAAGTTTTATTTACTGTATGAAAGGTGAAGATAACAAATAGTGATCAATCTCATAACTCTTATAAGCAATACAAAATAGAGAGTTGGGCAAGCACGAACTCCTAGACACACCAGAGGTGGGATCAGGTGCTTAGGAGGAGTAAGCATCCCCAGTCGACCGGTCACACCCGCCGGAAACCCTATATCCTGATCAGGTAGACGGCGTTATCCGTAGTCAAAATCAGTGTGTCGATAACGATCTAACAATCGTTATGAAAGACATCAGACAGCATTTGACCCAATGATAAGTTGTATTGACGAACTAGCTCGTTATAACGACCATATAATTGGCGAAATGCTGACTTCAATCGAGACTGTTGAAACCCCTGTACCATCAACTTGTTTGTCAGTAACTTGCCTCGATTTAAAAACTTACTGTACGCAGAACAAGCTCTTGCGTATCGAATCGGTTGAAAGATATAAACACCATATGCAGGTGATAATGGAATATTGCTACATAAATATGGGAAGTTGACAATGGAGAAGCTGAAATCATCCCGTTTGTCATACAGTTGAGTTGTCAGTTTGTCGTTAATGTCTACTTTCAATAAAATATCTAAGTATGAAGGAGAAGTGGACGACTCTGTGGTGTCTTTTATTTCGAACTGACATGGATAAATCGAGTCGACATATGAATGAAAGTTATTATTGTTAATAGACAAAACGTCGTTGATATATCTACATGTCGAATTGAAGGCCACAGCAAGAGACTTTTTCTTCTCACGTAGAAGTTTTTTTTAATCAATTCTGCTTCATATGGATATAAAATAGGTCAGCTAACAAAGGAGCACAATTCGTGCCCATTGGATTTCCAACAGACTGTTATGGTATGGACAACAAAAATGCCCCAAAAATTCTATTATTTGAACCTTTACATAAAAGGTCAAGGTCAAAGGTTATCAAAAATTGTACGTGACACACTGTCTTATCATGGTTTACCAAATTCAAAGGCTTATGCCCGCTCGCGCCTGTAAGTGTGAAAGTTTCCCAGTTTACTTTCGGAAGGTCGGTGGTCTCTTCCCAGGTACGTTGTATCTGGATTCTCTCTTCCACCAAGAAAAACTGGGCGCCATCAGATAACTGAAAAATTGTTTAGTGTGGCGGAAAGAGCTAAACAATCAATCAATCAAAGGCTTATGTCAAAAGACTTTTTCACTCGGATATTGTTTCAGATTTTTAAGATGAATTGGTTATTATGGCTGGGGATTTTAATCCTGTTCAAAATATAACCTTAGATTATTATGATATTAATAATCAAAAGCTAGAGAGGTGATGTTTAAAATGAACGACATGATCTATTGGGAACAAAATATGAAAAAAAAAAAAAAAAAAAAAGAAGGTACACACGTTTTAAAGAATAACTCTGTTAAAAAAGCTCAACTTGATAATCTATTTGATTCCAAATGCATTGGTAATTTTAGTGGGGAAGAAAAACATATTAGTGTTAGTACAGATCAGGCTACTTACTAATTAAATTACATATACTGCAATTACTTTGGAAAGCGGCGTTTAAAAAAATTCAAAAGTTTATCATCCTTTATTTTGTCAACATTGATAAGACATAATTCAATAGACAAAGCGCGATATGCTGCCACACCATATAATCTTTAAGCAGTTAACTGTGTTGAGAATGAAATTCTTTATTTTCGTATAGATGAATCAGGTTTGTTTTTTTAAACAAGAAATTAAAATTAAAAACTTAGTTTTAGTTGAAGAGGGATTAAAATGCTTAGAAACCAAAAGGATTGAAACACGATATATCCTGGGAATATTTTGCAAAAAAAGATGTAATTTTTTGGAAGTTTGTTTCATATTTTGAACTTTTCAAATTGTAGTCAAGACATGATAAATATCAATTCTATATACTAAGGCCAAATTGTATATCATACAGACCGGTAAACAACGTATAACATATACGTATGCAGTTCTCTTTTATAAAAGTCGACAAGGTGACCCAGTACCTCCATATTAATCTAATTTCTCGAAGTAATTATTGGATGCAAGGTGAAGATAACGAACAGTGATCAATCTCATAACTCCTATAATAAAACGACGAAATCAAGATATTTACACTAGCTGCAACAATACGATAATGGTACTGTTTAATTTTTAGATGGTTAAGGAAAAATTTCAAATCTGTTGACACATTTGGTTCATAACCATATTAATAAACCATATCAGTAAAAAATTATTAAAGCCCTGTGTAAGGATAAGAAGGAGTTTGAAACTATTTATGATTCATTTATGTCACAATTACAACATCAATCAATCAAAATGAACAAAATTCATTGATATAGAATCAACATAAGACATCACTCTGAAACAAGTGCACTATATGGCCTTAGACACACTAGAAAGGATAAGAACTATAGACTTTCTCCCAAAATTTAGGAATCATTTTAAAAAGTATTCATGTTAAAGATTAAAACTTGTAAAATGTATGCATGTCTTCTCCACTGCCAGAAACTCTAAAATATATTATTTCTTCTTTCCTTCGGTTTTAATAGTTTCATCATTTTTGTCGAACTGGATATTCTTTTACTCAGCTGCCAAGAGATACCATGGAATTCACAATGTAAGTTTCCTTTCTTCAAAGATTCCCAGTACCAAATTGGTGAAAAGTAAACAAAAAATCAGTTTCAGAGAAATTAAATTTGTTGAAAATGTTACGAGAGACGAAGAATGGCGGACAAAAAAACCGGATCATAACGAGGCTACCAAAGTGACGTAACACTTATGTATTGTGATGTAATTTATTGTACTACATGTACGCGCACTTGTTTCGTTTCAATCGCATACACTAACAATCAATACATGATAAGTTTGATACAAGAAAATCAGAACTTTAACATTAACGTACGCGGAAGAATCATGTATAGTCTGATGGCAAAGAAATTGAAGATGATGAAGACATGCACGTCACAATATAGTGTAGTAGAAGGTCGAACTAATTTTTTTGATGGAGAAAACTTACCTCTGAATTTTTCAGACACATTCTATATACCACAAAATAACACAGTAGAAGTATCAATATGAGAGGAATACAGCGTGTATATCTCTTGTTATCCATAATATCGAGTCACCGATTTATCACCCCCAATCATGTACAAAACAAACAGGTGGCGACCACAGCAAGTCAATTAACGTCAACAAATATTATTGACTGGTAAACACGGCTAAAGAAGAAAGTCAAATGTAGACAAGCACTAATCTCCATTGACATTTACATAAAATGGAATTTTATTTTATATTTTAGAGTGAAACAGAATAGAATACTTATTGTTTGTTTGTTTTACGTCTCGTTGGGAATTTTTCACTCATATTGAGAATAAAAAGACAGTTTTTAACAAGACATTTGTAGGAAAATATAATTTCTTTTTAAAGCATTTTGATAAAACATTATTTCCCACTCATATTGAGAATTTATTAGATAAGAAATATGACCGTTATACACTGAATACCTTACTTAAAGACTTTCTGTATCTACCGGGTTTAACGCAAAATTGGTGGGTTCGGATTTGTTGGAACGCGCTTTGGAGGGGTGTTATTAAAATCGCTCTACGGGTGGGTATTTCATGAAATATTTCCTTAATTTATCAAATATATGGAAAACAATATTTACACGGGTTGTAGGGTAGTGTAGTACTTCTGTTGATGCAGCTCAATGACAGAAATAACGCGTGGAAAATGAAAGTTTCGAGTTACAGCAGGAACACCGTATACTCCCAAATTTTATACACACTTTTACAATTTGATAGCCCTATGAATTTCTCGTGGTTGTAAACTATTCTAAGTGGAAGAAAATTAAAAATATGACAAATTTTCACACCTTACATGTACCAAAGCTTAAACAATAGTTCCAAAAAACGGATATTACATGTACAGCGTACTTTAGTTAGCAAAGCATAACTGAACTGTATCTCAGGGTTAGGGTTAACAGAACTGAACTGTATCTCAGAGTTAACAGAACTGAACTGTATCTCAGAGTTAACAGAACTGAACTGTATCTCAGGGTTAACAGAACTGAACTGTATCTCAGGGCTAGGGTTAACAGAACTGAACTGTATCTCAGGGCTAGGGTTAACAGAACTGAACTGTATCTCAGGGCTAGGGTTAACAGAACTGAACTGTATCTCAGGGTTAGGGTTAACAGAACAGAACTGTATCTCAGGGTTAGGGTTAACAGAACTGAACTGTATCTCAGGGCTAGGGTTAACAGAACTGAACTGTATCTCAGGGTTAACAGAACTGAACTGTATCTCAGGGCTAGGGTTAACAGAACTGAACTGTATCTCAGGGTTAGGGTTAACAGAACTGAACTGTATCTCAGGGCTAGGGTTAACAGAACTGAACTGTATCTCAGGGTTAGGGTTAACAGAACTGAACTGCATTTCAAGGTTAGCAGAACTGAACTGCTGCTCGGGATTAGGGTTAGCTGAATACCAACCGATGAGACGGTGTGTAATCATACCCCACGCAACCAAGTTGCGGAGGGTATAATGTTTTTACCCGTCCGTCAGTCAGTCCCATTCTTGTCAGCGCTTCTCCTCTGAGACCGCTCAACAGAATTTCGTGAAACTTTGTAGTTAATAATGACACACTGAGTAGATGTGTTTATTCCAAGGAAATTTCTGATTCAATAATTTTCTAGGAGTTATGCCCCTATTGAACTTAGAATTTCGCGTGCGTCTGTTCTTGCAGTAATACATAGTATACATACTGGATATAGTCAGTTTTTAAATCGAGGCAAGCTACTGACAAACAAGTTGATGGTACAGGGATTTCAACAGTCTCGATTGAAGTCGGCATTTCGCAAATTCCATGGTCGTTATAACGATCTAGTTCGTCAATACAACCTCGCATTGGGTCAAATGCTGTCTGACGTGTTTCATACCGATTGTTAAGCCGTTCTTGGCACACTGATTTTGACTGCGGAAAACTCCGTTTACCTGATCAGGATATAGGAATCACGGCGGATGTGACCGGTCAACAGGGGATGCTTACTCCTCCTAGGCACCTGATCCCATCTCTGGTGTGTCCAGGGGTCCGTGTTTGCCCAACTATCTATTTTGAATTGCTTGTAGGAGTTATGAGATTGATCACTGTTCGTTATCTTCACCTTGCATAGCATTACCATTCATTGTGTGAGGTATAGTCAAGCAATGTTGGAACGTGGGGTATGTGAACTTGCTAACGTTTTCTTTCATTCAACTTAAATTAACATTAGAGGGATTGGGATATGGGGATATTTAAATTTCCACCAGCATTTTGATAACATTTTGTCATTAATTCAACGTCACAATATGAAATAAAACAAAGTTTAAGCCCTGTGCTTTAATTTACAGGTGCATGTCATGCAAATGTAAGTATAGCAAAATAGACCAAGCAAAGATCACATTCATATTCTAATGTTGTGGATACTCAGTTCAAACATTTAAGCAGTTCAGGAGTTTTAAAGATGAAGATGACCTCATAAACCGTACTCGTATATTAAGTGCACGGTAGGTGCAAACAGTTCTAAGTGACTTGATAATCATTTACAGAAATTGTCGCAACATGATTTTTTTAACATGATATCCGCGAGTGATCTCCAATTCCACGGTTTATTTCTGCCATTGAGTAGCATCAATAAAAAGACTACACTGTCCAGCAATTCCAATACACATTGTTTTCCGGATATTGGTCAAATTAATTGAATATGGGTTACTCTACAATTACTAAATGCAGTTAAACAAATCGTCGTTCAAATCGTAGCATCCGCCACATTGAATCATTTACAATTCATAAAAACTTTCGGAGCGAGTCAATTAAACTTTTTAAATAATAATCACAGCGCACTGATACGGCACACTATGTAAAAACGAGACGGTCACGGAATCGGTCTAAAAAGGTGCAATTCTCGCACTGTATGTAACAATTGATTGCAAAGCGTTGCACAGATGACGACGCTATGTACCAAAAAATATTGTTACACTGTACATACCTCTGCCATTTCTGCCACTGTATGTAACATACCCTCTCGTTATTACATACCGTGACGTATCAGTACACTTTTATTTTTGCCTAAAAATAAGACACAGCCTTCTTGTTCATGACGTCGCATAACGTAACGTTAAAATGACACAACGTTATCGTAAACTATACTGTATTTACGTATGTATTATATGAAAATAAAGTTTCTTACGGACATATGATAGTCATATACCTTATTAAAGAACTTTGAGGGATATCTTTTAATTTGAACAGGGGGCCGAATTTGGCCCCAAACGCACCGAGTCCTTTAGGGAAATTTTGATAAAATACTCACCCACAGAGCGATTTCCATACAAAACAAAACAAAAACCGAAACTGCGTGTCAGCAAACCCAACTCCCCACTGTTGCGTTATATCCGGTGAGTGACCAGCATTGACCAAATCACCACCCACCAGAATTATCTCATCACTTGAAAAATAGTAAAACGTTTCAAAGACCTGATTTACATATCATATTCCTGTATTTAATCCATACCACGGTCAGACGGAGAGTTTAATGCAAATTTTATTAAATCCTATTTTAAATATGCCACCTTTCATAAAAGAGGGGACAAATTAGTTTGCACCTATCGGTCGGTCAAGTGTCCGCTCAATACCTTGAGAATCCTTTGCTTGACCTACATCAAACTTAATATACTGGGGGTCCCTATTTAAGAGTGGATGATCCTATTGATTTTTACGTCTAAAGGTCAGTAGTCAAACTACTCTGGGCATACGAAAACATGGCTGTTTGGTTCTGCATTGTATATTGTTTAACATCCCGCTCGAGAATTTTTCACTCATATTGAGACGTCACCATTGCCGGTGAAGGGCTGCAAAATTTAGCCCTAAGATAGGCGCTTACGGTCTTGGAGCAAAAAGAGATATTTAACGTGCCACAGCTACTGTAATACGGAGCCTCTGGTGGTTTGGGGGGTTGGGGGGGGGGGGGGGGGTGCGATCTCATCCAAAAGCCCGCCGCAATTACCGTAGTCGGCTCTTACAACATGCAAGAGGTACCGAGAGCCTATTCTAACCCGGATCCCCTCGGGAAGACACTATCAATGTATGATTTTTTTGTCATTAAGAGAGTTATACATGAACATAAATTTGTTTGCTTTTTAAACCCTACATGAGATAAAATTGTGCTAATTATATTTTCACGATCACTTAAAAATATTAAAATTTGATTTGCGTAAATTGAGTACTCATTTTTCATATCCTAGTGGTATGAAGTGCCATTAAAGGTTATGAACATAATTAATTATGTCACAGTGTCTTGTCATTTTCAATGATGTATACAATATTATGACTAAATCTCTCCATCCTGATACATGTACTATGTATGACAATTATTTGTTTATTTAGGGAGAGGGTTAAAATAGACTGTGCCTGTTGCCCAACCCCGTTCATTGTGAATGAAATATTGTTTAAAGAATAATTTGTCGGCTAATTTTGATTTTGATGTACAGCAGTATCAACCTTATGTTTTGTTTTGTTTTTTAATTCTGATTCTTCATTTCCGTGAGCCGCGAGTCACAGTCCATTTGATATCATATACATAAATACAATTATACAAACAAACAAAAATGGCATTGTGGAGAGTGAGTAGACAGCAATATTACATCGATGTACAATTTAGATTAAACAAATGCTACCACACCATTTGAGAATTTCGTAGCTTAGTAGCATACTATAAAAAATTCCAAATTTAATCTGTTCTTAAGTATTTTAACACAGATCTAGAAATTTTGAGATGCTTTCTCGCAATAACAAGATTTTAACTATGGACATCTGTTCACGTAATATTTAACGATACAATTACAATTTTTAATTTTTATTGTTTACTGAGGGTGGGGGTTATTTTATCAACTTCTACACAAGCTCTGTCTCAGATGGGGATCTCTAGCATGGTGAACAGACAAACGTAAAATATAAATTTCTTGTCCTAGATGAATACTTCTTCAAACGTTTAATTCAAGATACGTGATATAAACCCTTACTCTAATAAACAATGCTCTTTTTTAAGTCATAAAGAGGAAGTTTATACGGGAAGTGTCGGAGGAACAGTGTTGTGGACTTTCGTTGGTGATAATTTGCCTACGTTATGTGATAATGAGCCGGGCCCATCCTTGCTATTATCACGTTCCAAGTGTAAATTTTCGAGTTTTATTTCATACATGTAGTTTGGTCACGAAGACACCTTTTA
Source organism: Ostrea edulis (assembly GCF_947568905.1). Taxonomy (NCBI): domain Eukaryota; kingdom Metazoa; phylum Mollusca; class Bivalvia; order Ostreida; family Ostreidae; genus Ostrea; species Ostrea edulis. The sequence goes on from NC_079169.1 coordinate 20,814,938, forward strand.
ATTCCTCTTTTTTCCCGATGTATCACGACTTATAGCATTGTATAACTTTAAGTGATGAATTATTGATTCTCTCAAGTTTATCATGACCTATATAATGAGAAATCGGAAATTAGATACGGATTTCCAGCTTTGATTAAATCAACATTGATGCTCTAAATGAGGAAACTGAATATACAAACTTCTATTTATGTTAATTTTTTATAAAATTTTAATTATACATTTTCTTTTAAGAGATCTTACTTTGTAGCAAATTGCTATTGATGAGCCATGCATGTTATATTCTACAATGTATATCGCGGTGTAAACAAATATATCAATTACAATATATTTTGTTGAAATTTAGTAACAAATAGGTTAGCTTTATAAAAATTATTATTATTATTTGTAAAATTTCTACAGACAAAATTTACATGGGGCACATTCTTTTAAAGATTAATTTCACATTCTTCTAACCGAGGTCTGATACCCTATGTTTAAAACTACATGGAGAAAAATAATGATAGGATATATTTCTTTTATACCATGCACAGTTCTTAAAGAGGTACTGTTCCTTAGAACACAATATATATCTTAAAGGTTTTTCTAAAAAAAATAATTTTAGGGGGGGGGATTACGTATTTGTTTGGTACTACCTTAAGTCTGCTCAAATAAAAGAAACCTCAAACTTAATGAGAATTATTTCGAGAAATCTTAGCCAGGTTGTCTCAGACATGTGTTGTGACCCATGCATCTCTTGTTTTTATACATATATCAGTTTATTTAATCACACTTAGAATTTATCTAGTTTTGTTTTGATTATTATACACGAGATGTTGTAATATGTTGAGGATTAAAATCTTCTTGTATAATGCACTCCTTTTTTATATATATTTGTTTTCTTTTTTCTTTTTATTTAATATTGTTTTCTGTTTTCAAATTCCAAGCAAGCGCATTCTCGGAGTTTCTCCACTATAGTGAAAAGATAAATGATCGTAAAATTAGCATTTTTTAGAATTTGATGAAAATTCGTTACTATTTGATCCATTAAACGATACCCTTTCCAAAGTGAAAAAGAGGTAGTTTATTATGAGAATCGTCCGAGGAATGGTGTTCCAGTAGGGTTTCTATTGGTGATAATTTCCTCAGTATAAATAATAACGATATTCACCCATCCTTGCCATTATCACCTTCAAAGTGTAAGTTTCATATCAGATTTATTTCATGCGGACACGAAAAACCTATGATAAGTTTGATATTATCACCTCCAGCATATCACTTTGCATTGAATCATTGATTCTCTCTGGCTTATAATAATCATAAATAATACAATATAGTTCTTACTATATACATAATATGGTGCAATCATTATATTGATCTTTTTTTATGACGCTTTTCTTTAAGACTTTTGTTTTCAGCATACTGATATATGTTCTATATATGGTAGCCACTTTCTCGTGATATATGTTCTATATATATATATGGTAGCCACTTTCTCGTGATATATGTTCTATATATATATGGTAGCCACTTTCCCGTGATATATGTTCTATATATGGTAGCCACTTTCCCGTGATATATGTTCTATATATGGTTGCCACTTTCCCGTGATATATGTTCTATATATGGTAGCCACTTTCCCGTGATATATGTTCTATATATATATATGTATATGTGGTAGCCACTTTCTCGTGATATATGTTCTATATATGGTAGCCACTTTCCCGTGATATATCTTCTATATATGGTAGCCACTTTCCCGTGATATATGTTCTATATATGGTAGCCACTTTCTCATGATATATGTTCTATATATGGTAGCCACTTTCCCGTGATATATGTTCTATATATGGTAGCCACTTTCTCGTGATATATGTTCTATATATGGTAGCCACTTTCCCGTGATATATGTTCTATATATATATGGTAGCCACTTTCTCGTGATATATGTTCTATATATGGTAGCCACTTTCCCGTGATATATGTTCTATATATATATGGTAGCCACTTTCTCGTGATATATGTTCTATATATGGTAGCCACTTTCCCGGTAGTTTTAGGTCCCTCGTTCCTTGCCGTGCTGTCGTCTTCTGAATCTGAATCTATTGGTTATACAATTTCCAACTTGTATTGAATTGTTTTATTATATTAGAAATACCTTGCATTTCCTCACAAGAAAATGCTTAATCAGTTGATGTACCTTGACTCAAAATAAATTCATCCTTTAATCAAGATCATTTAGAATTTATTTTGATAGGTGAATTTTTTAGCAGGTTGAGTTTTATAAATAGTAACCCGAGTTTATCAGTATTCAACAGCCAAGTGAGGATCCACAGGTTGCACCACTCTATTAATTTTGCCTATATGTTCTTACCAAAATTACTCACCTTTGACCTGACCCTGCTGCCTTAAAGTAAACTTTTCAGAAGTTGTACTTTCACATCATGTAGTACAGTTCTTAATGAGCATTTTCATACCAAAAAATACATACCCATCCAGCAAGGCGTGAGAGTTTGTTTACATCGAAGTCAAGCACGTGCAAAATCAGCTGGTCAAAAGCCAAATCACCCACCTCTACAACAAAAATTCAAAAAAATATTTAAATCCTTCTTTCATGGTTTTTACTCACAAAATTTCAAACACAATACTTGAATTTACATCTCATAAAAAATTGGAGAGCCTACCTCATAAGGAAAGTCCCATAAAACATGCAAAGTTCCAGGAATTATTTTCTTTCGGCCATGATTCGACGTGAACCTCCACATAAATAGAGTGATGCAACCTGCAATAAAAATATGGTTTCTTTAAATTTCAATAAACTTCATAAAAAAGAAGTTGAATGATATGTGTGTGTGACTGTACATTCATTTTTTTGATTTCTGATCTTTATGAAGTGAAACAGGCCTTGGGTAAATGAGGTGTGTTTGGATGAAATTGAGCCCATTTTGAGCAATTCTGATAGAAAATGTGTGTGTGTGAAATTTGGATTTTTCGCCTATTTGTTTGTAATGGATGACAATGATTTTTTTGTATATTGTTGTGGAAGGCCTTACCTTGTATATAGGAAAATTGTTGGTGATTTTGTGTGGTATACTTATATTTTATTGAGATTTGATGTGTAAAATTGCAATTGAAATGTGATGATGTTCTTGATTAAACTTATCAAATTTAATTAATGTGTTGTTCAATTCCTTTGAAATATAGTTGGTATCATGTAGAATTATCTTATCTTTAATTGTAATGGGAAGATGGAGAACATTACTCACTGCACCCAGCAAGGCATTCTGATTTTCCTGGACATGGTCAAGTCGAGCTGTCAAGGGGGGTCCTGTAGAAACAAGATAATACATATTGTCACTTTGGGAGATGTTAAGCATCCAAACATCAAACTCAATCATTAGACTTCAGATAACAGAAAGAGAAAGACAAAACTAGCATTACAGTCAAAAATTGGTAAAAATGACGGGGAAAAGTAAGGCAAAAAGTGGATATTTCAGAGTAAAAGATGGCCGCCGCAGGGGGTCAGCCCACGGAGGATGGGAGAGAAGGGGAAAAGAGATTAAATACACCAGGAAACAGACTCTGGAGGAAGTCAGTAAAACGGGAGCATGCATATTACAAGACCATGCAGACAGTAGGCAGCCTTTAAGCACCATCATGCAACTGCGGCCAAGGGGCACCTGTGACGAGACCAAAACTCCCTGCATCCCCGACAACGAGAAGAACACATACAGACTTTTTCACATGGGAAAACTGTGTGAAATGTTCAACTTAGCTTACCACCAGCACAAACTAGAGAGCCCAAACTGCCCAACCAACCTTCAATTTGACTACCCAGCTGAACAACAAAAGGGAGTCTGCTGGGTAGAGAGCCTAAAGTGCAAGTACTGCACTTACCACAGCCAGAGTACCAAACTCTACGAGGAAGTCGACACCGGAAAACGTGGACCCAAGCCAGCAAAGCCAAACCTATCTGTGTGGGTAGCCCTCCTGGACAATCCCATCATGGGAACTGGACTGCAGGAAATTTTCCATGCCCTCAACTGTCCAGCACCCTCAGCCAATTGTTTACAACAAAATGCAAACAAGGTTGGGCCCATGATTGTGGAAATGGTTCAGGAGGACTTACGAAGAGAAAGGGCTCACCTCAAAGACCTCATCGAGAACTGTGGGTTCCCACGGGAGACACCAATACCTGTGGAAGGTGATGGGCGGTACAATAATCCTCTGTACTGGTCTCGAGACAGAAATCCTTTTCAGCCAGCAACCCAGGCAACATATACCATGTCTGAAAATGTAACGGAAGAGAAAAAAATTATTGGCTGCATCACCAAAAACAAGCTCTGCAAGAGAAGATCACAGGAAATCCCATGCCCGGAACACCCTGGAAAATGCACAGCCAACCTACAACTACAGGATCCCATAGGGAGGGAGGACAAGGCAACAGAGGAAATCTGCCGGGAATTTCTCAACGATCAAGAGCCCACACTAATCAGCCACTTCACCACAGACGGGGATAGTGCTGCTTTCCGGGGCGTCGAGAGGGCCATGGCCGAGTCTGGTCAAGCGGTAGAATCCTTGAGGGACACCCGTCATCTAGCCCAGTCCCAGAAAAAAGCAGTTGACAATGCCAAGTTCAGCGAGGAAATGTTTCCTGGACGTACAGCTGCCCAAAAACTGGCCGTCAAAAGAAAATTCTCGGTGGACTTCATGAAGAGATGCACCGCAGAGTACGACGTAGCAGTCAAGAAGTTCCGAGGTGACGCAGGAAAGCTGGTCAACACCCTGAGTTATGCCACGGATGCCATAATACACTGCTACTCGGGCAGATGTGGCAAGACCTGTGCCGAACACTCTCTCGTCTGTGGCGGCACACCCGAAAGACACTGGGCCAAAGACTACCTCCCAACCCATGCCAGAACACTGAACCCGACTGATGACGATGAGGAAACCTTACGCCAGCTCATCAACTTCCGATTCAGCCGGACAACACTCATAGCCACCAGATATGGGACCAACACTCAGAAGTCTGAGGGACTACATCGCGGGTATTCAAAATCCAACCCAAAGAATGTTACCTGTTCTCGGAACTTTGAGCCTCAGATCTTCTCCTCTATACACCGGATGAATCATGGACCCGGAAAATCGACTGCCCTCAAGTGTGCTGCACTCGGTTCATCAATTCCTGAAGGCACTCGTCTTACGCGGCAACTGAAAAGAAAGCAAGAGTTGTACGAACACAGCAAACAGAGGAAAAGATCTAAGACCTATCGTACCAGGAGACAAGTCCTTGTGAGAGAAAAATTCAATCTATATTTCCAGAGAGGGACCGAGACTCAAACAGGATATCTGAAGGGCATGAGTGATCCCCCCTTACCACAGTGTAGCCCAAGGACAAGTAACGAACACTCCTACAGTAAGCAGAAGAAGAAAAAATAGTGTCGAGTGAAATTTGACTTACCTCGATTTAACTTTCAAAAAGACAATCTGGATATCCCGGGTGCTTCAGACAGACTTTAGGTACTAAATGTGTACATATTTGCCTTTCGTTATTTATGTGTGGTGCTTCTAAACTTAAAATGAAGTGGATTAATGCAAAGACTGTTGTGACATATGTGTGATACATGTTTATTATGTGGAATGTGTAATGCATTTGTATGTAACATGTACATGAGCCTGTGTGCCAATAAAACTTTACGTGTACCCTCTGGAAATGTTATTTTAACTCTGCCATAGATATTCCCCCTACCCCGTCTGTTTGTAGCCAAGTTAACATCATAAAAATTACACCCCAACCCATTGACCCTACCCCTATCTACCTTCTCTAATAAAACTGCTAATTTCTCTTCTCACCACGTGGCATCCATTGTTTTTTTTAAATATGTCTATGTAATTACCCAGACTCCCCATCTCGATTTAAAAAAGTACACCAAACACGTGTATATGTAAACATTTACCTCCCGGATTGCCTCGCTGCAGGTTGCACCACTCTATTAATTTTGCCTATATGTTCTTACCAAAATTACTCACCTTTGACCTGACCCTGCTGCCTTAAAGTAAACTTTTCAGAAGTTGTACTTTCACATCATGTAGTACAGTTCTTAATGAGCATTTTCATACCAAAAAATACATACCCATCCAGCAAGGCGTGAGAGTTTGTTTACATCGAAGTCAAGCACGTGCAAAATCAGCTGGTCAAAAGCCAAATCACCCACCTCTACAACAAAAATTCAAAAAAATATTTAAATCCTTCTTTCATGGTTTTTACTCACAAAATTTCAAACACAATACTTGAATTTACATCTCATAAAAAATTGGAGAGCCTACCTCATAAGGAAAGTCCCATAAAACATGCAAAGTTCCAGGAATTATTTTCTTTCGGCCATGATTCGACGTGAACCTCCACATAAATAGAGTGATGCAACCTGCAATAAAAATATGGTTTCTTTAAATTTCAATAAACTTCATAAAAAAGAAGTTGAATGATATGTGTGTGTGACTGTACATTCATTTTTTTGATTTCTGATCTTTATGAAGTGAAACAGGCCTTGGGTAAATGAGGTGTGTTTGGATGAAATTGAGCCCATTTTGAGCAATTCTGATAGAAAATGTGTGTGTGTGAAATTTGGATTTTTCGCCTATTTGTTTGTAATGGATGACAATGATTTTTTTGTATATTGTTGTGGAAGGCCTTACCTTGTATATAGGAAAATTGTTGGTGATTTTGTGTGGTATACTTATATTTTATTGAGATTTGATGTGTAAAATTGCAATTGAAATGTGATGATGTTCTTGATTAAACTTATCAAATTTAATTAACGTGTTGTTCAATTCCTTTGAAATATAGTTGGTATCATGTAGAATTATCTTATCTTTAATTGTAATGGGAAGATGGAGAACATTACTCACTGCACCCAGCAAGGCATTCTGATTTTCCTGGACATGGTCAAGTCGAGCTGTCAAGGGGGGTCCTGTAGAAACAAGATAATACATATTGTCACTTTGGGAGATGTTAAGCATCCAAACATCAAACTCAATCATTAGACTTCAGATAACAGAAAGAGAAAGACAAAACTAGCATTACAGTCAAAAATTGGTAAAAATGACGGGGAAAAGTAAGGCAAAAAGTGGATATTTCAGAGTAAAAGATGGCCGCCGCAGGGGGTCAGCCCACGGAGGATGGGAGAGAAGGGGAAAAGAGATTAAATACACCAGGAAACAGACTCTGGAGGAAGTCAGTAAAACGGGAGCATGCATATTACAAGACCATGCAGACAGTAGGCAGCCTTTAAGCACCATCATGCAACTGCGGCCAAGGGGCACCTGTGACGAGACCAAAACTCCCTGCATCCCCGACAACGAGAAGAACACATACAGACTTTTTCACATGGGAAAACTGTGTGAAATGTTCAACTTAGCTTACCACCAGCACAAACTAGAGAGCCCAAACTGCCCAACCAACCTTCAATTTGACTACCCAGCTGAACAACAAAAGGGAGTCTGCTGGGTAGAGAGCCTAAAGTGCAAGTACTGCACTTACCACAGCCAGAGTACCAAACTCTACGAGGAAGTCGACACCGGAAAACGTGGACCCAAGCCAGCAAAGCCAAACCTATCTGTGTGGGTAGCCCTCCTGGACAATCCCATCATGGGAACTGGACTGCAGGAAATTTTCCATGCCCTCAACTGTCCAGCACCCTCAGCCAATTGTTTACAACAAAATGCAAACAAGGTTGGGCCCATGATTGTGGAAATGGTTCAGGAGGACTTACGAAGAGAAAGGGCTCACCTCAAAGACCTCATCGAGAACTGTGGGTTCCCACGGGAGACACCAATACCTGTGGAAGGTGATGGGCGGTACAATAATCCTCTGTACTGGTCTCGAGACAGAAATCCTTTTCAGCCAGCAACCCAGGCAACATATACCATGTCTGAAAATGTAACGGAAGAGAAAAAAATTATTGGCTGCATCACCAAAAACAAGCTCTGCAAGAGAAGATCACAGGAAATCCCATGCCCGGAACACCCTGGAAAATGCACAGCCAACCTACAACTACAGGATCCCATAGGGAGGGAGGACAAGGCAACAGAGGAAATCTGCCGGGAATTTCTCAACGATCAAGAGCCCACACTAATCAGCCACTTCACCACAGACGGGGATAGTGCTGCTTTCCGGGGCGTCGAGAGGGCCATGGCCGAGTCTGGTCAAGCGGTAGAATCCTTGAGGGACACCCGTCATCTAGCCCAGTCCCAGAAAAAAGCAGTTGACAATGCCAAGTTCAGCGAGGAAATGTTTCCTGGACGTACAGCTGCCCAAAAACTGGCCGTCAAAAGAAAATTCTCGGTGGACTTCATGAAGAGATGCACCGCAGAGTACGACGTAGCAGTCAAGAAGTTCCGAGGTGACGCAGGAAAGCTGGTCAACACCCTGAGTTATGCCACGGATGCCATAATACACTGCTACTCGGGCAGATGTGGCAAGACCTGTGCCGAACACTCTCTCGTCTGTGGCGGCACACCCGAAAGACACTGGGCCAAAGACTACCTCCCAACCCATGCCAGAACACTGAACCCGACTGATGACGATGAGGAAACCTTACGCCAGCTCATCAACTTCCGATTCAGCCGGACAACACTCATAGCCACCAGATATGGGACCAACACTCAGAAGTCTGAGGGACTACATCGCGGGTATTCAAAATCCAACCCAAAGAATGTTACCTGTTCTCGGAACTTTGAGCCTCAGATCTTCTCCTCTATACACCGGATGAATCATGGACCCGGAAAATCGACTGCCCTCAAGTGTGCTGCACTCGGTTCATCAATTCCTGAAGGCACTCGTCTTACGCGGCAACTGAAAAGAAAGCAAGAGTTGTACGAACACAGCAAACAGAGGAAAAGATCTAAGACCTATCGTACCAGGAGACAAGTCCTTGTGAGAGAAAAATTCAATCTATATTTCCAGAGAGGGACCGAGACTCAAACAGGATATCTGAAGGGCATGAGTGATCCCCCCTTACCACAGTGTAGCCCAAGGACAAGTAACGAACACTCCTACAGTAAGCAGAAGAAGAAAAAATAGTGTCGAGTGAAATTTGACTTACCTCGATTTAACTTTCAAAAAGACAATCTGGATATCCCGGGTGCTTCAGACAGACTTTAGGTACTAAATGTGTACATATTTGCCTTTCGTTATTTATGTGTGGTGCTTCTAAACTTAAAATGAAGTGGATTAATGCAAAGACTGTTGTGACATATGTGTGATACATGTTTATTATGTGGAATGTGTAATGCATTTGTATGTAACATGTACATGAGCCTGTGTGCCAATAAAACTTTACGTGTACCCTCTGGAAATGTTATTTTAACTCTGCCATAGATATTCCCCCTACCCCGTCTGTTTGTAGCCAAGTTAACATCATAAAAATTACACCCCAACCCATTGACCCTACCCCTATCTACCTTCTCTAATAAAACTGCTAATTTCTCTTCTCACCACGTGGCATCCATTGTTTTTTTTAAATATGTCTATGTAATTACCCAGACTCCCCATCTCGATTTAAAAAAGTACACCAAACACGTGTATATGTAAACATTTACCTCCCGGATTGCCTCGCTGCAGGTTGCACCACTCTATTAATTTTGCCTATATGTTCTTACCAAAATTACTCACCTTTGACCTGACCCTGCTGCCTTAAAGTAAACTTTTCAGAAGTTGTACTTTCACATCATGTAGTACAGTTCTTAATGAGCATTTTCATACCAAAAAATACATACCCATCCAGCAAGGCGTGAGAGTTTGTTTACATCGAAGTCAAGCACGTGCAAAATCAGCTGGTCAAAAGCCAAATCACCCACCTCTACAACAAAAATTCAAAAAAATATTTAAATCCTTCTTTCATGGTTTTTACTCACAAAATTTCAAACACAATACTTGAATTTACATCTCATAAAAAATTGGAGAGCCTACCTCATAAGGAAAGTCCCATAAAACATGCAAAGTTCCAGGAATTATTTTCTTTCGGCCATGATTCGACGTGAACCTCCACATAAATAGAGTGATGCAACCTGCAATAAAAATATGGTTTCTTTAAATTTCAATAAACTTCATAAAAAAGAAGTTGAATGATATGTGTGTGTGACTGTACATTCATTTTTTTGATTTCTGATCTTTATGAAGTGAAACAGGCCTTGGGTAAATGAGGTGTGTTTGGATGAAATTGAGCCCATTTTGAGCAATTCTGATAGAAAATGTGTGTGTGTGAAATTTGGATTTTTCGCCTATTTGTTTGTAATGGATGACAATGATTTTTTTGTATATTGTTGTGGAAGGCCTTACCTTGTATATAGGAAAATTGTTGGTGATTTTGTGTGGTATACTTATATTTTATTGAGATTTGATGTGTAAAATTGCAATTGAAATGTGATGATGTTCTTGATTAAACTTATCAAATTTAATTAACGTGTTGTTCAATTCCTTTGAAATATAGTTGGTATCATGTAGAATTATCTTATCTTTAATTGTAATGGGAAGATGGAGAACATTACTCACTGCACCCAGCAAGGCATTCTGATTTTCCTGGACATGGTCAAGTCGAGCTGTCAAGGGGGGTCCTGTAGAAACAAGATAATACATATTGTCACTTTGGGAGATGTTAAGCATCCAAACATCAAACTCAATCATTAGACTTCAGATAACAGAAAGAGAAAGACAAAACTAGCATTACAGTCAAAAATTGGTAAAAATGACGGGGAAAAGTAAGGCAAAAAGTGGATATTTCAGAGTAAAAGATGGCCGCCGCAGGGGGTCAGCCCACGGAGGATGGGAGAGAAGGGGAAAAGAGATTAAATACACCAGGAAACAGACTCTGGAGGAAGTCAGTAAAACGGGAGCATGCATATTACAAGACCATGCAGACAGTAGGCAGCCTTTAAGCACCATCATGCAACTGCGGCCAAGGGGCACCTGTGACGAGACCAAAACTCCCTGCATCCCCGACAACGAGAAGAACACATACAGACTTTTTCACATGGGAAAACTGTGTGAAATGTTCAACTTAGCTTACCACCAGCACAAACTAGAGAGCCCAAACTGCCCAACCAACCTTCAATTTGACTACCCAGCTGAACAACAAAAGGGAGTCTGCTGGGTAGAGAGCCTAAAGTGCAAGTACTGCACTTACCACAGCCAGAGTACCAAACTCTACGAGGAAGTCGACACCGGAAAACGTGGACCCAAGCCAGCAAAGCCAAACCTATCTGTGTGGGTAGCCCTCCTGGACAATCCCATCATGGGAACTGGACTGCAGGAAATTTTCCATGCCCTCAACTGTCCAGCACCCTCAGCCAATTGTTTACAACAAAATGCAAACAAGGTTGGGCCCATGATTGTGGAAATGGTTCAGGAGGACTTACGAAGAGAAAGGGCTCACCTCAAAGACCTCATCGAGAACTGTGGGTTCCCACGGGAGACACCAATACCTGTGGAAGGTGATGGGCGGTACAATAATCCTCTGTACTGGTCTCGAGACAGAAATCCTTTTCAGCCAGCAACCCAGGCAACATATACCATGTCTGAAAATGTAACGGAAGAGAAAAAAATTATTGGCTGCATCACCAAAAACAAGCTCTGCAAGAGAAGATCACAGGAAATCCCATGCCCGGAACACCCTGGAAAATGCACAGCCAACCTACAACTACAGGATCCCATAGGGAGGGAGGACAAGGCAACAGAGGAAATCTGCCGGGAATTTCTCAACGATCAAGAGCCCACACTAATCAGCCACTTCACCACAGACGGGGATAGTGCTGCTTTCCGGGGCGTCGAGAGGGCCATGGCCGAGTCTGGTCAAGCGGTAGAATCCTTGAGGGACACCCGTCATCTAGCCCAGTCCCAGAAAAAAGCAGTTGACAATGCCAAGTTCAGCGAGGAAATGTTTCCTGGACGTACAGCTGCCCAAAAACTGGCCGTCAAAAGAAAATTCTCGGTGGACTTCATGAAGAGATGCACCGCAGAGTACGACGTAGCAGTCAAGAAGTTCCGAGGTGACGCAGGAAAGCTGGTCAACACCCTGAGTTATGCCACGGATGCCATAATACACTGCTACTCGGGCAGATGTGGCAAGACCTGTGCCGAACACTCTCTCGTCTGTGGCGGCACACCCGAAAGACACTGGGCCAAAGACTACCTCCCAACCCATGCCAGAACACTGAACCCGACTGATGACGATGAGGAAACCTTACGCCAGCTCATCAACTTCCGATTCAGCCGGACAACACTCATAGCCACCAGATATGGGACCAACACTCAGAAGTCTGAGGGACTACATCGCGGGTATTCAAAATCCAACCCAAAGAATGTTACCTGTTCTCGGAACTTTGAGCCTCAGATCTTCTCCTCTATACACCGGATGAATCATGGACCCGGAAAATCGACTGCCCTCAAGTGTGCTGCACTCGGTTCATCAATTCCTGAAGGCACTCGTCTTACGCGGCAACTGAAAAGAAAGCAAGAGTTGTACGAACACAGCAAACAGAGGAAAAGATCTAAGACCTATCGTACCAGGAGACAAGTCCTTGTGAGAGAAAAATTCAATCTATATTTCCAGAGAGGGACCGAGACTCAAACAGGATATCTGAAGGGCATGAGTGATCCCCCCTTACCACAGTGTAGCCCAAGGACAAGTAACGAACACTCCTACAGTAAGCAGAAGAAGAAAAAATAGTGTCGAGTGAAATTTGACTTACCTCGATTTAACTTTCAAAAAGACAATCTGGATATCCCGGGTGCTTCAGACAGACTTTAGGTACTAAATGTGTACATATTTGCCTTTCGTTATTTATGTGTGGTGCTTCTAAACTTAAAATGAAGTGGATTAATGCAAAGACTGTTGTGACATATGTGTGATACATGTTTATTATGTGGAATGTGTAATGCATTTGTATGTAACATGTACATGAGCCTGTGTGCCAATAAAACTTTACGTGTACCCTCTGGAAATGTTATTTTAACTCTGCCATAGATATTCCCCCTACCCCGTCTGTTTGTAGCCAAGTTAACATCATAAAAATTACACCCCAACCCATTGACCCTACCCCTATCTACCTTCTCTAATAAAACTGCTAATTTCTCTTCTCACCACGTGGCATCCATTGTTTTTTTTAAATATGTCTATGTAATTACCCAGACTCCCCATCTCGATTTAAAAAAGTACACCAAACACGTGTATATGTAAACATTTACCTCCCGGATTGCCTCGCTGCAGGTTGCACCACTCTATTAATTTTGCCTATATGTTCTTACCAAAATTACTCACCTTTGACCTGACCCTGCTGCCTTAAAGTAAACTTTTCAGAAGTTGTACTTTCACATCATGTAGTACAGTTCTTAATGAGCATTTTCATACCAAATAATACATACCCATCCAGCAAGGCGTGAGAGTTTGTTTACATCGAAGTCAAGCACGTGCAAAATCAGCTGGTCAAAAGCCAAATCACCCACCTCTACAACAAAAATTCAAAAAAATATTTAAATCCTTCTTTCATGGTTTTTACTCACAAAATTTCAAACACAATACTTGAATTTACATCTCATAAAAAATTGGAGAGCCTACCTCATAAGGAAAGTCCCATAAAACATGCAAAGTTCCAGGAATTATTTTCTTTCGGCCATGATTCGACGTGAACCTCCACATAAATAGAGTGATGCAACCCACAGTGAGTAGTTTCAAGCATATTTATTTGATTTTTTTTTCATTTTAAAACCGATCGCGGTAGTTCAGTGGTAGTGCGTTCGCTTCGTAACCAGGAGGTCGTGAGTTCGAGTCCCGCTCGTTGGCCACGTCAAAAGGCTGACTTAGCTCCTTCGCCAAACACACGTGCATTTAGATTTGAAAATCATGGAATCTTTCGGATATGATCTCAAAAATGGATGTCCCGTTTCTCGGCAGGCGTTGGTACGTTTATGAACCATCTCTGTGACGGCCCTTAGTGCTAATTTTTTTTTTTTTTTTTTTTTTTTTTTTTTTTTTTTGGCTTTCCAATTAAACAGTTATATACAACAACAATAATATGGCGTGTAAAACGTTGCTATATTCGATAATCTTGTGATGTATGTTCAATATCTTGTGATGTATGCTCTATATCTTGTGATGTATGTTCAATATCTTGTGATGTATGCTCTATATCTTGTGGTATGTTCAATATCTTGTGATGTATATTCGATAATCTTGTGATGTATATTCTAAATCTTGTTATGTATATTCTATAATCTTGTGATGTTTGTTCGATAATCTTGTGATGCATGTGCAATAATTGCATTATGGGTAATATGACACAACAGCGTTCTATTACAGTAAGGACAATTTTCATTGGTTGGAAATAACGAAAGTATCCGGTGATGCAAGAGTAACGTCTTAATATTAATGATATGAATTTGACACTGAATGAAGCAGGAAACCCTTTGCCAAAATTCTAAATTTCCTGATCGTAGAGTAGGGCTTTTAAAATTGGTACAGGGTGGGACCAAAATTGTCATAGTGATTAAATGTCTTTATCATTTGAAGGACTTCTTTAATTAATCTGATACTGTATAAAATGAAACAGAGATATATATGAAACTTTGACAAAAGCTAAATTTATGCATATATAGGAAAACAGAAAGGAATGAACCAGAATTTTGAATATAACCCCCAGAGTTCTGACTCTGGACCACAGGCACCTGAAGTCCCCCCCCCCCTGGTTTTTAAAATGATTTCTTCTTTTTTTCTTTTTTTTTTGCGGTGATGATTTCTCTGGAATGTGTTTACCGGTAGAATGCCAATCTCTATAGCTTACAAAAAGCGTGAAACGATTACATAAATCAAAAGAGGGGTGAGATAGGCAGGGAATCGACACATTTCGGAGAAATTATCGCCGCAAAAATAAAATAATAAAAAGGGGGGGGGGGGTAAGCAGTATCCAGACTTCAGGTGCCTGGTCTTTGTCTAGGACAGATCCTAAAAAGTCATACAGTGTTATATTTAACATACTAGTGTATCATATTTTGCATCACCGGATACTTTCGTTATTTCCAACCAATGAAAATCGTCCTTACTTTAATAGTACGCTGTTGCACCATATTACCCATAATGCAATTATTGCACATGCATCACAAGATTATCGAACATACATCACAAGATATTGAACATACATCACAAAATATTGAATATACATCACAAGATATTGAACATGCATCACAAGATTATCGAATATAGCAACATTTTACACGCCATACAAGACATCCTCTTTGATGTTAAAACTAAACAGAATTAATCGAGAAATTCAAATTGGAAAAAAAGGTAAGCATGAAATTAAAGAAACTCAAGAACTCGTTCATCTATTTAGTCGTATTACTGTTTTTCTATTTGATGATTTGCTAAAAACTGTAACAATAATAATTATACCATTCAATTTTAAGAAACTGAGTGTTTGAATCACAAATTGCACGTCAGTCTTGTATTTTTGGCATTCAAAATTACAGTGTAAAACACGAATAACTGTAGAAGCAACTAAGGAACAAAACAAAATGATGGCGCCCATATGGATCACAAAAATTCCAGTGAACGTATGTAGAGATTATCTCTATTCATTTGCTGATTTTCTCATTTTCTCTTTTACATACGTGTTACCTTTAGAGCCTTGCTTCGCGGACGGGCCTTTGGCAATATGATACCAAACGAATCTCGGACGGGCCAAAGAGAGCCACAGTAGTAGAGCCCTCTAACGTCTTAATTTGTCAACAAGATTTCATCCGGGTAACTAATTCTAACGTATTACTTTAACTTGTTTCTATTTTCTAATTCTTATTCCACTTTCGTATTCCAACTTTCGAATTCTAACTTGGGTATTCTAAAATTCTATTTATAACTTACTAATTTTGTATCTTGTAGAAATAAAGTAAAATTGAGAAAACAGGAAGGTAGAATCAAAACCAAGAAATGAAAATGTTGAAATAAAATTGGGAAATAAGAAGTAAGAATGAAAATAAAAGATAAGAATAAATATATTAAAATAAGAATGCAAAAACAAGAAATTAGAATTAAGAAGTAAAAATAGAAATATTAAAATAGAATTGTGGCACTGATATCCCTCCATATTCGTCATCGTTTGCAACTTATTTTCCCATTCGTGTAATCTTTCAGTCCCCTACCGGCGTGGCCGAACTACATCCGTCTGTCTGTCCTTCTATCTGTCAGTCCGGCAAATCAGTTTTCCACACTTTTTTCGACATACTTGCAGATATTCATTTGATATTTGGTGTATTGTTCATGACAAGTTACGGACGTCCGGTTTGCACGTTTGTTGATGTTTTGTTGAGTTATGACCCTTGGACTTAGAAAATATGGAATTCGAGTGTGGCTTTTGTTTTATGGGACCTGCTTATTCTTGTGCACAAACTGTTGATGTATGATTCTTCACACAGAGCATGACGCAGTAGACTTGACAGAGAACCAATAGGGGACATGTATTGCTCTGCAACATTTACAGAAGTTTTGTTAAAATGGAAATATTATCGCTAATTAACATATCCAGGGATGAAATGGTCAGTCTAAAGTCTCCTAAGCTCAGCAGTTACACAGGCAAATTAATGTTACTAAAGAGGCTGTTGCACAGAAGCGGGAATTTTCCCTAATCGGAGCTCCGTGCCAACATTCGTGACGTAGAACTGACCTTCATTCATATTTATACTCATTGCGCATTTGCCATTTAGATACCTGAAGGATTCCCCAGTACTAGGGACAATCCTAACACATCTTATGTGTCAATACATTATACATGTAGTCTAAAGATAATTTTTGAAATCGTGAAAATTAAATTGTCTTCTTTTTTTCCTGAGTATCAGATACAATGTATACGGTTACATGTTACGAGTGTATCAAATATTTAATATTCTATACTACTACAATCCAAACGCTCTTATACTGGTGTGTTTTATTTTTTACAAACAACAATTGTCAACTGTACATGACTCTGGCCACAAAACAATATATGGGGAATTTAATACACATTTATAAAATTCAACATTATTCAAAGTACATGCACCTGTAAAATTTGATTCAACATAGGAATTTGCTACATATAAACTCAAACTGTTTAACGGTTATTTACCTCGTTTGACCTTACAGTTTTTCTTCCGAAGCTTTGCAAAGTTCACAACGGTTTTTCGTAAAAGACACCATGCCTATATCAACAACTTCCGTTCAGAAAAAAATACAAGTTCTCGTTAGCAGCCTTGACTATCAAATCACAGGTATTGCATACTATATTCGGCGTGTTTGTTGAGGGTCTCATTCACGAACTAAACAGTGTCCAGGTTGGAAGCTTATTTCAAACTCGGCACATGGTAATAAATAGAGATTTGACATGAAACATTTATAAAAACTAAAAGCGTGTTTCAACTGAGAGAAAAAAAATTAGATGGAAAAGGAATATGAAAAAAAATATATGTTCATGATGGAGTCGAACCCGGTCGTTTTAAAGATAGAAAACATCTTTATATGTTGAAGTCGACGACCTTTTTTTTCTTTCTCTTTTATTGAAGTCGACGACCTTATCCACTGGACCACGCAGTAGACCATACATTACTAAGGAAAATTAATGTACAGGTGAAGTTGAAAATAATACTAGTGAAGTTGTTTCGATTTTTTTTAGATTTACAAAGAATGCCCCCGTGAAACAAAATTTCAAAGTGACAGTTTTTTTTAGAGGAAAACTCGAAGAACATGTTCATGCTAAATTCATTTTGTTTCACGGAGGCAGTTTTTCTGAAATTCGGGGATACCCCTTCATTTTAACGCTAAAAATCATATAAATTTTGCTTAATTTAAATTCGAAATATTTTGGCTAATGTTCAGTGGCGGATTTAGAGGGGGCGCAGCCAGCGCCCCCCCCCCCCCCCCCCCTAAAATTTTCAAATTTAAGGTAAATCGCGGTATCTTGTTTCGGAAAATGTACTAAACGATAGAAGAAGCAAGAATTTCTTCCACTCCCGGAGAAATAAATGACAAAATCTTTTGATTTCTTGAATTACTTTACTGTGAGAACTTAATTATTTCATTTGGGTCATTTTATTAATTTACCTTATTAGAATGATAGAAAATAGTACAAATAACTAGATAGGAGAAATATTTCAAGCCCCATAAAATCTGTAAAATTCAGGAGCTTCCGGGGGCTTCGCCCCTTGGACCCCCACCAGGGCTTCGCCCTGGACCCACTACCCCATAAAGTGGCGCCCCCCGTAACCGCAATTCCTGGATCCACCCCTGATTTTGTCAATACACGTCTTTTAAACTTATTTTCAAAAATTATTGAATCAAGACATATGTTCCAATTGGTTTTGTCATATATTTGAATAACTTAAATTTTCGATCTTTCATGCAACACCTCTAGGGAAATTAACATGAGACGTGCAACACTTTCTTTATGACCTTGAGGCTGGGGTTCTGGAACCAGGGTGTGGCTTTTTGGCCCGCATAGCGAAATGTTATTTCTTTGGCATCAAACATCCAAACCGAGTCAGCGACAAACAGGAGAGAAGTCTATGTAAAATTGTGAAGTTGATTACCCCTTGTATTAGAAATTACAGTGATAGTGCTGCGCTCTTGTAATGGAAATGCATTATTTCACTCAAAATTATCTCTTGACTCTAGGTCATCAAAGAATAAAACTTAGCATGTTGTAATAACCAGGCGAGAAGCCTCCACCATTCATATCCCAGGAGTTAGGGACTTTGACACCAGGGCAGAGGTCTGTGGTTCTCATATGCTACATTTTCTAAGCTGTAGAGATTGACTGCATGGTTATGATGAATTGGAAACATCTAACGAAGCTGAAAGTTCTGGTCACTGGGTCAAGAGTTCAGTTTGGTGAAAAAAAGGATTTGAATTTCAAATAATCTCTTTTATTACTAAATATGTAGCCAAGAAATAAAGAGCATAACGGGAACGCGCAAACAGGGTTGATGTGTTGTAAGTGAATCGCAACATCTGTCTACAGGTCCAATTTCTATCCATACCAACTACTTTGCAACAATGTGTAATGATGGATTGCAAAATCTGAAGCCCATTCCCTTCTCATTGCGCCATCATCATTGTACAAGCAAGGTTTATGTGTGTGGTACTAAGGGTATTAGGTATAATCTCATTAATGTTATTGACATTGTATTCGTGATCAGATCTTACGCTGTTGTTTGAAATACCGTTCTTTAGTGATTGATGGGAGTCATTTGCTCCCATTTTCGTCAAATTAGAGATACATGAAGCACACATGATTTTTGAAATAGCGCCTAACAATTGTTATTATCAAGTCCATGTGTTACTTCAGATGTTACCCGAATCTCTGTTTTCTGAAATCCCGTTTTGTGCGCATCAGGTTTCGTCTTTGTTAATTGCCACATATGTATATAAAGCTGCAGATCTGTTTCACAGTTTAACATTGTATCCCTCCAGCCAAAATGGTAAGTCTAAAATGTTTAATGTAAGCCTGTCTATTAGTGTTTATTACCTTTACATCACATTAACATTCATCGTTAAATGTGAGTTTAATATCAGAAGATATGAATGTTTTCTTGTATAGGATAGTTGTTTTTTTTTTTGTTTCTTTTTTGTGTGTTTATTTTACTAAAATCATTTTACTGTATTTGGTACAATAACACATCAGGAAATAATTCGATGAAAAAGAAAAAAAAAAAGAAATTCAAATTATTTATTCATCAAAATATCTTTTGCTACTCTTTCAGATATTTTTTCTGGTAACGATACTGTCTTCATGGGGGCTTTGCGCGGGGTTTGTACTTCCTGGGCACCCTTCAAACGGGCATGCCTTGAATCACCACATATCTGAAGCTAACAAATTAACAGAATCAATAGCCAACCAGTCAGCACGAGAATTATTGATCCCGTATTTAGTCCTCTGTCCGGGGCAAGATATGTGTCATGGAGAAAATTTCAAAATGAACTATGCTTTCACCATGGTTCCTTCTTGCTCTACGTGTGACTGCGACGACGCCTGTGTAAGGAAATCTACCTGTTGTCCTTCCAAATTTCTCCGGATCGACAATATAACTGACACTAGCGATACGATACCTATAAATGACATCTCAAGCCAGCCAGCCCTATCTTGTGTCCAACCATTTTGGAACATGCGCCATAGATTCGGGAGAGAGGGGTACTGGTTAATTGATAGCTGCCCCAACGGGTACAAGTGTGTTACTCCAACGGCACACATCTGGAACATAACTTTGTCAACCCCTGTCACATCCCTTTTGACTAATGAAACCTACCTGAATATCCAGTGTGCTCTTTGCAACAACGAGAGTTCTATAAATTTGATTGACTGGAAACGTGACCAGATTTTGTGTACAGAAAGGGCAACTCTTCTGCTGAAGGAGACACATAAGAATCCTTCTCGGTTTATATTCACTCCAGATCCGATGTGCAACATCTTGTTTTATCCCCCCAGTACAATAAAGAACTTGGTCACACCATGTATTTTCATTAAAGACAGTCCTTGTAACGCTTCCGGATTACTGAGTAGGGAGAAAGCGTATCTGAGTCGGGCATGCGAGGAATACTATTTGCCGTTTTCTACTTGCTATCATATCTACAAGAATGTATACTGCGCCTTTTGTCACTTCCATTCTCTTACTGACATTCCTATTGAATGTGACGGGCAACAGGTCATTGATATTGATAATTTTCCAACCTTTACAGCTCTAATGGATTTTAATGACCATCAAGAAATAGTGGAAACTAGAGATGAAAGCTGTGCATTCGGTCATGTGTATGATAAATATATGGTAGGTAAAATGATTATTCTTTCATTTGATAGGCAGACTGAAGATCTCTAAAGACGAATGATTGACTTAACTTAATCAAAAGAAAGTCCTAAACACCAATGCCATGAGCGGTTAGTATTAGATTCACCACTTACTGGTACCCATATACTCCACGATGTCAAGACGGCAATCGCACAGTATCATTGTTCCGATTTTTTGCCGACGTAGCAAAGGAAATATATGTTGTTAGTTAACAAGGTAAAAAACTTTAAATAAATTATTTGGTGGCCATTTTTTCATCGATTTTTTTATTATTATTATTTCAAAATTAACACCATTACATTTTTTTTTAATTTCAAAATTAGCATCATTCCACACACATAACAAGTATTAGATCTAATGAGTTTGATCACGTGTAAACACTAGTCTCTCTTTCTTCATCATCATAGTTACCGTAGGCCTTGACAAGTGTGCGAAGGCCACAACATGCAAATACTTTATATCAAAGGGACCAAGATGACTGAGACAAGGATGGGATAAAGAAAAGTACTGTTTTAATCAAAATAGCGTCTGCCAGTTTACGGATATTACTTACAGTTTACGGACATTACTTACAGTTTACGGACGTTACCTACAGTTTACGGACGTTACCTACAGTTTACGGACGTTACCTACAGTTTACGGACATTGCTTACAGTTTATAGACATTTTCTACATTTTACCGACAATACTTACAGTTTACGGACATTACTTAAAGTTTACCTACAAAAGTTACAGTTTACCGACAATACTTACAGTTTACGGACATTACTTACAGTTTACCGACAATACTTACAGTTTACGGACATTACTTACAGTTTACCGACAATACTTACAGTTTACAGATATTACTTACAGTTTACGGACAATACTTACAGTTTACGCACGTTACTTACAATTTACGGATATTACTTACAGTTTACCGACAATATTTACAGTTTACGGACATTACTTACAGTTTACCGACAATACTTACAGTTTACGGACAATACTTACAGTTTACGGACAATACTTACAGTTTGCGGATATTACTTACATTTGTGTCTCGTGTCTGACGTTCTCCAACACCTTCAATAATATTGCGGTTGGGGCTTTTGACTGACTTGTATGTTTGCGAGCATTCATCGTCACTAGCCACGGTTATACTGAATCCGGTTGTACTTATCCTACCTCAAACCGTGGTTGCATGAAAAGAGAAACCCTCAATTTTTCATGAATATTTATGAATTGACACAATCATTTTTTTTACCAGTCACTGTCACAATAACAGAGTTCCGATATTTTAATGGCTGCGCCCACAACTAAAACGTGCAGTATTTGTCTACAAGTAATAACGGACAAAACAGGCTACACATCCCTGTAACTTACAGAAGCAAGCAAAGTTTATAAGTATTTATTAAATGAAATTCGCATTAACAGCAATGGTTACGTTTGTAAATTCTGTGTTGATACACTTATCGTATTCTCAAACTTGATGAGGAAATTCGGGGTAAAGTGGTTGTGTTGAAATCGGAAAGGATAGAGTTGATCGGACAATTATATAAAGAGGGTGACATGGTTATGTATATTATATGGTAAATTTATTACACCGGTGAAATCAACAAAGAAGCGTCCATTAGTTACATTGTGCAACAGCTGAAAGGTCCAGTTTGTTCTCAATCGACAATCCTCGGATTATTCCGCTACAAACACGCAATGACCTCCAAATGATATTCTTTCCACCAAAATGGAATTATGGAAGCTCACCGATTGGTTAATAATGAACATAAATATTCATGAAGTCGAGGATTTTTTTTAATCATTGGGCATAGTGTAAACGGAGACAATAGGTGTGGCTTGCGACGATGCGGGGCATTGTGATCTTGGAATATATAGTTTCCGTTGGCAAAATGCCATACAATTAATTAGAACAGATTTTTATAGATACTCGTTCAAGTATATATCACAACAATCATCAAAAATCTGTGTAATTTAACAATAGAAACTTATGAATTTTCACGTAAATAGGGTGAATCTACACACTGTATGTGCATTGTTTTTTAAGGTTAATCAAAATTAAGAGGAATGACTCTTTTAAATGCGATGAAGAACATTTTAAATAAAATTAATAATAATAAACTGACTTTGTAGGCAGAATTTGAAGATACATTAATACTCTGGGTTTTGTAGGACAAGTGCCTGAATGTCACCTGTGAGGGCGAGTATGTTTTGGAGCAGAACTTGGACTGCCGACCAGTTTACCTAAAATGGGAAGAAAATAGCTACGAAATAAATATGATATTCAGACCTACATATGAAATTGACAAAAATGTTTTGAATGCAATGTCTATTCCTCTGAAAAAATTTTTAGAAACCAGAATGAGGGAGTATGACATTATGAAATATCTGTGCACAATTCAAATCTTAGAAATTTATGTACTTTATTTTGGAGTAATCATTGAGTTCACTGTTAAACACCCACATGAAGTTGATAAAATGATTGAACAACTGTTGCATATTTTCACCATAGATCATATAGTATCTCTTAGAGATGAATACTTCGGTTATAAGATCAATGTTTCAAGTTCTATTATAGGACAGAGATTCCATATGTATGAAGACAGATTAGTGTTCTTTTCTATTCATTATACCCGTCATTTCGTTCATCCGATGACTTTGAAACAAATACTGTTGTTGACCCATTTCGAAATGTTAGAGAATCTTGAAACTTGTTCCGAATCTCCGACGACAATAGTTGTGGCCGATTGGTATCGTTGTCCTAAAGTCAGGATGACGACGGAAGACACCAGAGTAGGTCTGACGAATTATTCCCTGTGCCTTTTAGACCATGACCAGTGCATCCCCTCAAGATATTTCAAGAAGTCCCTAAGTAATTTACAATTTGATGTGTGCTTGGACTGGTACCTCAGCACATCAACAACCCATTCTTCTTCTCACGATGCATCCTCAGACGATGTTGCATACAAATATCTCTCACTGATTTGCCTATCTCTGTCTTCTGCTGGGTCAGTCTTGACAATTATATCTTATTTTATAGCGGAAGACCGCATAACCTCTCCTGGAATTAATATCATTATTTTATCCCTCTTCCTGATACTTGCAAACACTATCTATACGTTCTCGAAATTGTTTGCAATGAGTGAAACTTTGTGTGTAACGGTTGGTATGTTCGTTCACTTCTTCTGGCTGGCTGTTGTATTCTGGATGAGTCTATCTTGTTTTAAAATTTTTCAAACCTTTACAAACTTTGTGGGTGCGATATCGAGACAAAAATCGAACACATTTTGTCTTCTGCTCATAAACTCTCTTACCTGTCTCATCTTTGTAGGCGTTAATGTCATAGTAAGCCACGTAGTGAGCGATGGTCAGAGTTTTGGGTACTCTCCTCGCACCTGCTACATAGAAGACTCCAACATGATTCTGTACACGTTTGCCCTCCCAGTTGGTGTGACTGTCTGTATCAATACCTTTATGTTTGTGGTGACCGCCAGCAAAATAAGTGAGAAATTGGACATCCGCAAATCAAGGGATCATCAGAAGGTGGCTGCCTACTTCCGGTTATCCACTGTGACTGGCATGTCCTGGTTGTTCGGTTTCCTTGGTCAGTTTATCAATCTTCAAGTGTTTTCAATTTTGCATACCGTATTTAGTGCAGGCCAGGGGATTTTCCTTTATTTGGCGTTTGGAATGCCACTGTGTGGTACATGTAGTCGCAAGTCTATAAAGAAATGAAAGTGAAGGAATCGGGAGAAGTTAAGTTTGATTTCTTACATTCTGTGTATATACCTACACAATAGTCAATAATACATGCACTGACGTATTAAGATATTCGGTAACATCTTTGCAATTCATGGTCAATATCACATGGTAAACAGCTCTGAGGTAAATCTATTGTTGTATGGTCATTGTCACATGGGAAATAGCTCTGAGGTAAATCTATTGTTGTATGGTCATTGTCACATGGTAAATAGCTCTGAGGTAAATCTATTGTTGTGTGGTCATTGTCACATGGGAAACAGTTCTGAGGTAAATCTATTGTTGTGTGGTCATTGTCACATGGGAAACAGTTCTGAGGTAAATATATTGTTGTATTTTGATTCATTGCTTGTACATTCCACAAATGTCCTTGTTGCAGGTTTTGTTCTGTAATTTTATACTTACACAATGTACATATATTTGCAGAGAAGTTTTCATGAACATGTCACATTCACCTTGACACGCCTGTCTTGGGTTGGTTTCTATGATTTAGACAGTACGACCAGTAGATATGACTGAACAATACATATGCAGTAGATAGATTGATTAAAACAGCACATGTAGATAAGATAAGATGGAAGCTTACGGCGGATATGACCGGTGAACAGGAGATGCTTACAACTCCTGGGCACATGACCGTACCTTTTTGTGTTTCCGCAAGTTTCCGGGAATCCATGTTCCCTCTGCCCTTGATTTTGTATTCTAATGTAACTGTTTTGTAATCTGTATTTTTATTGGCTAATGCGCTGAGGTTCCAGTCTAAATGAACGTTAACAAGACAGAAAGCGTCGTAATACAATGACAAAAAACACACCATCAAACGTAAATATTTCGTGACGTTAACATTTTTAATCAAACAAAATAGCATTGCTTGATGAAATGGGAGGTAAACATATAGAAAAATTAGAATGACATTGGGATGGGATAACTATCTTCTCTTTTGTAATTTTCTACCATTAGTACCAATTTAGCGGTCGCAAACATCCGCTTTCCCGGTCCCAATAATGCGTCACCGGTAAAACTCAGTCTGGGACCGATTAATTGGCAATATTTATACTGCTTTACCTTAATATTGTTAGAAATTCCAACCTACTTTCATTTTTGCGCAGGATTTTTTTTTTCAATTTAGAATTCATCGTGGATATTGGTGTATATATACTGTATATATGAGTGTAGTGTTATGTGTTTGAGAGTGATTCTTTCCTGATTTAAAAGAATATTTTGTACAATTTTCGTTGTGTTTTTTTTATTTACAAACATATTTGTCATCTTGAAATGTCGTGTTGTTGTGAAATGAAATAAATGTGTATTACTATTTCTTTCTTTCTTTTTATTTATTGGGGGTTTTTTTCTCTCTCTTTTTCCCCCCTTGTATTCCGAAATTTGATAAAAATGCCTCCTCGGCCATGATTTATATAAACAGAAATCCGCACTGCCTGTGAATGGATGCATATTGATATGATTAATCATGGCTCTGTTGTTCTTGTTGAGAAGATTTTTATAAATTCTCTTCCATGTATTCCCATCTAAAACTTTGATTCCCTATTGTGGTCCCCATACTATTCCCTGGGGCCATGATTTGAAGGGAGGGGGGGGGGTGCTTAGGGATAAAGACTTCGAATGATCATGCAGAAAAATGTTACATGGTATACATGTATGCTGTTTTGTTTGATTAGAGGAAGAAATTCTTTTTGAATTTCACATTTAGGAATAAGTAGGATATTTCAGTGGGCACATTTTTCGTCATTCGTTCATGAAATAATTGCAAATAAGTATCCCATTAGATTGAACTATTAGTAATTATAGTCTGTATTAGTAGTACTTGTATTTCCCAACAGACATTAGAAGTCACTCAAGAGGGTTTACGATTTTAGTACTGATGGTAAAAATCAACTAAATCATATTATGGTCAACACAAAATGAATCCAATGAGGCTATTTGTATTAGTACTGACAAAACTACAAACAAGAAAGAATATCATTCTCTAAGTTTTCGGTAATGTTGTTAACTTATCAAATTAGGAAAACGAGACAGTGGTAGATAGGTAGACAAACTAATGTGAACGTCTTATTTTTATTTATTTAATTTTTTGGTGGCTTTCTTGCTTGTCCAAAAGAATATATTCCAATACAAATTGATGCACTCGATCAGGGAAGTGATTTTCAACCAATAACACCTCCCCTAAATCCATGTTGCTGAAGCTCATCAAGTAAAAGATATTGAGACTATGTTCTCATAAAAGTCTTTAGTATATTACAAAGTACAAATTCTATATCAGTATTATCACAGATTTCACAAACAGAATCAACAACGAATCGTCAAGTTGAAAATCGCGTCAGTTCTTAAGAATGAGTGCGATTCTTTATATGATTCACAAGCACTTAAAATAAGATTTGCACCAAATTCAAATCCCTTACATATATACATTTGTATGTAAATTCGTCTGTTAAACTACATGTACCAGACATGAATGAATTGAACGATTCAAAATTGTGAAATCATGCATATATATATAGAATGAATCATTTTTCATCAAAGAATGTTCAACGACAGTTTGTCACACACAAATTATCAGTTCATAACCTCTTCTGTCATTTTTGGTGAAGCATAAGCAAAACTTTAGATATATAATGATCAGCCTAAATAGAATTCATATCACAGAACTTTTAAGTCTATCCCGCCGATTCTATCGTCTGCCGAGATTGCAGCGTAGACCTGGGGACGTCCACTTTCGGCGTCTCTACCATTTTGATGACTCTCTGGCGAGTACTTCTCCCGCTGGTCAGAGTGGAATGAGACTTTCTCAATGGCGGTTTCGGTTGTTTGGGCAGAAGACTTACGTTGGCTTGGTCTTTGAGAAGTTTGTCTTCGATTCCGCTGATGCAGTCGTTCAGCGCTTGTTTGGATCCTGGTGTATTCTTTAGGTAGGCGTTGTATGTGTTAACCATGCTAGGCCTGTTGTAGGTGGGACGCATCTCATTTAATTTGTCGAGTTCCATTCGGTAGAAGTCGTTCCTGGTTTTGGCGTAGTCTTTCTTTACGCGTTCAGGAGACCGCTTACTCCACTTCTTCTTCAGTTGTTTTCTGTTTTTAAAAAAAGGTTGATATCGGTTTTATTCAAAACCACGCACATATAAAAGCAAATATCTGTTCATTATTTATGTACAGTGCAAAATGAAAATGTTTCTTGTTAATCCTGAATACTAGAAGTGATCCCATTTGATACATATATATTATTACTACAGTAACTTGATCCGAAGAGTCGGATCACGTCGAGTTGACAGGCGCGGATCATCAGATCACACGAGACGCGAAGTGTCGAGTTTGATCTGATGATCCGCGCCTGTCAACGAGACGTGATCCAACTCTTCGGATCAAGTTACTGTAGTAATGATAAATTTATTATATACCCCCTTGTGCATTTTAAATCCACATTTATAAGATAATAAATGTAATCTAAAAACACAGACATACAGTGAAATTATGTTTTGTATACGTAGTTTCGTTTGTGACGCGGTCAATATTTTCCACAAATAATGTTGCGTTGACGCATTGTGATGGCATCAGTTTCAGAGGATACTGATACGGAATCAGAAAACCACAGTGTGGTGATCCGGAAAACCGGATCACACGCTGTGAAATCCACAGTATCAACAAACGATACATTAATGGGTATATAATAAATGCTAAGAATCGGTGCATTTTTTCGGATGACATCGTGTAGAGTTTAGAACAACTGCTCCTTTTGGTCAAAGTAGATTCACGGTGTTTTACTTATAAATAGATATGCCTCTTGAATGGATAAGTAATATGGCTAGCCCATTATAACTTACCTGACCTTTGGTACGTCATCAAGTTCGAACATACGCGTGGGACTCTCTGATCCGGCATAAGGGTAGTTTACATTTGGGAATTTTGGAAAATATGTGCTTCCCTCTGGTGCTGGTCTGTTAGGGTAATCCCTGCGACGCCTGAAAAACGGTCAATTCGTTATATCATGTTTGTTGCAAATATGTTTTAACTGAGTGTGGGTTTAATTTTGGGGCTTTGGCACTCCAGATTGATAAGTATCTTTTTCGGACAATATCCTACTTTTGAGATCCTCTGTAGCGCGGAATGGTTCTTCTGGAAGACTCTACACTGTCTAGTTCCAAGAAATCCCAAGGATCCAACATGTCCACGGCGGTTTTCCGGTACAGATAGCCATGGTCCGAGTCCGGGTTTGACGGCTATGACAAGGGTGTTAAAAATATTGTCTATATCTCGGAACTTATCTAGAATATTTCAATCGTCATTCACAAAATTATACTGATACTCTAATACTTATATCGTATTATTGATACCGAACCTGTATTATGAATTAGTTTAATTCTAAGTTCTTGACACAAGAGTTCGATGAGAAAAGAAAGCACTTACGATGGATCTGGTAATTCTCTTCATTTCTTTTTCTCCCTGTTCGACTGTGTAGGGATCCAGCCTCGATATCAAATTGGATTTGCTTCTGAAAATTTAAAGTATCTGTTAAGTTGCCTCTATCCATTGTACAAAACAGTTTTAAAAGTGACTAATGTAACAATTTGCATTTGAAGTTATAATTGTAAAATAGTCAAGGACAAATAAGAAATTGGTGCTATTGTAGAATGACTTTCATATGTTCCAAACAATGAAAGGATTAGGCGCGATATTCATTCTTGCCTTGAAATTCAATCAGGCTTTAATTCCTTTGGGATTTGTTTTATTATTGCCAAATTGATTTTTAATTTAGAAATTACATCAAAAAGTTGGTGATTTTTGACACTCCTTGGGAATTTTCTAAAATGGCAACTTTTCGCAACGTTAGGAAAATGTCAAGATATTCAAGTACGATCATTGTAACGACCAGAATTTGCGAAATGTTTATTTTAAACTAGACTTTTGAAACCCCTGTAACATCAGCTTTTTTGTCAGTAGTGTGCCTCGGTTTAAAACTTGATCACACACAGAACATGCTTGCTTATCGAAGCAGTTGAGAGACATTAACACCCTATGCAGTTGATAATGAAATATTGCTACGTAACGATGGGAAGTAGACGATGGTGAAGCTGAAGTCATCCCGTTTGTCATATATACATGTCATGGTCGATACATATAGTGATTTTTGCAATTGTGAAAAAAGTTGGGAAATTCAGACATTTATGATCTCGTATATAGTAAATCCACGATTCTTTATTAAAGATAAAATCATTTTTGTATATCCTATTTATATATTGTATTTAAATAACATGATTTCTAAACCAAAGAAAGACGTTTTGTTGTTTATATATTTATGTATTCTTAAAAATATACATACCTTCAAATACGTGAAATGTAGATATTATTGACTTGTAAGTTATCTAAACTAAACAGTTGAAAATCACTTGACCTTGACTCGTTTCCATATTTGGTAACGATTTTCCTTATTTGAACGATGGTAAAGGGAAATAGTCCAAGAATGACTACATCTAAGGTAATAAAATAAACCATCGTTATTTATCATTCTAAATTCAAATAAAAGGTGAATTCTAAACCAGGAAACATATGCAAGAAGGCGAAAAAATATTTTTTAAGTGCATTGTGTGTTGACTGTTGATAGGATTTGAGGACCTTATTTATTTATTCATTATTCAGGCAATAACAACATATAAGTAGCATATAAAATTATCCCAGCATCTCACAGATGGTATCACATGATTTATCACTATTTTGTATCACAGATGGTTTTGTCTTTTATCACAGTCTATATCACAATTTATATCATAAATAGTATCACCTTACATGGCAGATGGTGTCACATAATTGCATATTTCAAAAATTGAAAGACAATAAAAATTTCAAATATATAAATATTCTGTAAATAATCATTTTATCACCGATTTAAAATATTGCCTGGGACAACTAATGAAAATCAATCAAACGGTTTATTTCCAGTGGGGTATTTATTTTATTTCATTTTAGAATACATGTCAATTTGTTGGAAGCATAAAATTATGTAAAATAAGGTTTTAAAAAATGCTTAAATAACATAATGCATAATAGACATTAACAGCAACTTTACAATGTACTATTTACACGTAAAGTATTTATGCGAAAAGTATCTTGTAAATTACGAACAAGTAACAAAATGGGTATTTATTTCTTCAAGTATACATATATACATGTACTAGTACTTTTAAATTATTATAAGGATAATGCTTACTATGTGTATGCTTATAGTTCATCCTTACACAGATAGGAGCATTATAGTATGATTTATATATCATATTTATGGAAATCAGTTAGTATAATAAATATTTAAAGGTTGTGCAATATGTATATATATGTGTATTTGGGTATTTTATTGTAGAACATTACTATAATACACTGAATGGAAGTGACATACATGTAGCTATATACCATGTTTGTTCCTGGCATAGGGTATATGTGTATATTATGTGTATATTGCTTCTGTGTACTTTTATCTACAAAGTTTTAATATTTGTGCTGTGAAAATATACAGTAGATAATTTATATGAATTTTGTGCGAATATTTAGTAGTAATAGATTAATCAGAATGCTATTCATATGGTTTGACATGTATTAGAGGGTTTTTTTTAAATTACATCTTATTGTATCTAAGAGAACTTTGTATACTTAATTATGGATTAAAGAACCTGAAATCCATATTTTGTGGTGTTGCGCATATTTTCCAAAGATTTCAAGAATGACGCGAAATAAGTCCCGGAGTTCGTGTACTGTTTTATTCACACGCGGACAGACGACACAAGAAAACCGAATCAAACGGCACAAGAAAACCGGATCAGAAAGCACAAAAAACCGGATCTAACTAGATTGAAACAAAATATGTCTTCATTGTTGCAAATGACAAGCAATGGATTTCAATAGAAATGAAGTAGAATACATACATGCATAGTGAATGTAAATACAAAAACTTTACATGTTGTTGAGGGTAATATTTTATTTTTCCACACCGAGAAAGTCATTGTCAATAGAGCTGCTGGTACTTAACGGAATGAAGAAACAGATTATATCACCTAGTAGTCGCGTTTGTAGTGTTACCTGTTTCATGTTGTGCTCATGAGATTATCAACCTGATAACTGTAATATATACTGTTACTATCTCCATTCCGATTCATGGAGGATGCTCATTATGTTTTTATTGATAAATCTTTTTTAAAATACGTATTTCAAACGCCTCTCATTTCAACTCTCAAATGGTGCCATTCCGAAAACTACATGTTGTCAAGTAATGTTACAATATCACCCTAGAAGGCGTGGGTTTTCTTACCATAGGACACATTATGGTTTGGGTTTTTTCAACGTTTTTCATCCAATTAGACGCGAATTAATTTTCACATGAAAGTATGATAACAACAAAAAAGAATCCCAATATGTGTCTGTTTTGTTTCAATAAAGACGTGTTAACTCACGGGTTTATCCTAGGAAGCATCTTGTAATCGAAAACGTGGATCTCCTTATTCTGGAATAATTTCTTAAATGCAAGTTCTCGCTTTTGTAAACTGAAAAAAAAAGTTGATATACCACCATTTTGTTTACAGTATTAGAACATGCCACGCTGATGGGATAAACTAATGAAATTCTTTATCTTCAAAATTACAAGAACATTGCTGCTTAACTTATACACTCACGAATTAAACTTTTTGGCGATGATCTCCGGAGAACCTACTACGGCTTCTTTGATGATTGGAAGACGTGGTAGTTCCTGAGTTTTGATGTGTCTGTCTCTGTTAGAAAGATTTGCAGCGTTTTTGAACTGGATCTTATTTTCCCTTTTGTTTTTGTGTTCAGTTGCTTGGGTCTTTTCTGGTTTGTCTACTTTTTCAACACTTTGATTAAGCGCAGTTTTGTCCTTTTCTTTGCTCTCCTGCTTACCCGATTCGCTTTGTTCGGTTGTTGCGGGTTTGATAACTTCCTGCTTGCCCGATTCGCTTTGTTCGGTTTTTGCAGGTTTGATACTTTCCTGTTTTACAGATTTGTCTTGTTGAGCTGCTGCTGCTTCAAGGGGTTTCTGTTTCAGGAATTTGTCTTGTTCGGTTGTTGCAGGTTTCAGAAACTCTTGTTTTAGGGATTTGTCTTGTTCGGTTGTTGCAGATGTGAGTGCCCTTTGGTCAGTGATTTGTGGTAAACTAGTCTCGTGTGTTTCTTTGTCCTCCTGATGGGGTCCCGGACTGTTGACCTTCGGAAGATGTTCCGGTGATTTCCTGCCTTGTCCGAAACCTCACAATCAGAGATAATATATTCCAACAATATTTGATCAATGCTAGATATGATACTCTTTACCCAGACTCCATAACTAGATATTCCATGGAAACTACACACTCTCTTGGCCAAATCCAAGGGGGTCAATGTACAAGTATCACCAAGCAAATGGGGCCAAAGGGTATACTCACCGAAATGAAGAGTTTTCCTCAAATTTCAAAAGTATTTAAACCAAGATATTTCAAGCATAATTTTCAAAAACTGATTTCTTGTATAACAATGTTTCCATTAAAATGATAGTGTTGTTTACTGTGATGCAGCATTCAAATTTTAACGATTCTCCTGCATTGAACCTATGTGTATCAAATTAAGTCTGCAAACCGATTAACTTATTAAGAGAAGAAAACAATACATGTTAACGTATCGATATAATCCGCTCGTGTATAAGCATTGCAAATTTAAATATATGTTAGCATTGAACTTTCCATCAGGATTGTGTCGGAATTTCTTTCTTGCTCAAATCCCGGCTAGCGTGACCTTTAAACACAGTAAAAATTATCGACTGTCTTAACTTGCCTTTAACACTGAATCATGTTTCCATATATAAATCAGAAGATTTATTGAATGATATTAATCCAAATCTTCTATAAATATCGACACATATTGGCATATAATCAGCAATAAAGAATTAGTTTTGTGTTAATTTTACATGTATGATATTCATGTAACTGTTACCATATTTGGAACAACATTTTATAATTAGATACTTCATATCTTTACTCGCTTGAAATATAAAATGCAAATCAAAGTATTATATACTAAATATCAACGTAATTTGGATATTGAACTAAAATATTTCATTTGAGAAAAAAATGCAATAAATGATCATGTTTACTTGTATACGTACGAGTGCGAGCTTGATATAACTGTATTCACGGTCGTTCATTTAGTCCCAAAAATTTTGTCACAAACTTCAGACGTAACAAAAAGAAAATGGTTCCGTCGCGCTGAATCGAAGTAGATGCATTAGAATTTTTAAAAATACTGATATTTAAGAGAATGGTAAAGAATGCACTCGTGTAGTGGTTTGATGATTAAAAACATATTTTTATCTGATGAATAGGAAGCTTACAGGATATAATGGACAGCGAAGTTCGTCTACCTTATCTGAAGAAATGGGCACTTAATGGTACAGGGATTTTGTCTCAATCCTTTAAGTTACAGGGGGGGAAAAGTTGACTGCACCCACGGAAATCTTTTGAAAAGTAGCAGATCTCGCCGATAATTCATTGCTGTTATGGAGGCCAAAAATTTAAAAGCTCTACATAAGATAATCAATTATACATTCTTTGTGGATACCAGGCTTTCCGTTGATTGTTAACTTTTAAACACTTTTATAAGTATACACTTCTTTACAAGGCATTTGCAAGTTTAGAAGCTTTGAAAAATGACTATACTGTACAAAGTTTGTACAAGAGCACGATATATTTATTATCGAGCTTACGACAAAGTGCACAATCCACAGAGAAATCACCAACGGCGCATTTTTTGACACCATTTCACTAATATCGACAATGAATGATATTTTGATATTGAATTGTGTGCATAGCCAAACACTGTCATGTTGTATTTTTGAGAACAATTTACGGGGTAGTTGTGTATATAAATACATAATGGGGTTTATTTTCATAATTTTCCTTATCTACACCCACCCACCGCCGTAAAATGGCTGAAATATTGTCAAAACGGCGTAAAACATTAATCAATACACCCACCAACCAACCTCGTAAAGTTTAAAAACAAAACAAGAAAATGTTTGTTACAAGCAGTCTATTTTGGGTCGATTATTGTACCAGATTTAAAAAAAAGTTTCTGATTGGCTGTCTGTTTGACGTCCCTTCGAGAACAGACTTACGACCGTATCAGCTGCCGCGACACGGGACCTCCATTTTTAAGGTCATATTCGAATCCGAAAGACCCGTGATTTTCACATCACTACCTATGTTTACTATTCGAGTTCGAGCGGGGCTTAAACTCGATCACGACCTCCAGGTTACGAGCGGGGCTCGAACTCACGACCTCCAGGTTACGAAGCGAACGCTCTATACTGCTAAGCTACCGCGACTGGTCTGAAATGACAGATACAAGAGTGTGAGTAAAGTTATGTAGGTGCATCTCCTTGAGAAAAAGTTGTGATATGGACATGCAGTAGTCAGCTTGTGCATTTATGTGTTCTTTGGTCCACGCCTGAATCACAGGTGCTTGTGGACAGGACTTCCGGTACCCCCCTTCTTGTATTTTTAAATGTTCAATTCCTTGGGTATTTCGGACGTATTTTTGATAAAATATGTAACTTCAGAGTTTATATATTTCAATGGAATACACAAATCTCGCATAGAAACCGTTTTTAAAAATGTCATATCACCGATCATGATATGTTCATATATTATGATCGGTGATATGACATTTTTAAAAACGGTTTCTATGCGAGATTTGTGTATTCCATTGAAATATATAAACTCTGAAGTTACATAATTTTATCAAAAATACGTCCGAAATACCCAAGGAATTGAACATTTAAAAATACAAGAAGGGGGGTACCGGAAGTCCTGTCCACAAGCACCTGTGGCCTGAATGTGCTGCATGCTCTAATTAAGCCATATTTCTTTTTTACCGAACCTGCAAAATTGCGGTATTCCAACACTCATTTTGAATGTACGCTACTTTTGCAATTCTATTTCGATACCATTTTGCGGGTACAATCTTACATAAAGCTATAAAAGACCGTGTTGTACATTTGAAAGCGCGTCCAAGTATAGGTATTATCCTACTCATAAAGTAGGTAACGTTTACCCCGAAGGCGGAAGAACCCACCCTGGGTTATAATCCCCTACCCCCGTTCCAATCTCGTTTCCGGGTTGGTTTATTTTTACGGGTACGCTCAGTTCAAATCGCATTGTCGAAAGTTTTCTCTCCCTCGTTTTTTGTTGGTAGAAAAGTATATTTCTATGCAAAATAATGCCGGAATAACATGAAATTTGTTGTTTTCTGAAATACTGACTCGTTTTATTACCAATTTTTTCATAAACAAAATAGCAAACAATGGAGACATTTAGACAGTTTGTATTCTTACAGACACTATTTTCATTATTTTAATATTTGTTTTACCTTCATTATCACTCGAATGTTCATTTGACCGATGTATTTCCGGAAACTTTACTTCCGTCATCCCTCAGTTTTAGGTGAGGAAAAAAAACCCCACTATATCCAAATTCAAAGGCAAAATTCCTTGATAGGAAAAATGGTAAGCACAAAATTATGGAGTTCACCTGTTGGCCTAGTTAGATCAGACTGATGACAATCACGATGTACATTTCATATGTGATTTATTCGCATGAGGATTAAATGGACGGCACAAAGCGCTGAATATAAAAAGACAATTAAACTAGCAAATCGGTAATTTCTTAAGATGCTATCAGAGAGATATTGTGCCAGATATAAAAATCTTCAATGATTATCTGTCACACCTGATGGTGCAAAAATGTGAACCCGTGAATCTAAACCTGCTTTGAATAATTTGAAACTGACGTTATCAATACATCAATTAGGTTAGAATTAACAATTATTTGTACTCTACAAAATACATTATCAATAAAGCCCCATTCCTATATCCCAAACTCACGGAAAACAGCGACTCCAAAAAGTTTGATACAGTGGATCTTTCGCCATCTCAGCATACATACATGAACGAATAAGAAGAAAAAAATTATAAAGATAATTGCATGTATAAATATGTGTACAGTGTGTGTCATACCTCAATTTTTAACATTTCCGCTGACAAAAATCCCCATGCTTTCAGGTCAGTGCATATTTATGAAATTACGAAGTAAAAAGAAGCAATCATTGATTTTCAAAGCAGATAGACATTTTTTAATTCATCATTTTTCAACGAGGCGTTATCTGAAGTTTAAAAACATATGTTTGTTACAGACAATGAAGTATACAGGCCAAATGAAATGTTTGTGCAACTACACAAAAACTTACCCCCGCGGTGTCATCCCCAATAATGGAGGGATCAGCCATTGTCGGGAGGAATAATAAAATGTTCATTTTTGTCAGTTAATAAACTTAACTAGAAGTATTGACTTTTTGTGATTTGTTTTACTTATATGTTAAGCACCCGAAACTGAATGTCGGGGACATATTGTTTTGGTGGCCGCCCTACATGTCATTTTGTCTGTCCAAAAGTAAGTCGAAGCTTTATTTTATGCATGTGCGAATCTAGGATTTTCCAGGGAGTCAAACTTTTCATTAAAAAACACAAGCCTTAAAACACACGCATGCACAAATTTAAAAGGTTTGATTCAACCCAAAGATCAATAATTTGAGTGCGTTGGAAGGGGGCTTCAGTGTTATGTGTGTTGGGAGGAGTGGTTTCAGTGTTGTGTGTGTTGGGAGGGGGTGCAATGATGTGTGTGTTGGGAGGGGATGCAATGCTGTGTATGTTGGGAGGGGGTTCAGTATTGTACATGTATGTGTTGGGAGGGGGGGGTTCAGTGTTGTGTGTGTTGGGAGGGGAGGGTCTTCAGTGTTAAGTGTGTTGGGAGGGATGTACATGTATTCAGTGTTGGGAGAGGAGGGTCTTCAGTGTTGTGTGTGTTTTGAAGGGGGGGGCTTCAGTGTTGGGAGGGGGCTTATGTGTTGGGAGGGGGTTTCAGTGTTGTGTGAATTGCGAGGGGGGGGCTTTAGTGTTGTGTGTTTTAGGAGGGGAGGGGCTTCAGTGTTGTGTGTTTTAGGAGGGGGAGGGGCTTCAGTGTTAGGAGGGGGCTTCAGTGCTGTGTGTGTTGGGAGGGGGAGGGCTTCAGTGTTGTGTGTGTTGGGAGGGGGGATTCAGTGTTGTGTGTGTTAGAGGGGGAAGTTCGGTGCATGAATTTAATTCATTTGTCAAACCTACATTTCCACTCTTATTAATTGCCATTAAAAAAATAGGATTGGGGCCAACCAGCCAATGAATCAAACTTAGCATAATATGGTCTTTCTTTCATGTGAAAATAGTTTTAAAAAACAAACGGGAAAATATACTGTTTAAGAGGGGGGGGGGGAGACCCCCTCCCTTCCACCTCTTGCCTCATGCCTGGTTTAGCAATTTTAAAATTCCTCTTCTACATCCCTGCCTGATAATTCTTTTCGGTCAAGATCTTATGATGAACGAAGTATTGACCAGCTGTTTCCAGTCTAAACTGTATTAGATCAATAACTTTATGACAATGATATGCAGTCAGTCAAAGGTTTACATTGTCCAAAAGTTTGATGTTGTCAAAATGGTGAAAGATATAAAATATCAGTACCTTGAATCGTAACCTATGAATAAATATCGAGTATGAATAAATAAAATTCGTTTCAATCTACCAATGGTAATCAAATCGTTTCCATGCACATTCCTTCGAGTGAGGACTCTTTCTGAAGCATCTGATTATTTCATGATAATTTTGTCCTCATTTATCAACGCACCAATGTGATAGCTCAGTTTTTAATAAATCATGATGGTATGTACTTTGCAATCCAGAGGGGTCCGGATCCCAACCCCACACCCTCTGACCGGACCCTCACCCCAAACCCACACCCTATGACCAGATCCTCACCCCCACACCCTCTGGCCAGATCCTCACCCCAAACCCACACCCTCTGGCCGGATCCTCACCCCAAACCCCCTGGACGTCAGCGTGAAGGTTAGTGTGGAAACGTATTCGTGGCACTGGGTGAAATAGAAAATGATGAGCTCACCCTGGTGATATGAAGCAAGGTGTGAATATTTATACTATACATGATTCCATCTTACACACAGGGGTGGAATCAAACTTGTATCTCTGGGCTCATCTACGTGGGGATCAGACCCATGCATAGGGTGTTGGAAGTTTTCCTCAAGAACATCCTTCACGATGCCGTTTCCTACACTGAGAAAGAAGACTACCACGGCCATTTCATTTGAAATTACATGTATTTTATTTTATACACTGTTCCAGAGACAGATTTCTGGTTCTTAAGAATAAAATCTTCAGAAAAATCCCTATATGTTTTCTAACATGAAACATTGAACCTCTGGATAATGAGATATTTTAATCATACTGCACAATGTTGGAAAAAGAAGTGGTCCTTTACTTTTAAAATTTGAATCCCATCATCCAGCAATTATTTTGTTCCAAGTTCGGTTGACACCACAGACCATTCCATCACTTGGGTTTGAATTTACTACTCTTTAACCAAAGCGATATACTAGCCTGTGGTTGAAACTGAGATCAAATGTAAAAAGTCAATTTACAGACAATGAACAAATAACTTTGATTGGAAGAACTTACATATCATTATGCATTATGTGCTTGGGCTTTTAGCTCAGGTGAGCTATAAACAATAGGAGACATTTTTAAATCATGGAAAGTTGCATTGCTAAAACTGAAACTGAAACAACATCTCGCGGATATCATTTGGAAACAATTTTGCACAATAGGTGATCAAGTGGCCTTCATCCTTCTAATCCAACAAACAATGGGGTCATCTTATAGTCAAAGATACACTTCATGCGAAGTTTATATTTATTCAAAAACTTCTACGTGAGAAGAAAAGATCTCTTCCTGTGGCCTTCAATTCGACTTTTAGATATATCCACGACGTATTATCTTTTAACAATAGTTATTTTCATTCATATGTCGATTCGATATATCCCAGTGAACGGGAAATAAAAGAAACCACAGAGTCATCCACTTCTGCTTCATACTTAGATATTTTAATGAAAGTAGATATTAACGGCAAACTAGCAACTCAACTTTATGACAAACGGGATGATTCAGCTTATACATCGTCAACTTCCCATATTTATGTAGCAATATTCCATTATCATCTGCATATGGTATTTATATCTTTCAACCGATTCGATACTCAAGAGCTTGTTCTGCGTACAGTAAGTTTTTAAATCGAAGCAGGCTACTGACAAACAAGTTGATGGTGCAGGTGTTCTAACAGTCTCCTTTAACGTCAGCATTTCGCTTCTATGGTCGTTATAACGATCTAGTTTGCCAATACAACCTATCATTGGGTCAAATGCTGTCTGACATGTTTCATACCGATTGTTAGGCCGTTCTTGGCACACTGATTTGACTACGGATAACTCCGTTTACCTGATCAAGATATAAGGTTCAAGGCGGGAGTGACCGGTCGACTGGGGATGCGTACTCCTCCTAGCCACCTGATCCCACCTCTGGTATATCCAGGGGTCCGTCTTTGCCCAACTCTCTATTTTGTATTGCTTATAGGAGTTATGAGATTGATCACTGTTCTTTATCATCACCTTTCATATCTAAAGTTCAAACAGTATTCGAGATTAATTAATAGTGATACACATTTGGTTTAATAGTCAATTAACTTATTTGAAGCGAACAGCAGTGTCACCTAAGTGCATATTAATTGCTATAACCGGCCAAAGCTGAAAGTAAATTTCCGGACATGAATTATGAAGGACTGCTCCGAGATTCGGAGAAGGCGTCAGTCCAAATATTCAAATATCCAGTAGTAAATAACGTGACATCACGGTTTATAGTCACTGATCGTAAAAAGAAAATGAATTAATGACGTTTATTCCTCAGGGATTTCGGTGCACTCCCATAAACTTTTATGGAGAGCGGAGTGGACCGAAAACCCTTGGCTAGCGAAGATGTTTATTTCTTGGTGTGTATCACACGTAAAATATCTTACGTGAATTTTCTTATTTTAATTACTAAGTAATCACATATGATATCTTTTGGTTACTAGGGCTAAAACGATTCACCGAAATATCGATACTGTTCAATATAAACGCTCGATTCTTTGCCTCGATTTTCAGTTTGATACGTTTATTACAAACGGGTTCAGTTAAATGCATCAGACTCGATCTGTACTTATTAGTTTACCTGCACGAGGGGAAAAATAGCATCCTATACCGGTATTGGTCAGCCAGTTGTTTGCCTCGAGTCTGACGAAAATAATAATGAACTTATCAGTTTAAACTACAGAGCCAACAGGCATCTTACCATTTAGCAGTTTGGAAACAGTTTGCATTTAAAATTATGATTGTGAATCTTCGTAATTAAATCTTTCTTTAAAGTTGTTATTGGTTTCTTCTGTATATTGTATCGTATTGAATTGTGGAATAAGTATTACAATGTGTATCGTATCGTGAAGGGAGCGTATCGTTTCAGCCCTAATTGGTTTAAAAGGGAATAAATTCGTTAGCCTGGTGCAGGTCCAATTAAGGGTGTACCTGGGTTGTATTCCACCACCACCCCACCCCCACCCCCGAGGTCGTTCAATACCTTAATTTGTCAAATCAATATGCAAGCATCATAATATACATTGTGTCATGTTTAAAACATGACCCCTTAAGACTGTGCAGGATTACAATGGGCATAAAAATAGAAATGTATATGAGATACCTGTATATGGAACTAAACCATTTATCAACAAGAATGCTTTGTCAAATTCATATACATATGCACCTTGACACCCAGGGCAAGAATGTGGCAACAGTTCAAAGTTTCATGTTAAAGGGACTGGTCCACGTTTTTTAAAGAATAAAAAAATCATTTTTTGTTAAAAATCAAAAACATAACTCATTTAGAATCGACATCCAAAATTTGGACCTTCTGAATATAAGGATCAGAGCAATACTTTAGCTTAACTCTGTATGTGTTCTAGAGTCTTTTTATGTTTACAAACAAACCAGTGAAATATTAATTTTGTAATTCAAAGCATTATAATTTTGTACAAGCACAAATTTATCTTTTACATGACACATTTTATTTAAAGTATACTGAAATGTGATATATATACAATAAACTTGGATTGGTATCCATTTATTATGTAAACTTTGTAAACAATATAACACACTTCATCCTTTGTTTTCAAAACAAATAATAAACTTTCTATAATAAGCTTCTCTAATGATATATAACCTTAATTTTTTGTGTGAAATTTTTTGAAACATATTAGACCGTAGATTTTAATTAAAGTGAAAAACAAAATTTGGGAAAAAATCATGAATCAGTCCCTATAATGTGAAAAACAAAATTTGGGGGGAAATCATGAATCAGTCCTTTAGAGTGAAAAACAAAGTTTAGGGGAAAATCGTGAATCAGTCCCTTTAAAATGAAAAACAAAGTTTAGGGGAAAATCGTGAATCAGTCCCTTTAATCTAAACATACTACTGTTAAAACATCTGTTATGTTGATCCACGTTTATGAAAAAAAGAATTGATGACCCGCATGATTTAATGTGCTGTATAAAAGAAAATAAGCATTGCTCAGGTATGCCTTACAGACCATAGGACTCTTCATTAATCAATAAAGTATCGACACAACTGTTTTGAATATAGATTTATTGCTGTTACTGGATGTGAAATACAAACATCTGATGTGAATCAATAAAACAAAAACCTCCTTCAAATACCTAGAAAGCACATGTACAAAAAAAATCACCAAAATCATTATTCAAGCAAATTAAAGCTTTCCATATTTAATTTGATGATTCCTAGAGATAAAAAGAAATACATGATTAGACACAAACTGAAGTAGAAAACAATAAAATGAAAGTGTCACCTTTTATCTTTGAGACAGATATAAGTATCATCTGTATGTCCATGTCACAGGTTAACGCCACGCTTAAATTAATATAGTCTTATTATCAGTTTACCATTGTTATGTCCCTTGGCAGCAATCCAACTTTTGTTTTCCTTTACACTATGAAATAGCTAAACTTTCTGCTGGGATTGTCAAGTAAATTTGAAGCTTTTGACTAAATTCATTTCATACCCATTTCAGGGCAATAAAAAAATTGAAAGCTGTTCAAAGAAAAAAGCAAAGTACCCAAAACAGAGACCAAAAACCTACAAAGACTAACATGGACAAATTCCCTGCAAGA
The DNA here is from genome assembly GCF_947568905.1 of Ostrea edulis. Taxonomy (NCBI): domain Eukaryota; kingdom Metazoa; phylum Mollusca; class Bivalvia; order Ostreida; family Ostreidae; genus Ostrea; species Ostrea edulis. The sequence continues at coordinate 20,857,704 of NC_079169.1, forward strand.
TGACAGCCAATGGACACATCTTTGGATAACTGTTGATACTTCAATTGTAAATATTTTTTTGAAACATACAACCCATTTTCATTCAGTATGAACAACCTTTTAGCCATGGTCTACCAATCACATTAAGCTTAGATGTACATGTTCAACATAGTGTAATGATTCTGTAACTATCTGACAGAAGCTAAAAAAGAAAATCACTAACAAATGTAAATGAACAGCTATAAAAGCAATCACAATTCAAATAAATAGAGAGAAAAAACCCATGTATGTATTTCCATGTGAACTATTTTTATATGAAATCTTTCATACCATATAAACAGGTCTTTCTATTTCTATGAAGCTTCATGAAAATCAAATATCAAGTGATAAGAAGTTTGTAACAATTTACAAAATAACTTTCATCAAGTTGAGAGTTCATACTGATCTCAAAGAGGATGGAAAGATAAAAATAAATGGAAATGTTGTCAATGCAAAGAAGAGCAAGAGATATTGACAAGGATGCAAATAAACATCATATAAAATAAACAATGGGTAAAATATTATTGCTATAGTCATATGTTGCACTGTAAATGTTCTAAGCATAGCACTTTTACATGCATGTCTGGAATGTTTTGTTCTTTAAATTCATGGCACAGTCAAACACTGAAAAATTTACAAAATGAAAATTCCAATAATGAAAAAAAAAAAAGACGGAAAATTCCCGATGAAGAGAAAACAAGATTTAAGATATAAAAGTACATGTACATATTTACATGATATGAAAGGTTTGCTTATTCAATGCTGTGCAAATGGGAATGCATCATTTCATTTACACACTATTTCGACATATTCAGTTATTTTTACCTTTTTATCCAAAGCATAAATTTAAAAAAAAAATCACTGGTAAAAACTTGTCATTCTCTTCCACCTTAATGACTGTCAGATCCGATTACGCATGTGATCATAGGTACTTCTAAAAATCAGAATACTGACTAGATCATAACAATAATTTGTTTAACAGATAACATTCATCATAAACAATAATAACTCACTATAACTACAAATGTTTAACCAATTCTAAATCATGTTTTGTATGAAAATTTTAAAAAACATGTTATTTTGTACTTCTACCATTCATAATTGATATCCTGCAACAATTTCTAATTATTCTAATACCACAGATGAATTCTTATTCAATTAACAAACCTATGATTCATCTATTCAATACTAGTTTTTGGTGGTTCATAGTGCGTTCATTATATAATATTTACATTTTCAATATTTTTACCAATTGAAATGATAAGGTATTTCCTCATGAATGTAAATAATATGTGTATGAATCTTAATAAATATAGCACGACTATTTTAACAGCTGGAAATATTCCCACAGAAATTATAGTAAAATACAAATGCTAAAAAATAAATTTTATTTTTGAAAATACCTGAGAGTATGAACAGCAACACTTCACGTCGGCAGACTTTTAAAGCATCGCTAACGCGCTTCATGAAATACGCCGCGGCATAAAGCGTTGCTGTTCACTTCACGTCGGCAGACTTTTAAAGCATTGCTAATGCGATTCATGAAATACGCCGCGACATAAAGCATTGCTGTGTACTTCACATCGGCAGACTTTTAAAGCATCGCTAACGCGCTTCATGAAATACGCCGCGGCATAAAGCGTTGCTATTCACACCCTCGTGTATTTTTAAAAATGAAATTTATTTCTTAAAAATAACATTGAGCAAGAAGAATTCAGTGTAATATTATAGATATTTACATCTACAGCTGTACGCATTCGTAACGCATTCACGACAAGCTACTGTTTTATATTTTTGGCTGGATACATACAAAATTTGTTTGTGTCCTGTGGTCTTGCATTTGAGAGCAGCACATCACAGGTGAAAATTCTATCAGATTAATCATCTTAATCGAGTGGTCTGGTGGGATACCATATACATTGTAGAAGGAGTAATATCACAATTTTGAATACTGTCATTCATAACAAATCTTCAGCAATCGTTTTCTATAAAGTTTGAATTACCAAAGCTAACAAGATTTGCTTTTTTTGGAAAATATTAGTGGGAGCCTCCCCCTCCCCTGAATGGGGCAAGTTTTATCCGCCCCTGTTTTATCACTTAACCAGCTTCATTTGGCAAGACAATCTGTGGTGGGGCTAGTACAGTCCTACATCCAGCAGAGTTTTATGTTGTCCCATACTAAAATGTTATGGTACACATTTAATTACAGTGAAATTGAAGTCGGAGCTTGAAAAACAAGGAGATTTGATTGTTCATGGATTTTTAAAACAAACTCCATATTATGAGACGGCAGATCTACCTTCAGATGTACAATGAGGTGCCATTTTATCATATTTTTAAAATATTTTCAATTTTCATTAAAAAAAAAAGTTTTATCAGAAAATATATCATTGATGTAATATGAATTTTTGATAATATAAAATGAAGAATTTCTTATACGAAGTTCGCATGAACTGAAAATTCCACAACAGAGAATTTAGCCGAGGCTTTTCGACTCGTATGTTAAACGTTGCCAAAATTAGATGATTAATTTCATGGGTAATGTTCTAAACAGAAACTAACAAGTCAAAAATGGTCACTATATTATGTAACTGTGGATTGAGGGATAGGGATTTTGTTGCAGTGAAACAGACATTTATCTCATGTTTGACAATAACAAAACTTCTGTAGCTTAATAAAAACAATTCATTGATGAATCAAACAGCAGACATTCATGTCTTAAAATATTTTGTCAGTAACAAAGTTAACATATGTGATATAGGTACAACAAAATAATGGGATCAATGTCTAAAATACATATATTTTATAGTTGTGTAGATTTCTTATGTACATTGCATAGTATTTTGTATAAATGTGATAAATTGGATTATTTCCCTTGATAAATTTATTCTATCACTCTTGCATTTTGGTGAATAAGTTTAACTATCTCAATATTGTTTGTTTATATTCTATCACTTTTCTGTGACTCAAACTCATCTGCAAAAATCCATTTACATGTACATGATCATCAACATTACACATAATTGCTCTATAAATAAGAAGGAAAAGGTACATTTCTAGAAACTCCTTGTCTCTGATATAATCAGTAGGTACATTTCTAGAAACTCGCGGTCTCTGATATGATTCCGTATTTTTTTATTTCTTTTCTGAGTACATGTTTCTAAACCTCATTACATAGAACTAAAATTTCAGTAACACTTCTTTAACAGTCTTCTTACAAGCATACAAATCATATTTCTAATTTCATGCCCTTCATCAGCAAACATACATTAAATAATTTGCGTATAATTGCATACACACACACAAACATCCGCCACAATCCTTTCAAATACAATTACCGTCACCATATTACACTAATCTCACTAACAGCTTTCATTCAGATGGAAGACAAAATAATCATAACAATGAACTATCGGCACTTTCTCTTACTCATATAGGAGCCAATGTTCTCCTTGTTTTCTCGTCAATATCGGGATGCCAGAAATCAACAATCAAAATGAGACGATCCTTGGTCCCTGCATGCCAAACTTCGTGTTCAAAGGAGTCGTCGATAATGATAAACTGACCCTCCTTCCAGGTTCTGTTACAATATATAACTGATTTTAGTGCCAGCTGAATGCACTTGTGGGGATTGTATATTGATGATAAATTTTAGGTAAGGGATCTCCGTCTTATCCCTTTATACTTTTATCCTCAGAATGAGAATGGATAGTTTGAACTAGTGATGTACCGATTATCACCGACTTTCGATTGTCGGTCGCTATAACTGAAACGATGTGAATAATCGATTGTCATTTTGAAAATCGAAAATGGCCGACATCGGTATTTTTTAAATGCGAATATTCCTGCCGTGACTTAACTAAAATTAAAAATGGCTGATAAAGCTGAATCATCCGATAAGATTGAATATTGTTTTACTGTCCCTCTTGAGAATCTTTCACTCATATGGAGACGTCAACATTGCCGGTGAAGAGCTGCAAAATTTAGGCCTATGCTTAGCGCTTACAGTCTTTGAGCAGGGAGGGATCTTTATCGTGCCACCACAGGCACTTGTTTCTGGAAATAACTTACGATCTCTGTATACTAAAAAAAAACATTGTTATTATTAGTATACAGAGGTCGTAAGTTGTTTATAGAAACAAGTGCCTGTGCGTGCCACACCTGCTATGACACGGGGCCTCAGATTTTGCCTCTTTCAACAAGCAATGAGGCTCTATTCTAACTTGGATCCCATAAGAACAACAACAAAAGTCGAGAGATCTATCCCTATCCCAGTAAAACAAAATCAAAAGTATGGGATTATTAACTTAAAATTTCTAATGATTTTAGACATCCCCATATGAGTGGAAAATTCTCGAGAGAGAGAGATGTTAAACAAGATACAATCAATCTAATGATTCTATTCTAATTAACTTAATATCTAGGGTAAAACATAATGAAAGTAAATTTGATATATTTTGCCATAAATTTGAAAAGAATAAATTTCAATTATTTTTCGATTAATTAATCGAAAAGGTGCATCCTATTAATCCGATCGATTATTTATTTTTTCCCGATTACCCATCACTAGTTTGAACTAAATAGATGGATTGATAGATGAACAGACTTAAACAAATAAATGCCTCAAATTATTCAGCATGCATTTGTAACATATTCATAATTCAACTTATCTATTCCGAATGATCAGTATCACCACTTTTACAATTTAAACTGAGAATCATATGGGCCATACATGAACTATTACATATTCCAAAGGACTTTTACAAAGGTATTATTACATCACATGCTATTTTGTAATTCTGTATCTGGACCCCTACGTTACACAGAAGCAATAAATCTCCATTACTAATACATGAAGTTTGATAACACCAGTAGAAATGCATGATTTACCTGGTGTCTTCAGCCACTCGGATTTTAGGACCATCTGGAATGACCAAACCTAAATGGGCTCTTATTCTGCAGTTGGTCGGTCCACAATGGGGCCACACGTGAACTCCTGGCTTCATTAGAGAGTATTTGATCTACAATATACGACAAAACTGTATAGTTGTGCTGTAATCATCATCATCATCAACATCGTCATCATTTGTATGGAATATAAACCACTCTAGTTTGTTACCTGGCCTCTGACACAGGACTTTGCTGGTGGAATGCGATCGAGAAGTTCACAGACCTTGGGTACTCGGGCACAGTTCTTTTCATCCTTTTTACCTGTCAAGAGAATGTTTAGTGAAAGCATGAAAAAATTGTTCTTTTTAAAAATATAAACCACAATATGGTGGATTTAACAGCGAACAAGACATCTATACAGCTAGGAGTACATCACTTACTACTCATACAATTTGAGAAAAAACATGCATTTTCAAACCTCAAAAAATTGAGTAAGAATAGTTTTGAAAATTCTATACCAATTGATATATGCCACAAAAATATATGAAGGGACTGGTGAGTTCAAAGCTTAAATCAAGTTTTCCACATCAAACTGAAATGATTTCCACATCAAACTGAAATAATTCTGAACCTTTATAAATTTTTCTGAAAATTTTAATCCTGTTTATTCTTCCACTGATCAAGCATTACAGAATATTCAAATAGTTCAAAAAAAATATACACCACACTTTGTTTGTAAAAAGTTTTCTCAGTGGTTTAGACAAATATTTACATTTACTAATGTTATGTTTGTGATAGCCCTATCCATTTTCAATGATTCCTATTTCATATAGATAAGATAAGATAAGATTAGATAAGTTTATTCCAATTTTGGGCCCAGAGGGCATAACAGTAAGACATTTTATAAAGAAGGAAATTCAAAAAAGGAAGAAAGGTTACAACATTAACTACAGGTTACAGAGACTGCAAACTGCGTGTGGATGCAGCATGTTGGGGAAACAAGTACATACATATATGAATTGCTAATCATGTATATATACAAGTAGATGGACAGTATCAGTATTATACCAATATATGAATAATAAACTATAATGATTTTTGCAGTTTTAAAGCATTACTTCTTTTTCTGAAAGTTTGCACTAAATATTCACTCAATTTGACAATTACTGGTTTGTCTTCATTAATCATCAACCAAGTAAATTTGTCCTTATTTGTTAGATAGATAACATTTTTGTTGAGCTTGTATATACCATTAAAAAATATATTTCTCTCTTCAACATAGAATGGGCAATCAGTAAGGAAATGAAATTCATCTTCAACACAATTAAGGTTACATAATTCACATATTCTTTTGTTTCTTTCTAAAGAAATCTTCTGGCCAGAATTGGTTTTTGTAAATTCATATCTTCCTCTTTCAATTCGAAGGTCATGTGCACTAATTCGAAATCTACATAGAGTTTTTCTTAATTCTAGGGATTCTAAAAATATATAACTTTCCATAGTAAAGTTTTCTTTATACGAAAAATATGTTGTGAGTTTTCCTGATTTCTGACCCTCTTCACGTCGTTTTGACCAGTAAAGTAAAAATTGTTTCCGTACCTGATTCTTCATTTGTTTTTTGAAAAATGAGAATTTGAGATTTTTACAATTGGGTACCAAAATGCCCATTTTTTCCTTAAAATAATTAACGTTTTTGTGCCAACAATTTATATTATATGAATTCATATATAAACACTGTAGCCCTTTTTTATGAAAATGGTCACTGGGGTCAGAACCCCTACCCTGGGGATCATAAAATTTACAATTTTGGTAAAGGACTACCTGATCTTTCTAAATATCTATTTAATTTCAATTTAATATCAATAACACTACAGAAGATGCTATTTAAGTGTTTAACACATAAACACTATATAGTAAGTTTGGCCCCACCCTGGAGTCAGAACCCTTATCCTGGGGATCATGAAATTTACAATTGTAGTAGAGGCCTTCCTGCTCTACATTACTATGCATTTAGTTTTTCTTACACGTGTGTGGTTCTTGAGAAAAAGATTATTGAAAATTGGTCAATTTTGGGTAGTTTTTGCCCTGCCCTTAAGCCCCAGGGGTGCAGGAGTCCTGAAAATTTACAATTTATGTCTCCCTTGTCATAAAGATGCTTCATACCAAATTTGAAAAGAATTGGAATAGCAGTTATCAAGAAGAAGTTAAAAATGTTCAATTGTTAATGCACAGCAACGGACGACAACCAATTGCAATACTTGTAGGTCACCTAAGTAAACTCAGGTGACCTAAAAATAATTATGGAAACAAGGCACATTTACATGTATTTGTAAACCCTTCTTTATGTCTATAACATTATAGTTAACAGTTTTATACGTATCTGCCTGTGTCTACAATACTATCGTTTTCATCAGAAATGTCAACTTTCGTGCTCCGAGTGGTTTACCTCTTGCATACAGTGTAAACTGCATCCACTGGCCCTTTTCCAGAAGATTCTCCTCCTCTGGAATGAAGCTGCCTGTTTTGGAATCTATCTGTTTCAGTCCCTCGTCTCTTATCAGTTGCCAATTATCAGACAAAATCTAACGTGAAAACAATAAAATTTCCATGAAATAAGGCTTTCAAATATTCGTATCATTCAATTGATATTGCGATGAGACTACAACTGGTAGATCTAAATCTAGATTCTCTATCATAACACACCAATACATTTAATCATCTTTAAAAAAAAAAAAAAAGAATTACATGTATCTCTCAATTGGATTTCATTTTCAAAAACTGAATATTGCATTTCACAATAAAGGTAATTAATTATCATTTGAAACATCTGAATCCCTCAGCATTACCTTCATATACTGTTGATACCCTGTTTCTTCTGGTGTCCACCAAGGTTGACCCTTAATGCCATCACAGTTATACAGAGATCGCTGATACTTTGACAGAAACAGACCTTTCTTCACGCCTCTTTCATACACTTCATACGCCTTAAATAATAAGGAAAATGCATTTCATTAAACCATCCAAAGAAAAACCAGTGCTACATGTGTTGTGATACAATTTTCCATGTGGTCTTCTCATTAAGAATGTAATTTGTATAAGATTGAACTAAGTACATATGTAAATGCTGTCCAATATCCTTACTAAATCAAATCTACACAAGAACTGCTTTGTTAGTAAATTCTTGAAATCTGTCAGTCCTGTAAATGGAAATTCTTTGTTATCTTGAACTCGATGGGACTGAGGAAAAACTTCGAGATATCCGAAGATTCCAGATATTGAGGGTTTAATACTTAAAAATATGTGGTTGAGACTTCAAAATCACTTCGACATATCCATGGTATTCGAGATATCGATGTTCGAGATACCAAAGTTTAACTGTATATGCATTACACACTCCCATGATAAACCTATAGGTGTTAAATTTATCACAATTTCCACTAGTGATTTGCATGAAATGCCAAATTAACAAATACTCAATTATTGTAGTTCTCTTTATTTGAAGATCTTTGCAAATGAATTATTTCTATCTTTAAATAAACCATTGTGCTCATTGTGTTCAACAATTCAATTAGAGAGTGTAACAATACAGATCTATGCCAAATTCCACATACGGTGCATACATTATATTCCACTGTATTTTTTCTACATTAAACAACAATGCCAGCTTAGTGTTTTATTCCACACAAAAAAAAAATACCCAAAAAACCAAAACAGACCCCCCAAAAAAAAAAAACAACCAAGAATGCAATTCAAAAGATATTTTAAAATCTAGAGTTAAAATCATTTGCGTATTGAAAGCCACAAAATAATGTAAAAAATTAAGTGTTTTAAATCATACAGAATTTAAAGTGCTTCTCTTTATAGATGTTTGATCATAAACTGGGAATACACTGTCCCGGGTTTCAGCTTACCTTGTTTGATTGGTTCAGCCTTTGATATGCATCTCCTAAGTGAAAGTAGAATTTTCCTTCCTGAATATCTTTGTTATTGCTCTCCATGATGGCCCTCAGAAGGGGAATACCCTCCGTAGGATTGTTGTCAGTGACCTTCACAATAAATCCGAGATGGACTCTTGCAAAAGAATTGTCTTTATCCAATTGAAGAATCTACAAAAGTCAATGAATAGTAATATTTTTTTTAAGGAGGAATACTACACCAGAGAAATTTGATATGGATGAAAAATGGAGAAAAATGAAATTAAAAACTTTATTTAGACATAAAATGCAGTTTAATATAAAGCAATCTGGAAAAGAATTGAAAACCCCTGCCAGACTCAAACTCTGGACTCAAACTCAAGATCTACAGATTTGCAGTCGACATGCTAACCTACTGAACTACTCAGCTACGCATTTAAATGTAAAAGGAATAGACAAATATTGCTGATATTTATAATTTCATTCCTGTTTTAAAAGGAAGTCAGCCATTATGACAATGTTGCATACCTCCTTAAAGATCTCTTAAAAACCAAATCTTATAATATCAAAACCTATCACTTTATGTAAATGCTTGTAAATGCTTGTTGTATACATATATTTATTAAGGAAAGAATTATATATCATATGTACCTAATCTAGATTCTACATGTAATTCATGTGAAATTCATTTGAAATATATTCTTATTTCTATTCTTGCCTGACAAAACCATACTCCAATTTACATTCCGTTTTGTGCCATTTCTTGTAATCAGAAGACAGCCTAGCTTACCAGAAGGTATCATTCTACTTTATACCCCTTGATTCAAGGATAAAGCCAGCTTAAGGATAAAGTTTTTGAAAAGTAGGTCAAATTCCAAGGTCAATGTCATTATGTCAAAAGTCTTGGTTTCTATATGCAAAATATAAAAGCCCTATACCTAAAGCTCTAGTTCAAAAGATATAGCCAAGGTTAAAGTTTTTGATAAGTAGGTCAGTCCAAGGTCAAAAGCATTAGTACCAACTATAAAAGCCCTATCTTCCTTGGTTCAAAAGATATAACCAAATTTAAAGTTTTCCCCTTAAAGTATGACACTGACTCAGGGGTCATGACAATAACTCTCCAGACATTTGTCCAAGTGAACTAAAAAAATAACCCATAGCAAAACAGATGATGCACAAAGCCCTCTCAGCTCAACTCAATGAATGCCATTTATTGATGAGCAAAAGTAATAAAATGTCTCTGCAAACTGATACTCCTGTGAGAGATATATAAAGTTTTATCAGTCACCTTGAAAGGATTTGTGAGTGTAATCCATTTCCAGTGTCTTTTTGTGCAAGGTCAACCTTATCAACATCTGAATTTTCAGAACCAAATTAAAAATGCAGGTCAGAGTGGTAAACTCCATCCCTAAACTTTTCCAAGGAAGGAATATCATAGCTTAGGGATTTGAATTGAGTCCAAAAAAATTAACCATGATGACAACAGTATGACATAAGCTCTCTACAACTTTGTTAGAGAGAGCTCGAAAAGGAAATAAAATGAATTATGGTATACAAATATAAGTAAAAAAAACACACACACATAAAAATCCAATCTAATTAAAATCAGATCCTAAGATACGCTCATAATTGCTACAATAGGATCTGACATAACCCTAAAGGGGGTCACGTCTGCATGTTCTTTCGCCTTGGAATATTCATGAGCACTATCAGCCAGTCAGATTGCGCCATACAGACAATGATGGCTATTTAGGCGGTTCCTGGCAATTCGTAAACAAGTTGCAGTAATCTCTCTCCCACAAAGTTTATTCCACACTATAAAATTGCATATTCTCACAGAAGGAATTTTAAACTTTCGCAATAATGCCTAATTTATTCCGTTCATTCAAACATCAAAACGTATGATATAAAATACATCCTAATTAAATTCATTGTGAATTGTGATTTATGTATGAATAGGGGTCGGTACGATTTGAATAGTATTCAAGATGATTTACTTAATTAACATGAGGAATATAACCCCAGTTGACGTGAACGGTGCATTGTGACGTCACGTCTAGTTGCAATGTATTTTCTTTCAAAGCAAACAATCGCAACCATTTTCCTTGAATTGTGAACACCAACGATTTCATAGGCAATGTGATGATTGGCTAACATAAAGTTCACATGAACATGACCCCTAGTCGGGTTATGTCAGATCTTCTTATGGCGCGCATCTAAGAAGTCTGATTTTAATTAGATTGAAAAAAAATCAAAGTGTCACCAGGGATTTATCAAGGTTTAGTTTACCACTGTTAAAGGTTACTTTCCATTATTGATTAATTGATTGATTTTATATTGTGTAACGTCCCTCTTGAGAATTTGTCACTCATATGGAGACGTCACCATTGCCAGTGAAAGGCTGCAAATTTTAGGCCTATGCTCGGCATTTACAGCCTTTGAGCAGGGAGGGATCTTTATCATGCCACACCTGCTGTGACACAGGGCCTCAGTTTTTGGTGGTCTTATCCAAAGGACTGCCCCATTTAGTCGCCTCTTACGACAAGCTAGGGGTACTGAGGACCTATTCTAACTTGAATCCCCACAGGACTTAATATTTCCCCTTCCAAAAGGTAAAACTTTCCCTTTAATTGTAGAAACTATATAAGATTGTATAAGAATTCTAACAAAAAAACATTTTCATACATATTCTTATATTCTAAGACGTGTTCTATAATTATCAAATTCTATCTGTTTTGATATACAGTAAAATATCTGTATCTCGAATATGGTTTATCTCGAATACCCCACTTGAGTCGAAGTCGATCGCCGGTCCCGGCCGTTTTCCCTATATAAATGATTTTAAAAACTTCTGATATTTCGAACACGGTAATCTCAAATACTACGCTTATGTCGAAGTATTTTCAAGGTCCCATACCCTAAATTCACCTGGTTTCTCTCGAAGTGCAGTCAATTTTCTGCTCTGCTTACCATACCTGGCATCGTTAAGTCACACATTTACACCCGCTGCTACATGAATTATAATTAATGACCGCTAATCCACGCTCACCTTTTCCGAGTAGACCCAGGTCGCAATAAATGGTTCAACAGCTTGGGTGATTAGTGAAGCCTTCCAACATTATGGCTAAAGTTCACTGCCAATTATGAACTAACACACCCGATTCCAGGGATGGTGTTTTGAATGACACAAGCTCTATCATTAACATGTGGGTTAGATAAACGCACAAAATCGTCAAATTAGGCTTGACGGTAATGCTCTTAATAACGATAATGCATTTAATAATACACGCTTCATCATTAAAACTAGTTCAGAGAAAACACAAAAATTTATTTAATAAACATTTAAAAGTTTTTTGGTTTTTTTTAAATCCGTCTTTTTTGTTTCTTACGTGATAGGTTCTTTCATTACAACGCAATAACTACATCCCAGTCAAGCCTGGACATCAGTAAACTTAAAGTAAGCATACAGGCACGATCATCTTAATTTTGAAACACATTGTGAATTCAATTGGATGTTTATATATATTAAAAAAACAAAATGTTTGTCTTTGAAATTCCACAATAATATGTTGTACGGTGTAACCGTTGAGACGAGTGAAGCTTAAACATCTTGCAACACGACTTTTATCCGCCTCTTCATTTAACGCGGGAAATATAACGCGCCTGGTGTAAACAGTTACAAATTGTGACGTCATATTAGCTGCAATGTTTTCTTCTCTCAAACCAAGCAAAAACAAAACGTTTTAAGCTATGAGAAACCTTGTCTGGAATTTAAAAACGTTAATTGTACTTTCTAAACAATCTAATTATTTTAATTACGGGATTGTCAATGAAGTATACTGCAGTGACGGCGACATTTTTTCGGAGGCATTATGGGTAGTCCCCATCATTTTTCAGCTGATGAAGAGCAAACCACGTGACTCAACTGCGTAATCATTGGAGTGAGCTCGTCGTGTCGCTTTGCTCGCTATTAATTATTCAATTTGTATTAAACTATAAGAAACGGCAACAGGGTTTTTGTTTATAATGCAAATCCCATACCATGCATCAAATATCCTCCTTCAAAAAAAATAAATATCCCAGATCGATTTTGGATATCTCGAACCCCCGGATATCTCAAAGTTTTTTCGTGGTCCCTCGGACTTCGAGATAGAGATATTTTACTGTATATTGTAATCTGCGCCCCCCCGACCTTTTGACCCCAACATCTATCTTTCTCTCTTGATATCAATGAAGCAAAAAGTGTGGCCTGTAGAGTGTCTACAAGCACAGTGTTACACATACACTCACCCGCACATGAACGATTCCGTTACCGTCTCCTCTCTAGGAATGAATTGCGAGGGGATAATAACACAAATTAATTTCTGGTAAAGTATACATAAAATGAGCTTAATGATTATGAAATACTGGTTCTGAACTTAACCAAACATTCAGACACATACCAGTACATTTTTTGTTCTTGCAAATCGAAGAAAAAAATGAAACATACATCAGAGAACACTTTCCTAGCTTTTTCATTCTGTCCGGATATGAGGTAGCACACACCAAGCTTATTCCTAATGATAAGATCCGAGGGAAATTTGTGTACTAAGGTCTGATATGTAGCTGCTGCTTTAGACACCCATCCTGAAAATAACAAGAATATCAGTAAAACTGATGGGTGCTTCCCAAACTACATCTAATCAATGAACTACATCATATGACGAATGACTTGCACAATGATCAAAAACTCTTGGAATACTGTTGAAATGAAGGAGTTTTTATATAAAGATATATGTTGAGTAACCTTGATTTTTACAACATGACCTTGAGTGATCTTTGTCTGAAAGCCAATTGCCTGTTATTTATTTGTGTAATATATGATCAATACCTGTTCAAAAACTGTTGAAATAAGGTACTTTCTCCATATATAAGTTATATATAGTGACCTTGACCTTACCAAAATGACCTTGGTCCAAAAGTTCCCTGTCCTGAGGAATATTTATGATCAATTTCTGATGAAAGATTTAGGAGATGGGAACTTTTACAACAAAAAATGTTCAAATAAAGATCTTTTATATGTTGAGTGACCTTGACCTTTCCAAAATGGCCTTAAAACCTTGGTCCACAAGTCCTTGTCTCAAGGAACATTTGTGATCAATTATATCAATTTCTTATGAGAGGTTTAGAAGACATGAGCTTGTATGGACAGAAAGATGGACAGACATGACAGTGACTATAAGCCCCCCCCCCTATTTTTTTTGGGGGGGGGGGACCATAAAAATCACATATGAACTATCAAAGTTTGCTACTGTTTTATCTGTTGAACATCATCAAATTACAATAATTAAATACACATAAAGATAGAGCTCAAAGTAACTTTCAACAAAATTACATTTCAATGAACCCATATTTTTGACAAATCCACAAAAGGTGATGCTCACAAAAATTTATTAAAACATACTAGTATGCGACCATGAAATTTCACCATAATCAACAACTTCTTGACTTATATTTCCATATATAACACTTACCTCTGAAATCTAATTTTTCTCCAAGCATTAAGCCTGCTTGTTTCACAAGGCCATCAGGGGCATCTTTAGCATCCATCACTTTCTGCAACATTGCTATAGCCTCCTCTAACAACTTGTTGCTCTTCTGCTTTTCTGCTAATTTCTCAAGTGTGGAGGCTTTGCTATACATGGCTCTTGGACTGTTTGGGTACTCATTTAAAAGATCATCAAAATGGTTTTTTGCTTCATTCAACTTATTCTGTAAAATTGTTTTTAAATGAAATCAATTGGACAATCAATTGGAAACAAAGTGAAAGACACCCCCCCTCCCATAACTATCCCCAAAACCCATACATGTCCAAGATCTAATCCGATTTCGATATCATTGATATCGACAATATCAAATTGATATTGAGTCGATATCGTCGTGCTTGCTTACATTGTCGATATCGACATTCCCACAACAATATTGTATCGATATCTACAATCTTTATTCTAAGTGCATTTGCATTAATAGTCTTAGTATACACAGCAAGTCTGCCTATGATGTCGATATCGACATTCTCCTAACTATATCGTATCGATATCAACAATTTCTATTTGAAATGTCTTGAATTAATAGTCTTAGGATACACGACATGTCTGCCTACGATGTCGATATCGATATTCTCACGATATCATATCGATATCGACAATTTCTATTTTAAACATGTTTGAATAGTCTTAGTTTACACAGCATAATGTCTGTCCACGATGTCGATATCATCGATATCGACATTTTCACAATGATATCATATCGATATCGACATTCTCACAATGATAACATATCGATATTCTCAAAATGATATCATATCGATATCGACATTTTCACAATGATATATCGATATCGACAATCTCACAATGATATATTGATATCGACATTCTCACAATAATATCATATCGATATCGACATTCTCACAATGATATCATATTGATATCGACATTTTCACAATGATATATCGATATCGACAATCTCACAATGATATATTGATATCGACATTCTCACAATGATATCATATTGATATCAACATTCTCACAATGATATCATATCGATATCGACCATTTTCTATTTCAAATGTGTTTGAATTAATAGTCTTAGTCTACACAGCATAATGTAAACCTGCATTAAGCAAAACGATCATGACTCGATATCAACATGATATTGTCGATATCGACCATATCGACAGGAAGAGAAATCAAACCTATTTTAGTACTCATATAACCATTACAAAAACGATCATGATTCGATATCGACACAATATCGTCGAAATCAATGTGATATCGTTGAAATCAATGATATCGACAGGAAGAGAAATCCTTTTTATTTCAGTTCTAACACTACATTAAGAAAATCAATCCTATTTCGATATCAACAGGAAAAGAAATGAATCCTATATAAGTCCTCAAACAGCCATTACAAACCGACCATGATTCGATATCGACACAATATCTTCAGTAAAGGTATATGATTATTAGAGTGGTACTTATCGATATCAGTACGATATCATGTTTGGTTTGTCAATATCATCGATATCGTACGTATCTACATTGTGTCTTGGATATATACTGTAACTCCCCAAACCCCCACATACCTCCTTTAAATAGTCATCCCCAATGTCTAGCAAATCGCTAATCATGTAATCATCATCATTGGTTATATCTTTCTTGGGATAAGAAGCCTTTTCAAAGTTAACATCTTCCTCCTCCTCCTCTTTCTCTATTTCTCTTCGCTTCTTTTCTTCCATTCTATTTTTTTCCTCTAACTTCTTTTCTTCCTCTTTTTTCTTTTGCTCTGCCAACTTCATCTCCTCCCTTTTCCTCTCTTCTGCCAATCTTTTCTCCTCAGTTTTCTTCTCCTCCTCAAATTTCTTGAATTCTTCTTCCAGCTTTTTCATATCTGCCGATGCTCTTTTATCATCTACATTTTTCTCATTAGTTTTCTTATCTTTGTCCTCTAATCCATTTTCTTCAATTTTTTTCTGATCTTCTACCTTTTGCTCCTCTTCTTTCGTTTTCTTCTTTTTTTCTTCAGCTAGTCTTTTCTCTTCTGTCTTTTTCTTCTCTTCTGCAATTCTCTTTTCCTCTGCCAATCTTTTCTCCTCAGCTTTTCTTTTTTCTTCAGCTATTTTATCCTCTTTTCTTTTCTCCTCTGCCAATCTTTTTTCTTCTTCCCTCTTTCTTTCCTCTACTTTCTTCTTTTCTTCAGCTAGTCTTTTCTCTTCTGCTTTCTTCTTTTCCTCTACCAATTTTTTCTCCTCAGCTTTCCTCTTCTCTTCAGCTTTACTTTCCCCTTCCTTTTTCTTTTCCTCTGCCAGTCTTTTCTCCTCAGCTTTCCTCTTCTCTTCAGCTTTTCTTTCCTCTTCCAGTCTTTTCTCCTCAGCTTTCTTCTTTTCTTCAGCTAGTCTTTTCTCTTCTGCTTTCTTCTTTTCCTCTGCCAGCCTTTTTTCCTCAGCTTTCCTCTTCTCTTCAGCTTTTCTTTCCTCTTCCTTTTTCTTTTCCTCTGCCAGTCTTTTCTCCTCAGCTTTCCTCTTCTCTTCAGCTTTTCTTTCCTCTTCCTTTTTCTTTTCCTCTGCTAGTCTTTTCTCCTCAGCTTTCTTCTTTTCTTCAGCTAGTCTTTTCTCTTCTGCTTTCTTCTTTTCCTCTGCCAGCCTTTTTTCCTCAGCTTTCCTCTTCTCTTCAGCTCTTTTTTCCTCTTCCTTTTTCTTTTCCTCTGCCAGTCTTTTCTCCTCAGCTTTCCTCTTCTCTTCAGCTTTTCTTTCCTCTTCCTTTTTCTTTTCCTCTGCTAACCTCCTTTCTTCTGCCTTCTTTGTTTCCTCTGCTTTCTTTCTTTCTTCAGCCAATTTTTTCTCTTCTGCTTTCCTCTTCTCCTCTGCTAATCTTTTTTCTTCTGCATTTTTCCTCTCTTCCTCTTTCTTTTCCTCAGCTTTTTTCTTTTCCTCTTCCCTCTTTTCCTTGGCCAATTTCTCCTCTTCAGCTTTCCTCTTTCCCTCAGATAATGTTTGTTCTTGTGCTGCCTTTTTCTCTCCTGATTTTTGGTCTTTGATTAATGTTTCTATACCTGAAAAGAATATCATTAATTCATATGATTTTGAGAGGGATCACTCCCAATATTTTTGTAGTATAATGATAATTATATACGGATGAGAATACTATAACACTGTATAACAGATTTTTCTCTGTGGTTGTCCATTTTTTGCTGAAAAGATACTGTATACAGGGAAATATTCACTGATAAGATACTGTAGTACAGGGAAATATTCACTGATAAGATACTGTATACAGGGAAATATTCACTGATAAGATACTGTATACAGGGAAATATTCACTGATAAGATACTGTAGTACAAGGAAATATTCACTGATAAGATACTGTATACAGGGAAATATTCACTGATAAGATACTGTATACAGGGAAATATTCGTACAGGGAAATATTCACTGATAAGATACTGTATACAGGGAAATATTCACTGATAAGATACTGTATACAGGGAAATATTCACTGATAAGATACTGTATACAGGGAAATATTCACTGATACGATACTGTAGTACAGGGAAATATTCACTGATAAGATACTGTATACAGGGAAATATTCACTGATACGATACTGTAGTACAGGGAAATATTCACTGATAAGATACTGTATACAGGGAAATATTCACTGATACGATACTGTAGTACAGGGAAATATTCACTGATAAGATACTGTATACAGGGAAATATTCACTGATAAGATACTGTATACAGGGAAATATTCGTACAGGGAAATATTCACTGATAAGATACTGTATACAGGGAAATATTCACTGATAAGATACTGTATACAGGGAAATATTCACTGATAAGATACTGTATACAGGGAAATATTCACTGATACGATACTGTAGTACAGGGAAATATTCGCCCCCATTTTATTTTTGCCCCTTTTGCCATTGTTGTCAAAAGGAAACTTGAAGACTGGGCGAAACTGTTTTCTCTCTTTTAACAAAACTGTGTCTGATGGGACGAATTTAAGACAGGGTGAAACTGTCAGCAAGTGTAGAAAGGTATAAAGATACATATACATGTACATAAGTATAGTTAGGTATAATGCACCCACAGAAATTGGAAATGCAGTATACAATTTGTTACATTTTAGAGATAAAATTGCAAAATTTCCACCCAAAGAAAATACTCATTATACAGTATCATGTCTAATAATTCAAATAATTGTTAAATTCACTGTTTAAAATTGGAACAAGATTATCTACATCTATTAAAAAACTGCAATCCCCAGCAGGAATTTTAATTAGGTGTCAGAATTAAGACCTTACTGTTTGTGAACTTGCTCCTTTCATTAGTTTACATACAAGTGCATTAAATGTTGTACTTAACCATGGAATTTACTTATTTATAGGAGATGCTACATGTACATACATTTGTGTTCAAATATTTAACATAAGCAGAGTTGTTTGTAAATAATGAGCAAAAGTATTGAAACATATAGAAATAGAAATCAACGAGGTTTGAATTGACTATCTGACTAACATGGCTAGGTAAAGTGGCAATCTTTATTGAAGCTTAAAGTTTTCAGTTTGAAAGGGCCATAAATGTTTGAAGATATGTCTTAACACAAAGGTAGTGTGAAAATATGATTGGTATTTTTTATTCTACATTTTAAGGTAAAAATACATAGACATCAAAACTGAATCATGCACAAAAAATTTGTGAATAGGTTTTTATTAGGGGTTGATCTGTAGCTCTCTGATGTATCCAATTTTTTTCCTAGTGAGCTAGATGACCCTTAGAAATAGTTACACCTGATGAGACAATTATTGGGGAGAATATGGCATTACTAAAATTCAGTATGTAACTATTACTCGCCATGAACTTGGGGGTATTTTTGGTATTTGATCAGATTTTTCAGGAAGAAAGCAACTACATTGTAAATTTTCTATGGGAAAAACAGACTAAAGGGCAATATTAACATACAACAACCAGACTAAAGGGCAATACCAATATATAACAACCAGTGTAACATGAGTATTATCTACCTTCTTTTGCTTTGTTGAAGAGTTCTGTCCCTTTCTCTTGAGCTAATATTGCATAGGGTTTTACAAACTCCCAACTGTCCCTGGCTTTTAAGTATACATCATCCATCACTTCATTCCCAGCATATTGTCTCAATACTGCATCTGTCTTCTCTGTGTATTGTCTAAATACTACATCTGTCAACATAAAGTTATCAACTTCATTCCCTGTATATTGTCTCAATACTACATCTGTCAACATAAAGTTATCAACTTCATTCTCTGTATATTGTCTCAATATTACATCTGTCAACATAAAGTTATCAACTTCATTCCCTGTATATTGTCTCAATACTACATCTGTCAACATAAAGTTATCAACTTCATTCTCTGTATATTGTCTCAATACTACATCTGTCAACATAAAGTTATCAACTTCATTCCCTGTATATTGTCTCAATATTACATCTGTCAACATTAAGTTATCAACTTCATTCCCTGCATATTGTCTCAATACTACATCTGTCAACATAAAGTTATCAACTTCATTCCCTGTATATTGTCTCAATACTATATCTGTCAACATTATATGAATAATCATTTCGTCACTGTAGTAAATTTGTGCAGCTAAAGGCTTCGTCTTTAACCCATCAGCTGGCATTTACTTCTACTTACCAAGATTATTTCGGTATTCTTCATTAGCATACAGAACTGCTGCTCCTCCAATGACAGCAGCCAGAAGGAAAACAAAGCACACACATCCCCCTCCACAACATCCACCTCTCTTAGTACGTGCTTGTGGTGTTTGTTTGGAATTCTTGGAATCTTGATTGGTTTCATTTTCTGAAATTATCAAATTATCTGTTTATTAATTGTACATCGTTTTATGTCAATTTAAAGGTATTTCAGCCATATTTCAGAGACAAATTGATTAATTCAAACTGCATGCAAGGACCAGTTTCATAGGCTGTGTAGTGGCCTGCAATGAACCTACTCCTTTTAGAATATCACAGATCGAGACATTTTGGGGAGACTCTCCCGAAAAAGTCAGAATTAAAAAAAATCAGATAGAGCTACATTATTGTAGCTAGGTCAAATGATGTCTCGATGTTTTTCATACAAGTTGTTAGGCCATTCTTAACACACTGATTTTGACTACAGATTACTCAGTTTATCTGATCAAGATATAGGACTTTACAGCGGGTGCGACTGCTCAACAGGGGACGCTTGCTCCTCTTAGGCACCTCATCCCACCTCTGGTAAGTCCAAGGGTCCGTGTTAGCCCAACTTTTAATTCTGTATTCCTAATAGGAATTATAAGATTGATCACTGTTCATTATCTTCACCTTTTATATAGGAGTTATGAGATTGATCACTGTTCGTTTTCTTCACCTTTATAGGAGTTATGAGATTGACCACTGTTCATTATCTTCACCTTTATAGGAGTTATGAGATTGATCACTGTTCATTATTTTCACCTTTATAGGAGTGATGAGATTTACCACTGTTCGTTATCTTCACCTTTATAGTTTATAGGAGTTATGAGATTGATCACTGTTCATTATCTTCACCTTTATAGGAGTGATGAGATTTACCACTGTTCGTTATCTTCACCTTTATAGGAGTTATGAGATTGATCACTGTTCATTATCTTCACCTTTATAGGAGTTATGAGATTGATCACTGTTCATTATCTTCACCTTTATAGGAGTTATGAGATGGATCACTGTTCATTATCTTCACCTTTATAGGAGTTATGAGATTGACCATTGTTCGTTATCTTCACCTTTATAGGAGTTATGAGATTGACCACTGTTCATTATCTTCACCTTTATAGGAGTTATGAGGTTGATCACTGTTCATTATCTTCACCTTTATAGGAGTTATGAGGTTGATCACTGTTCGTTATCTTCACCTTTATAGGAGTTATGAGATGGATCACTGTTCATTATCTTCACCTTTATAGGAGTTATGAGATTGATCATTGTTCATTATCTTCACCTTTATAGGAGTTATGAGATTGACCATTGTTCATTATCTTCACCTTTATAGGAGTTATGAGATTGATCACTGTTCGCTATCTTCACCTTTATAGGAGTTATGGGATTGATCACTCTTCATTATCTTCACCTTTATAGGAGTTATGAGATTGATCACTGTTCGTTATCTTCACCTTTATAGGAGTTATGAGATGGATCACTGTTCGTTATCTTCACCTTTATAGGAGTTATGAGATTGATCACTGTTCGTTATCTTCACCCTTATAGGAGTTATGAGATTGACCACTCTTCGTTATCTTACCAAAAAGCGTTCTACAGTCAAATTTGTTGGTGTTGATTTAGGTTAAAATCTGATGTTTGGTTATGCTCTCAAGAGAGGGGATATGACAGTCACTCGCATGGCAGGAAAATTTGCATGAGGCACACGATATAATTTTTCCTACAATGCTGGCATCTGTCATATCCCCAATAACCACAACAAAACCACACTTGTCTGTTTGTTACTGGGCATAATGGAGGCATGAAAACATTTGTAGCATAGGGAAATTGCTACATAATTCATGCAAAGAGCAAAATGTAGAATTAGCCCATGATTTCAGTTAGCATCCTTGATTCTAACGATCCGGCGCACCCAGGTTAATCGCCGGGTAAGCCAATTGAGCCGGAAAATTTTCATAGGTGAAGGCGACTTCAAGCTGGCGTTCTTGGAGACCTACTGTCTCTTGAGAGTTGCTTATTCTAAGACAAAATGTTTTTAATTTTTACACTGGTGAAATAAACATGATTTGTAAATATGTTGGTCATTTCTATGCAGAATGTTTATACAAAAGAAGGCCAACACTTTCATTACTGTACTGTAGCCGGGTCATTTGATTCTTAGCGCATCGCAGGGTATACCCGGCTTAGTTCGATTCGGCCGCATTTTTTCAGAATCAAGTATGCTAAATATTTTATAGCGAGCAAGGCAAGCTCTAAAGATTAGGATAGAGAAAATTCCAGCCACATACACCCAGTCAAATATCATTGATCGAAGATTGCAAACTTACCCAGATTATCTCAATTTTATTCTAGACTTGTGAAGAGCTGACCTATACTGAATGCAGTGCGCCATATTAGGCCCATGTATAAGGAAGTGTAATATATCGATCATAACTGGAGCAAAACCATAGTTCTGTCATAGTATACATGTATATACGTCATAGTACGACTGAAACAATGGAGATCTAAATCAAGAGTTTGTTTTGCTAGAAACCGCTCACAACAAAAAGTATCCATGAGTTTCAATTCCTTGGTATACCCCTGTCCACTGGTGTGAAAAACCTGATAACATCCACCCACCCATGCGCACCCACCATCTTGTCTAAGATGTATTAGTTTTAGCACCACATGAATGAACTAGTTGGGAAAAAAATCAACCATGGATATGTATACTGACTACCAGAGAAGTTTTACTTTGTTTTTGAGAAGATGTAACTGTAAGTTTGACATCAAATGATTATGGTCAGCTTGATTATAATCATAAGCTTCTGAATGGATCTTAATGTATCATTACTGATTTTTTAAAAAAAAAAATAGGGGGAGGGGTGTAATATATAGCAAACTTTCACTTACATTAAATATTTTAATTACAAGATGCTGAAATAACCAGTGGGTTAAAGATTATAAGTTAAAAGTGATACTCTGTTCCATTTCCTTTTCTATGAAGAGTAAGTCAATGCTACATGGGGATTACTATAAAAAAAATCTAAGGATATCACTATCTTGAATTGAATGGAGACTTCCGAGTTGTTTTTTTTTAAAAAAATCTATCATGTGATCTTCATTACACTACAGAGTTTTTTTCCCGTTTTGGTGGGTTTTTAAAAATATATGGTAAAGGCTATGATAGACCACCCTAACCACTAGCTGAGTTTGGTTTTAAAAATAGGACATTTGCTAATTAAATGTTATGCACTCATTGCAAAACACTATGTATTAATCCCAAGAATAAATTTGGAAAAATTGCTTGCGGTGACACACGAATCTGGATTTTTCAATGTACGTACCTGCACTTACCCTTACAGTACTGTCAACATATTTACTATCACCATGAAAGGTGAAGATAATGAACAGTGATCAATCTCATAACTCCTATAAGCAATACAAAATAGATAGTTGGGCAAACACTGACCCCTGGATATACCAGAGGTGGGATCAGGTGCCTAGTAGGAGTAAGCATCCCCTGTTGACCGGTCACACCCGCTGTGAGCCCTATATCCTGATCAGGTAAACAGAGTTATCCGTAGTCAAAATCAGTGTGCCAAGAACGGCCTAACAATCGGTATGAAACATGTCAGACAGCATTTGACCCAATGATAGGTTGTATTGACGAACTTTATCATTATAACGACCATAGAATTTGTGAAATGCTGACTTCAATCGAGACTGTTGAAACCCCTGTACCATCAACTTGTTTGTCAGTAGTAGGGGTGAAACGATGCATCGCGATGCGGCCGAATCACGATGTAGTGGTCTCGATTCGATGTTCAATTTATTCGGGGTCTGTTTCGGTTCGATACGGTTCTATATTCATAGCACACATTGCTTTTGATAACAAGGTTTCTGATTAGCCAATGGAATTGAAAATTGCCAAATCAACATACGAGTAAACTTTGCTGTATCCAAATGGACACAGTCGAGTTGAAAAATGCACCCCTAATGTATAAATCCTGGGTATGGCGACATTTCGGATTTAGGACAAGTGATAAGTGTATTGCTTTATGTTAAACGGTTTTACATTATGTAAAATTTATTTGCAGAGAGCAATAAATACAACGAAACATAAAAAATCTTAGCATTATAAAGAATTTGGTACATGCTATTGTATCGAATCGAAAATCATCGAATCGAGACTAAAGTTTCGAAAATTGAATTGAATCGAGAAGGTACTGTATTGTTTCACCCTTAGTCAGTAGCTTGCCTCGATTTAAAAACTGACTATACGCAGAACAAGCTCTTGCTTATCGAATCAGTTGAGAGATATAAACACCATATGCAGGTAATTATGGAATATTGCTACATAAATATGGGAAGTTGACGATGGAGAAGCTGAAATCATCCCGTTTGTCATACAGTTGAGTTGTCAGTTTGCCATTAATGTTTACTTTCAATAAAATATCCAAGTATGAAGCAGAAGTGGACGACACTGTGGTGTCTTTTATTTCAAGCTCACAGGGATATATCGAATCGACATATGAATATAAATTAAAGTTATTATTGTTAATAGACAAAACGTCGTCGATATATCTAAATGTCGAATTGAAGGCCACAGCAAGTGTGATATAAAAAGTAGACATTAATTTCTGTCATGTATTGCATGGAAAAAATCATCAAGAATTAACATATGTACAGTACATATCTCAACATTAGATTGGTGCAGTGTTTCGGGCCTAATTTATGGTATCAGTACAATACATAGGTAAGCATGTCATCTGATAACTTTGTCTCAATCCTGTGCATGATGCAATGATATCTTATCTAAAATTCTCAAATCCAATGAAATGAATTTTTTTTTTCAAAAACAAAATCTCTCCGTCTGTGACACAGGCACTCGACGTTTTAAATATCTATAATAAAAAATTGTCTTCCTGTAAACATAATATTCATTATCACATTATATCGAACTTTTCTCCGAAATTTTCAAGCGATGCAGCTGGTAAAAAAGAAAACCAAGATGGCGGCGTGATATACCTTATGAATATTATGTTTTACAGGAAGACAATTTTTTTATTATAGATATTTAGAACGTCAAGTGCGCCTGTGCTCTGTGAGTAAAAACCATGTTCTCCTGGGCGATATCATCTAACAACAGGAAGCAAAACTTGACAACGGGTAACCATAACATTACGATATTAATCTCATGCACATGATTCACCGTAGTATTTAGTAGAGCGACATTTGAGAGTTGAGATTAAGTGGCATTCCAAAACGCATTGATGAACAAGAAAACATGATTATAATCTGATGACCAAATTGAAGGACTGGCTCTTAGTATATAATGTCAGTTGTTCCAGTTTTATTGACTGTGACACAAAACTGGCCAAAAACACCAACAAAAGAACAACAAATAAACAAAAGGTGACAAGAAGCTGATGGTGAGCTTAAATATCAACTCATTCTCTTTATGAAATCCTGCGACACATTGAAAGTGAAAGCTTTAGGTTAACATACACTTACTATCACTTGCACAAGAAACAAAAAAAGTAGAAGAAAAGTTCACAGGTTAAGGACATTGGAGTACGAGGGTGAGTCAATAAGTAACCAGCCTATCCCATTTCCGATTGACCAAGACGGTCTCGATTTTCATGCCTTGTTGAGTACCGTACTATAATTTGGTGCTTGTATTTAAAACATAAAACAGGCAAAGAAATACATGGCGAGTTAGTCGACGTTTATGGGTCTTCTGCACCTTCTTATTCTCAGGTTAAATTCTGGGTAGAGAAATTCAAACGTGGTAGAATGTCTTTAGAAGACGAAGCCAGGTCATGGATGCCACCGACAAAGAAAGTAAGAAAGTTCGGGATCTGGTATACTCTGATAGGTGAATTTAGGTGGAACAAGAGGTACTGTGAGCAATGCTCATTAAGAATACCCCCCGCTTACCCCAATCTCCCAAAGGGTGTTGGTAATAGGTAAAACTTCAGTATTATGATCCAAAAGGTATCTAGGAACACAGCATCTCCATGCGATGAAAAAAGCCATTAAAGAATTTAAATGGAAACCATATTGCTACTTCGATGTCCAGTGCACATGACCTTTGACCTTTTGACCCCAAAATCGATAGGGAACATCTTCATCCCATGGGTAGTCCATATGTATGATATAGTGACTGTAGGTGGAAAGGATAACGCTTTAGAGCCCGGAAACCATATTGCTACTTCGATGTCCAGTGCGCTTGACCTTTGATCTTTTGACCCCAAAATCGATAGGGAACATCTTCATCCCATGGGTAGTCCATATGTATGATATGGTGACTGTAGGAGGAAAGGATAACGCTTTAGAGCCCGGAAACCATATTGCTACTTCAATGTCCAGTGTGCTTGACCTTTTGACCCCAAAATCGATAGGGAACATCTTCATCCCATGGGTAGTCCATATGTATGATATGGTGACTGTAGGTGGAAAGGATAACGCTTTAGAGCCCGGAAACCATATTGCTACTTCGATGTCCAGTGCGCTTGACCTTTGACCTTTTGACCCCAAAATCGATAGGGAACATCTTCATTCATGGGTAGTCCATATATATGATATGGTGACGGTAGGTGGAAAGGATAATGCTTTAGAGCCCGGAAACCATTACGTCTACAGACGGACGGACGGACAGACAGACAGACAGACAACCCGATTACAGTATACCCCCCTCCCCCCCCCCCCCCACAACTTGTTGCGGGGGGTATAATAAATAGCGCAGGTATTAAGCATTTCACATGGTAGTGTTTCAACAATCCTACATGATCGTTTAGGTATGCCCAAGCTAACAGCCCATTGGGTCCCCAAATCCCTTAGCAATGAGCAAATGGCAACCAGAGCATCAGTATGCAGCACCTTGTTGAAGCATTTTAGGTCAAAAGATGATTTTCTTTTGTGTCTGGTGACTGTATATGAGGCGTCTTGGGTTCATTATTATGAGCCAGAGAATAAAGCTCAGAGTCGTCAGTCGGTAAGGCCTGGGTCCCCGAGGCCAAAGAAGTTTAAGACAACCATCTGCTGGCAATGTGATGGCCACAGTATTTTGGGACGCAAAAGGCGTTAATTATGTTGGACTAAGAGAAGTACAATAACTGGAGTGTACTATGCAAACTTGCTAGACCAGCTGAGAACCGCCATCCGTGAAAAACGCCAAGGTAAACTCTCTAAAGATGTTTTGCTACAACAGGACAACACGAGAGTCCACACTTGCAAACTTGCAATTTGGATGCTGTAGAGCAAAACAGGTATGAATTAATACCACATCCTGCCTATTCGCCTGACCTAGCTCCTAGTGACTTCTCCCTATTCCCAAACTTGAAAAAGGTTATCTGTGGACGTCATTTCTGGTCTGAAGAAGAAGACGTGATGGCAGTTGAGGAGTGAGTCAATGGAAAGGACCCTGACTTTTTCAGTTCTGGGCTGATAGCACTTGAACACCGTTGGTCTAAGTGCATCACACTAGAGGGCAATTATATCGAAAAAGAAGAGGTGGATCTCAACCAGAAATAAGTTAGGCTGGTGACTTGCCCTCGTAACTTGATCTTATACTAGTTAATAGGCTCCATTATCCAATCATCGTTGTTGAAGATCCTATATCTCTATCAATCCAGGTTAAGAAGTTATACAAGTTTTTATGATTAAGGTCAAATGTCAAGGTCATTGGAGTGATGGAGTCATTTGACTTTGATACTGGTTTGTAGGTTTATCATCCCAATCATCATTGTTGAAAATCTCCTGTCTTGCAGTCAGCCCAGGTTCTGAAGTTATACAATTTTTTTTCTGGTAATTCAGGTCAAATGTCATTTGACTTTTATACTAGTTTATAAGCCTTATCATCAAATATATCATTGTTGAAGAGACCATGTCTCTATCACCAGGCTTTCAAGTGACATTTTGCAAAAAATAAGGGCCATTTTTAGGGCAAAATTATCTAAGGGCCTTTTTAAGGGCTTTTTTAGACAAAAATAAGGGTTAAATTTACAAATCAATAGGAAAGAAGAAATGTTTTACTTACCATTTGCAAGAGCAATAATACAAAAACTAATTACCCACTCAGAAGATCATACTCATACCAGTGGTCATCAACAGCCATATTCGGCATTCAGTACAAACCATGATATAATTCAGGTGGACTCCCATGGCTCACAATCAATGCTGAATATAGCCGATAACCATCAAGATGTCTTCTGAGATGTACATTTAATCAACATATTCATTTTCTGAAAGTATACTAAGACTAAATTTAATAAATTCCAACACTTACTTTATGTCAAATTCATTTAAACTTTCAAAATTTGAAAATGTAGGAATTTCAACAAAAAATTAGGGCTTTTTTAGGATTCTAAAGCTCAAATAAGGAAAATAAGGGCTGTTGTAGAAAAATAAGGGCCCGCTTGAAAGCCTGTATCACTCCCAGCTTGGAAGTTAGACCAGTTTGTATGATCAAGTCAGAGGTCAAGGTCATTGGAGTCATTTGATCTTGATACCCATTTGTAGGCCAATATTTACCATTTTTTGATAGATTTATAAAATATTGGTCTATCGGGTATGAATATAGGTTTATCCTATAAGAAAAACATCTTATTTTCCTTTGGTTTTTCTAAGAGCAATTACCAGGTGAGTTGTATTTTGACTCAAAGACCTAACCTTCCCCCACACAAGTCATTGGCACTAAATAAATGGGAAAACTATTTCTCAGCTTCTGGGACCCAGATCAAATAAAACTCATGTATGGGCATGAGCAACATTTCCATGTAATATTTCATACGTGTCTGGAGTTTAATATGTTGATGGAGCTACCAGTAGTTAGAACAAGCACAGCCACATGATCCAGAAATTTTCTCCATGGACGTGACGTTTAACACCACTCTTTCGGTCCCAGATCCGTGCGGGACTGGAATGCCTTACCAGAGGTCATCCCCTCAACCCAGTCCTAAGAGGATTTCCGTGCTTAATGAGATCAAAAGCTCAGAAATATGATGGCCCTATAACAGGCACATAGTTTTAATCTTTAATGGGAAGCCGGAGGCAAATTGTTTTTTAACTGGGTCGGAGTTTAAAAAAACATCAAAGTTGAGTTCAACTCCACAACAGAAGAAGAAGTGGGTTCCATCCCATGCATTTTTAAGAGGTCCAAGTGAAACTATGGACTATTATGTAGCATTTTAAAACTAGAAGTGCATACAAAGAGGCAAATACATCTATTTTCTACCTAGCCCATAGATGGTAGGTTTGGATCCTATATCCCCATATACTAGTATGTGTGCCTGACATAGCTTTTACTAATGAATATCCAAGACTGTAGTCAC
Organism: Ostrea edulis; assembly: GCF_947568905.1. Classification (NCBI taxonomy): domain Eukaryota; kingdom Metazoa; phylum Mollusca; class Bivalvia; order Ostreida; family Ostreidae; genus Ostrea; species Ostrea edulis. The sequence goes on from NC_079169.1 coordinate 20,887,105, forward strand.
TGAAAATCGCACAATAGGATAAATGAACATCATCAGCTAACTTTCTATTTCACAACAGGATAAATAAAAATCAACAGCTAACTTTCTATTTCATGGCATGGCAGTGTTTATCCTGAAAATCTATCTAGCAATATTCCACATGTAGAAATGAAGCATTGTCATTTAACACAATAATCAAATATTTCAGCATTCAAATAACAGTACATGTAAATAAAATTTCTACATGTTTGATTCCCCCCTCCTCTTTTCATTGTTGTAATACATGTAATTATTCTATTTACAAAGAAATAAATTCTCAAGCTTAGAATTAATGAAGTTGATCATGATCATTTGATGTCAAATGTTTTCATAGACAAATGTAATTGTACAAAAATGAATTTTCGGTCATAGTACAAGTGGTAAGGTTGATTTTCATCGTCATATGGGTGCATGCCAGGGGCGGATCCAGGAACTGCATTTAGGGGGAGGGGGCACAACTTTATGAGGCAGGGGTCTGGGCCGTCTTAAGGCCCCCTGTGGGTCTTGGGCACAGCCCGGGGGGGGGGGGGGGGCAGGGGGGGGGGGGGGCAGGGGGGGCAGGGGGGGGCAGGGGGGGGGCATGGGGCTTCCCAGAAGCTCCTGGGTTTTACAGATTTTTAGAGCTCGAAATATGTCTCCTATGTAGTCATTTTTACTATTTTCTGTCATTCTTAATCAAATGAAATTGCTGAAATTATGCAAATTTTTTGGGATTTTGGAAAAAATGTAAGTTCTCCCAATAAAATTAATTCAATGAATCAAAAGATTTTGTCATTTATTTCTCCAATAGAGGAAGAAATTATTGCTTCTTTTATCGTTTACATTTTTTTTACCAAGAGATCACAATCAGGGATTTTTTTAGGGTCTGTAGGGGGCCGAAATAAGGCCCCATTCCCAATGCTAAAAAGCAGGTATTTTTCCCAATTTTTGCTTTGAAATTCCCAAACAATGAAAACAAAACAAGCAGGGTAGCCAAATCATTCATAAATCTTCTTCACAGGCCCACAGATTACAAATTTTGCAATCAATATTCTTAATAAGTAAACCTAATTTTTTGGCCTCGATCTGCTTATATGAATGAGATAAGCTTTGACCAAATTGAAAGTCAGAAGGAGTCCAATTATACCCGTATGAAACATTTTTTCCAATTTCAAGCAAATGTCGCTATTTTTCCCAATTAGAAAAGCCCTGGCCCTTGAAATCAAAACCTTAAAAAAAACCTTATGATTTACCTTAAATTTGAAAACATAGAACATGGCGTCACACATCTATCATCTTCCTCTGTATTACAATTCATTATACATTAGGCCTAGGTCTAATACGGCGCACTGCATTGTGTAGGGGATCGCAAGACTAGGATAAAATTGAGATAATTTATGCAAGTGTCTTAATTTGAGATCCTTTAATGAGATGTAACTTTGCGAGATCTCTGCCATTTTTGACAATTAGGACTTCTGGGATTTAAGACAAGAAAAATATTTTAAACAAATGTGCAGCTCCAGCACGGACTTTTTCACACACTTCTGACATTAGAGCTCACAGTACGAGTCAATGCAAAGCACTGGCTCACTATAGGCTAATTGACAAAATACACGTCATTTAGGTAATGCCTTTTAAAAAAGTCCCTATCCTTACTTTCATTTAAAAGGACACAATTTTGCCCAATTAGTTTCATTAATATTCATGTCTTAACCTGTTCTAAAATATAAAACTTGATCATAGGCATCATGGAAACCTGATGATAATCAAGTATAGAGACTGCAAAATACCTGGCTTACTGGGTACAGAGCTATATACAGTACATTTATTTCTGTTAGGTATCATATCATCAGATCATAGTGAGATATATTTCATTAATTGTGTATTGTTGACTTTAAAAGCATGAAAACTGCATTATAATGACTGTGAATTTAAAATAGTCAAACCACTACATGATCGATGCACCGACCTCTAAATGCAATATACCCTCCTAATGCAACTTGCACGTTTGACATCAGTGCAGATCACTAGATTCTAATTCTCCAACTCATTTGAACTGTTTCGGTCTACTTTCAAACAAAATCGTTAAAAAATATTTCAATATACCTTTCTTTCGCTTTTTGCCGTAGAAATGCCCTTGTTTCCCCATTGAAAAACCAAGGTATTTAAATTAGAGGAACCGGTAAGTATACAAAACACCTGTAACGTGTACTGCACGTTTGACCCGGAAGTTGTTTTTTTATCACAAGAAAAAAGTAGGATAATCGCACGGATATTTCTGAAAATTCCGGCAAAATTAGTTTTAATAACTTATTTCATTTCAATTTTCTGTAAGAGTGATAATCGCTCACATTACCAACAAATAACTGTCCGATATGAAAGATACTCAATATATCAGTACCTGACATTACAATAAATTCACAGTCTACCCGGCCCCAGATCTATCGGACGTTTGGACCCACACTCCCTTTTGATCCACCATCCTCTTTTTAATGTGCAAAACTAATACGAAATATTTCTTAGTTGAACATTCTGGAATATCTAGATCCAAAGAGGTTTCGGGGGTCTGAAACAGACGTACCCCTCTTTCGTCAGAAAATTTTGCTTAAAAAGGTAAAAAAAATAAATATATACTTTACAATAATCCATTCTTCAATATGATATTAATCTGATAATCTATACATATATACCTTACACTAATCCATTCTTCAATATGATATTAATTTGATAATCTATACATATATACTTTACAATAATCCATTCTTCAATATGATATTAATCTGATAATATATGCATATATACTTTACACTAATCCATTCTTCAATATGATATTAATCTGATAATCTATACATGTATACTTTACAATAATCCATTCTTCAATATGATTATTAATCTGATAATATATGCATATATACTTTACACTATTCCATTCTTCAATATGATATTAATCTGATAATCTATACATGTATACTTTACACTAATCCATTCTTCAATATGATATTAATCTGATAATCTATGCATATATACTTTACACTAATCCATTCTTCAATATGATATTAATCTGATAATCTATAGATGTATACTTTACAATAATCCATTCTTCAATATGATATTAATCTGATAATCTATAAATATATACTTTACAATAATCCATTCTTCAATATTATATTAATCTGATAATCTATGCATATATACTTTACACTCATCCATTTTTCAATATGATATTAATCTGACCATAATCTATACATATATACTTTACAATAATCCATTCTTCAATATGATATTAATCTGATAATCTATACATATATACTTTACACTAATCCATTCTTCATACGTAACTTAACATATCAGGGGTGGAATGCGTTGCCACCAGGAATTTTAAGACTTTCATATTTTTAACTCTTTTACATCTGTACACGCGCGCTCTGTGGCAGAATAATCACCCAGCTGATTGTGGTTATCATCAGGCAAAACTAGAGGATTCCCTTAACATGTTGTAAATGCAATGGTTGTAACAATTTAAACATTCCCTATAATTTTTGCTAAAATACCTACAAAACTCTTGATACTATGTACAAATTAATATAATGTGATGCAATCCATCTTCATGCCGTTAGTAACATATTTTCCAAAATGTATGAGATGGAAAATATGACATTTTGGAAACTTATATTGATAAAGGTTTTGCTGTTTACGCTCGTAATACATTCATGTGGGGGGTTGGGGGGGGGGGGGGTGTCTTTTTGACTACATGTAAAACTTACGAAAGCCAAATAGGCTAAAAAAAAAAAAAAAAAAAAATATAGAAAAAAGTTAGTATCTCGTTATAATGAGTTAGTCATCTCGTCATAACGAGTTGATTATCTCGCCATAACAAGTTTATTTCGTTATATAAAACGAATAATTTATCTCGTTATAACGAGGTAGTGTCTCGTTGTAACGAGTCAGTTAGAGTTAATCATCTCGTTATATAACGAGTTAATTATCTCGTTATAACGAATAAATTTATCCTGACAACGAGTTCGTATCTCGTTATATAACGAGTTAATTATCTTGTTATACCGAGTTACTAATTTTAAACTCTTTATAGCGAGATACCATGCAGCTGCTATAACGAGATAACTTACTCGTTATAACGAGATAGCTAATTCGCTAGTTCGAGATATCTAACTCGTTATAATGAGATACCAACTCGTTATATAACGAGTCAATGTTTTTTTCTACTTTTTTTCAAAAATGAGCCTAGCCAGCTTTCGTATAAACTAGGGGTGGTGGTGGTAGTGGTGGTGGTGGTGGTGGTGGGGGGGGGGGTAATTATTCCTATTGGAGATTAGAATAGTCGTGTACGTACTCAGTTAGAGTATATAAAATGATTAGAACCCGATAGAATATGGAACGCCAAATTAACATAAAATAAAATAATTGAAGATATTTTTAATTATTTGAGGATATCATTAATTCAATAATTGAATTTCTAATCAATTATTGCTCTCACCAATTGAATTAATGCGCACATAATTCAATTACTGCGAACATTATTGAAATGGATGTGCGCATCAATCGAATTAATTAACGCTCTCTTCAAATGAATTGTAGTACACACCAATTCAATTGTTGATATCCTTAATTCATTTGAAGTGAGCAACAATTCAATTATAGCGATCATCAATTCAGCAGAATAATTAACGCTATCATCAATTCAATTAATGCGCGTAATAATTCAGAATTTAAGATATATTTAAAGATATCTTCATTTATTTGAGTTTATGTTACTTTGCCCCCCATAATAAAATGCCAAATCGGTTACACATATAATCCTGGACGGTGTTTTTAATTATGACTGATAAGTCAGATAATAATATGCCAATATGTGTAACAGACGGTGAGCATACCAATCGTTTTGGTAGACATTGATCAAAATGTGCAAGTCTTTTTGGTCTGAGAATATGCAATATGGAGATGTTAACGGTAAACTGACTGTTTATAATCACCTGAGGAGTAGTGCAATATGGAGATGTTAACGGTAAACTGACTTTGTATCATTGCTGTGGTGTTTTTCCTTTGATGATCACTGTATTTTTATTTTTGATACACCATGACTTGTTGTGCTCTAACAACCATGCTCTATCAAGATAGAGCATGTCAGGGTGAATCGACAATCTCAATGACATTTGACCTTACATTGGAGGAGAAACAATATAAACAAACTAGTCCATTTAATTATCAATAAAACAAACTCAAATAAACGTATTGGATATTCCGAGCTGTCTTCTTGTTTTCTTACTTCAACACAAATCGTTGCATCTAGTAATTCATCTTGGTCAAAAATGGGACATTGCCCCGTGCGGCACGCCACTTGTTGAACGTATCAATTGCTCATTTAGTATTTTTACGAGTGTTAAGATTTTTTGTGAGTCTATCAAACGCTGAATTTCATCATCGGACACCGGTTCAAATCGTTCATTTTTCATCTCGACCTCAGGACTGGAGAAATTTGGCGCACTTAAATCAGTCTCCATCATGTCCAAAATATCTCCTATATCGAAATCCATGAGGTTCATTTTTTAGTCCCAGTAGATCGAGTGTCATACTTTGCAACAAATCTTTAACATGTATCTGATTTTCTATATACGGATTCTGCAAACTGTGAGAGCAAAAATTCCCAGCCATCGTCCATGGTGGTTATTGCTTAAAAAGTGACAAGCGTTTTATTCGACCGTATCGGACAAACATGCGATTTCGATAATGAGTTTTGATTGGTCTAAATTTTGTTCACACAGTTCCTTGTTAGAGTACAGTTATATAATTAAGGATGATGCAATAATTTCTGAACGCAATGATACAAAACATTTAGAGTAACCTTGAACTCGTGCATCTTCCGATACCAGTCTCGGGGGCTCCGCCCCCTCGACTGGTATCAGAAGATACACTCGTTCAAGGATACTCTAAATATTACGTTTATAATCACCTGAGGAGTAGTGTAATATGGAGATGTTAACGGTAAACTGACTGTTTATAATCACCTGAGGAGTAGTGTAATATGGAGATGTTAACGGTAAACTGACTGTTTATAATCACCTGAGGAGTAGTGTAATATGGAGATGTTAACGGTAAACTGACTGTTTATAATCACCTGAGGAGTAGTGCAATATGGAGATGTTAACGGTAAACTGACTGTTTATAATCACCTGAGGAGTAGTGCAATATGGAGATGTTAACGGTAAACTGACTGTTTATAATCACCTGAGGAGTAGTGTAATATGGAGATGTTAACGGTAAACTGACTGTTTATAATCACCTGAGGAGTAGTGTAATATGGAGATGTTACCGGTAAACTGACTGTTTATAATCACCTGAGGAGTAGTGTAATGTGGAGATGTTAACGGTAAACTGACTGTTTATAATCACCTGAGGAGTAGTGCAATATGGAGATGTTACCGGTAAACTGACTGTTTATAATCACCTGAGGAGTAGTGCAATATGGAGATGTTAACGGTAAACTGACTGTTTATAATCACCTGAGGAGTAGTGCAATTTGGAGATGTTAACGGTAAACTGACTGTTTATAATCACCTGAGGAGTAGTGCAATATGGAGATGTTAACGGTAAACTGACTGTTTATAATCACCTGAGGAGTAGTGTAGTAGACGGATTACGAGTGTTAGGGAAACTGGTAGGTGCTAGGGTATATACATCGAAGAACTGGCAAACGACAATTATTATCTGGCGACCGCCATTCAAATATTAATTAAACATTGGTTGTGGAAGTGACATCTTCGCTAGCCAAGGGTGACGATCCACGGTGTTTCTCTATTCAATATTGAATAGAGAAACACCGTGGATCGTCAGCCAATATTGAATAGAGAAACACCGTGGATCGTCAGCCAATATTGAATAGAGAAACACTGTGGATCGTCAGCCAATATTGAATAGAGAAATATCGTGGATCGTCACCCTTGGTTAACGAAGATGTAGAAGTGATGCAACAATTTTTTTCTCCTTAGAATATTTCAATGACATAGGGATATATATTAATGACTAATAAAAACATTTATTTTGTACAAAAACACGAGAAACCTAATAAAACTACGTTAGATAACCACTTTTAGTGTGAAGAAATTATATAGGGAAGAATTATGATCTTGCAAGACAATAAATATTTAACCACCAAAATCACACATTCACGTGCCTGTTTCGCGGTTAAATTGTGTTTGAAATGATTAAATACTGGTATTATTACTGAAATATATAATATAGAGCAATTTTCATCGAATTCAATTGTTGGTAACAAAATGACAGCTAATGTCCCTTCAGTTTACAGTTTACTTTATTCACTCACACCATATTATGGTACATGAGGTACAATATATACAATATTTACAAATAGAATATATTATATGCAAGTCACACGTGAAAAAAGCAGGGAGTTGTTTTATATACATAAAATGAGTTAAGGGGGACAGAATTGGTCATATATTTTAGATATAAAACTACACAATTTGATAAGTACATTAGGGTCTGAGGTTGACATTAACCATGAAAATTTGAAAAAGTTAGGTTTGTGACAATATTTTCTACACAGATACTTTCTTCTATAACATTCAAAAAACTTACATTCAAGGATAAAATGGTATTCGTCAGCTATCAGACCCGTATTACAGATATGGCAAGTTCTTTCGTCTTTATGAGTGCCACACCATCTTCCAGTCTCTACTGGAAGTTGGTGATCTGAAGTTCTAAATTTAATAAATATTGTTCGAAGTTTTTAAGGTAAAGTATTTAAGTATTTTTCAAACCCAAATTCACTTTTGAAAATGCTATACGTTTCACCCTTAGATGACTCCCGTATATCACTTTGCCATTTCTGTATATACTGATCTTTAAGAGGTCGTTCAACAGTAATTTTTAACCAGTTTGTATTAAAAAAAATGCTTGTTCATTCCATATATTGGAGTGTCCACAAAGATCAAAAATATTTTTAATACAAGATATCCAAGAATTCTTATAACTTTCTCTACAGAATAGATCATGTACATACTTATACAAACTACACACAATCTTACTATCTGGATTTAAAAATAACCTTCCCCAGTAAGAAATCATTCTTGTATACACTGTTGCATATAAAGGAAAGCGGCCAGTTTCTCCATAGACCATATAATTTGGAGTACTACTTTTAAGTTGAAAAAATATTAAATATTTTTTAAGTGCATTCGCTCAATAATGTCAAGATTTTCGAAACTCCAAATCTCACAACCATACAAAAGTACAGGTGCAACACCTTTATCGAACAAATCAAGTTGACATTCAACTGATAGATTATATTGTCTAATTTTTCGTATAACCCTATACATGGCTTTTTGGGCTTGCTCACATAAATGTTTTTTGCCTTGTTAAACGATCCTGATCTGGAAAAAATTATACCCAAATATTTGAATTCTTTCACAATTTCAATAACTTTGTTATTAAAGTAAAATGTATTATTTGGAGGTCGACCTTTGGAAAAAAACATAATGTTTGTCTTATCGACGTTGACATGTAATTTCCACTGAATGCAATATGAATGAAATTCATTAAGAGCATATTGTAATCCCACTACAGACTCTGATATAATCACTGTATCATCAGCATAGAATAAAAATAAAAATAAAATAAAATGAAAAGTTTTAAATAAAGCAGACATTGGTTTTCGTCAGTGTTTGGTATACTTGAATTAATAGAGAGTCCAAGAACGTTTTTGCTAGAAAGAAATTCTTCTAAGTCATTGATATAAAGCGAGAACAAAAGAGGAGATAAATTTTCACCCTGACGAACCCCTTCAAATAGATATAATACTACGTACATCGTCAACTGTAATGACTGACGTCCTTTTCAGCAAAATTTGTATAAACTCTTTCGATTTAATTGCCCATAGATAAGTAGCTGAGTAGGTTATTGTGTCGACTGCTGGGTTGTAGGTCGCAGGTTCGAGTCCAACAAATAAGGGTTTAAATTTTATACTTCAGATTACTGTCTACTAAAATTGCATTTTTGTTACTAATAGAAGTGAATTTGAAAGTTTTCGATTTGAAAACATTGAACATTGTAAACTGACTCCGTTTTAAATATATTCCATATCAAATTTCTCTGGTGTAGTATCCTCGTTAATTTATCAGCCGTCAGTTATTCAGCTGATCTCTCTCTCTCTCTCTCTCTCTCTCTCTCTCTCTCTCTCTCTCTCTCTCTCTGTAGATGGCGGTCGCCAGTTTGATTAAGTGGTAGCCACCAGATAATAAATGATGACCGTCAGACGGATTAAGTAGCGATCGCCAGATAATAAATGACGGCTGACAGTTTAATCAATATTACAATCACCTTCCAGCTTCCGCACCTTATTTTGATATCTGGACATTCATACATTAATCAAATTTACAAAGATTCATCCGATGTAGAACTAAAGGTTAATCAATACACGCATAGTGTAAAACGTACGGAAGCCGATAAGTGAATATTAGTTCTATACCCTGGCACCTATCGGCTTCCGTAAAAAAAAATAAAAAAGAAAAGAAAAGAGAGATGTCATTGCAATCAACTATTATTATTCTTTATTGCTGAAGACATACGTCTTATGGCACACATGTTTACAAAAATAATAAACAAGTTAACAATTGTATAGTATGGCATGGCATGACATTATATGGTATGTTACACAATACTGATGTGAATTTATAGACAGAGAATGCTATATAAGTAAATCATTACGTAAATTAAAGGCACAGTACAGATATTTCCCCAAATTACACAACTCTTTGAAATTTTTTACACTTAATAATTGTATAAGTTTAAAAACAGATGGGTTTTTCCAATAATACTTCTTGATATATTTCCTGCGCAATTCAATAAAGTAAGGGCATTTTAAAATGAAATGAAATTCATCCTCAATATCTAAATTACAAAGTTTACAATAGCGGTTATTTCTTGCTACATTAAAATGACGTCCACTCTCAATGGCAAGATTATGCGAAGACATTCTAATTCTACTAATATGTTTTTTATAAACATGTGGTATAGCCTTCATCAAGTAAAATTGCAATGAAAAATAGTCATAAATGTACATATAAATTTTACATCTTGATGAGGAGTTGATTTGTTCAACAATACTCTGCATAAAAATATCAGAAATTCTTTGCTTAATTATTGGGAAATAAGTATTACAATATACGCCATTATATTCTTGATTACACCAAATATGACCCAAACCTATATCAAATACTTTGTTTTTTATTTGGATAGCCCAATTAATGACACGATTTCCACCCTTGTCTGCTTCTTCACGTAAACTTTTGTAACATGTTTTCAAAATACAATTTTCACTTTGTAATAATTGAAACCAAAATTTAAAAATTCTAAACCAGCGAACAATGTTCATGGGCAGTCTGCCTGTTTCTACATACACCATAGCATTATTTGTATTTTTCCTGACACCCAGTACATACTTCAAATATTCCAAGTGCACTTTTTCAACATCTTTTGCACTATGGCTACCCCAAACTTCACAACTGTAATTAAGTATACTTGCAACATATGTATCAAATAAAGATAACATTGTTTCTGTGTTTAAATACATTTGGCTGACTTTAGATTTCAAGGAAAACATTGCTTTTCTGCCCTGGCTGGCCAATTGCTTTTGTGTGGTGCTAAACTTTCCATTGTAATTCATTAAAACATCCAGGTATGTGAATTTATCAACAATTTCTATAGGCTCCCCATTCAGATGCCACCTTTCAATACTGCTAATTTTACTCCCATTTCTGAAAATAACTATTTTTGTTTTTTTCTACATTCACTGAAAGATCCTACTTTGTGGTATAGGTAAAAAGTGTATCCAGCATGCTCTGCAAATCATTAGCACTTTCGGAAAAAATAACCATGTCGTCTGCATACATCAAGACAAACAGATTTAATTCTTGTATTTGTACAGGGATCATCCCTTTTGTTAAGAATTCGATCTCAAAATCATTAACATATAATGAAAAAAGTATGGGTGACAATACTTCCCCCTGTAATAAACCGATATCATTTTTGAAAACCTCAGACAACATTCCTGCTAATCTGACACAAGACTTCATATTTTCATACATGACACGAATAATACCGAGTAGTTTCACCTTTATGCCAACAGTGCTAAGTTTTTTCCATAATTTTATTCTTTCAATTGAATCGAACGCCTTTTTAAAATCTATAAAACAGCGGTACAACTTTTTTTTCTTACATAATGTCATATCAATAATTGAACTCAGGCTAAATATAGCCTCAGCTGTACCCCTCTTTGGCTGAAAACCAAACTGCGCATCGGTAATAACATCATTGGAATTTGACCATAACAATAGTCTCTGGTTCAAAATAGAAGTAAATAATTTACAGAAACAACTAACTAAGCTAATACCTCTATAATTATTTGGGTCTAATACATCCCCTTTCTTTAGTATTGGAACAATGACCGACTTTGACCACATTTGAGGGAAGAAACCTGATGAAAAAATGCGATTAAACCAAGTTCTTCAAAAACACTAGACATCTGAGACACAGGTCTTTAGAAATGTTAAGAGTCGTGGACCAAATATCAGTTGTAATTCTAGATTAGAAGAATTTTTCGAACATTTCATAAATCCAGGAGTCTATAATGATAGTACAAATACAGGTTTGATTTTAAAAGAGAACTCGTCTCTTCGTCTGTAAACTTTTCACATTTTCTTCCGTAGATAACTATAGCGGTATTACTTTACAATCATAATATCTAACACAGACCTACATGGCACGCCGTTTTTTAGCTTACATGAGCTGAAAGATCAAGTGAGCTTTTCTGATAACCTGTTGTCCGTCGTCTCTAGTCTGTCCTTCTGTCTGTAAACTTTTCATATTTTCGACGTCTTCTCCAGAACCACAGGGCCAATTTCAACCAAACTTGGCACAAAGCATCCTTTAGTGGAGGACTTTCAAGTTTGCTCAAATAAAGGGCCATGCCCCATTCAAAGGGGGGGGGGGGGGGGGAGATAATCACAAAATTGCAAAAATAGGGTGGGGTCATTTATAAAAATCTTCCTCTCAAGAACCATTAAGCCAGAAGAGCTGAAATTTACTTGAAAGCTTCCGGACATAGTGCAGATTCAAGTTCGTAAAAATCATGACCCCCCGGAGGTAGGATGGGGCCATATTAGCGGATCAAAGTTATACATACAAATATATACAGGGAACATCATTAAAAGCTTGCTTCTGAAGAATCACTGGGCCAGGAAAGTTTACATTTAAATGAACGCATCCTGACCTAGTGCAGATTCAAGTTTGTTGGGGGGGGGGGGGGGGGGGGGTAAGATGGGGCCATAATAGGGGGTAAAAGTTTTACATACAAATATATAGAGAAAATCTGTAAAAATCTCCTTGCTAAGAACCATTGGGCTAAAGAAGTTTACATTTACATGAAAGCTTCTTGGCAATAATGCAGGTTCAAGTTTGTAAAAATCATGGCACCTGGGGGTAGGTTGGGCCAGGGTGACTCATGTGAGCGATGTGGCCCATGGGCGTCTTGTTGCATTTATTTCTTTTTAAAGATATCTCATAAAAGTTATTAGATATCTTCTAAAGTTTATGAGATGAAAAAGAAAGTTTATAAGATATCTCATATATGTTATAAGATATCTCATAAACTTTATGAGATGTCTTGTTTGATATACTAGATATCTTATAAAGTTTATGATATATCTTATATAGTGTATAAGGTATCATATATTTTATCAGTTATCTTATAACTGTAAATTATGAGATATCTTATAACATTCTTTTGTAATATATCTTTAAAGTTATAAGATAAATGCATCTTGTGATGTTTATGAGACATATACCATGTATATAATATAAAAATTCATTTATAAGATTTCTTATAAGATAAACTATAAAATATCTTATAAAATATATATGATATATCTTATAAAGTTTATGAGATATCAACATATAAGATATCTTATCTTATATCTTATATGTTTTATATGATATCTTTTAAAAATTAATGTATAAGATATCTTCTACTTTTACATTAGATATCTCAAACTTTATGAAATAATATATTGTTTAATATAAAAGACATCAACATATAAGGTTTATGAAATATCATATATTGTTTAAGTATAGTATAAGATAATCTTACATATTTTATGAGATATCTTATAAACTGTAAATTACATGTATATGGAGTATTTTATAAAATTTATTAGATATCTTATCAAGAATAGAAGATATCTCATAAATTGTAAAAGATATCTTTAAATAGGAATAGATATAAAGATGGCGTGCCATACAGACACAATCTTTGCACTGCAAAGTCTACTCGATAAATATAGGCTTTAATTATCCTTTGAATGGGAAGTTTTCAACAAGAGTGTGATGCCTTTTTTCATCATTGTCATTTAGAAGTTTTTCTTGTAAAGACATTTTTAAAAAAACTGTTTGCAGTCCAATACCAGCTGAATAATGCAATTGATTGCAAAAATATAGATTAATTAAACATTCATTAATGATTGAGAAGGGATTCTCATATCCTTGAGAGCAGAAGAGATTAATGGTGTTTTTCTATGTTATTTGGAGGTTGAATATGATGTACCACTTTGTTCAATACATGTAAGTTCACTAATAATGTGTACGTAAATTGCATATAAAAAAGTACTACATGTATTTGCAAAGGTATATAAGCCCTGTATGTACACATGTATTGCTTCTTAGCTACAACTTATTGTTAACAGAATATGTCAATTACAATTAGATAAGGAAAGTTCCTACAGAAAGCAGAGTCACCTAGAGACTCACTAATCGTGAACTAAAGAAAAACTTTCTGTAGAAAATATTGTATATATACATGTGTAGGCCTAAACATTGAACCAAGTATATATATATGATTATATAATTTGGGCAAATTTTTGTTGTTGCACAAAATCACAATTTTACAAAAAACAATATGTAATTTTTCAGGGTATAAGGTAATTAAGAGCTGAAATATTGTAACCATGCAATCCATGCTTTCATGTTCCTGTCTATTACATCTTGTTTAGGTAAAATGATCCGTTTTATAGGAATTATATACATATATAGGAATACGTCCAAAATCACCATAATAATCCATCTTCTTTTTGTCAGCTAGAACTCAGTAGTTTCAGAGGGCAGTGACAAAGCACAGGCACCTGACCTGAATTATAGATCGTTTCACGAACACAATATAGGGGTGGATCTAAAAAAATGTTTAAGGGGGTGTTCTACCATCAATTCTGGTTTTCAAAAGGGGGAAGGGGTTTCCACCTTCAAAATGCATTATTCTAACCTTTTTTAAAGCAAAATTTTCTGACGAAAGGGGGTGGGGTTCTGCCTGTGTTTACTCAAGTTACCTAAATATGGGAATTCCTATCTGAAGATCCTTTTGACTTTTGACCTTTAAAACCAATAAGAACCTTTTACAAGTTGGATCAAAATAGGATTAAAACTTGTACACAAGAGCAAGCAAACAAATGTGTGGGCAAGTCTAAATTCCTTCGCAACTTTGTTGCATGAAAGGGTAATAATTCAATGTATACAACTTCATCTCCGATAAACTGTTTCTGTACCATTAGGCAATTTCAAAGTCTAGCATACACAAAGTATGAAGAGGAATTATACATTGTCCACTTGTCAATAGGTACATGTATTCGTTTATTCATTCTATTGACATCAGTAAAATATTTTTTGAGAAAATTGCCGAAGAGTATTTTCTTTTCCAGCTGGTTAATAGTCGTGTACTGCATGGTAATTTATTTTCATGACTCTTCACAGCGTACCTAAATACAAATGGGATTTCAGAGTGAATCGGAAATACAATATCTTCAATTTCAAGTGACACAAAAATTGAATTCAAA